>NC_081300.1:54211212-54514242 GCF_030435805.1 Mustela lutreola | reverse complement strand
TTTGGGTTCGATCTTGTCCATGCCACACAATGACTTTCCACAGGGCTCCGTGTTCCAGAAGCCTTGGAGGCTCATCGCTACCCTGACTGGAATGCGAGAAGGCTTGTTTTGGTCTTCCCTAAAGTGGTGCAAAGAAGGTGCCACTTTGGATAACTAGTAAAAATGGCCAATGCACAGAGGGCGGCACTTTGGATAACTGGCGAAGACGGCCAGCACACAGAGGGTGGCACTGTAGAAGCTACCCTTTGACCTCACCACCACGCCCCTCACTCTATGCCAGCAGTGGATAAAGGTCCAGACTAGGTGGAGAAAATCTACATAGCACTTGCATTATGGTCTGGGGGCCAGCTCGCCAGCCCAGCCTGCCAGATCCCTCTTGTCAGAAAGTTACCTACAATAAAACTGTGTGGACAATTTGGAAGGGTGTTTGGGACAGGTGTGGAGGGTGTTGCTTTGTATTTTTGTGTTGAAGTACCTTCTCGGACTGGAGGATACTTACCTTTCCAGAGCTACCTCAAGCACGTCTTCCACTATAATATTTTCCCTCCTCCTCTTTCTGCCCACCCCATCCTCAGGCTTATCCTTCATTCTTTTTTATTCCTATTTTTATTCTTTTTACCCTTTCCTCAATCCATCCTTTATTGCATTTTATGTTTAGCTCTCTAGGAGACTACGACTTCCTAAAGTGCTAAAAATATGGTATTCATCTTTGTATTTCTAGTATTTATGACAGTGCCTGGCATGGCAAGTGAATCTTAAATTGCCATAGCCACTTGGGGAGCATTACTGATCTTTCTGGTAGGAGCATTACCGCTTTACCAGCATCAGAGGGGAAAGGACACGTGCCTCTGTAGTCACATTAAATCCACAGGTGGCCCCAGGCTCCAGTGAGCAAGGACCCTGTGAGAGGCCGGAGGAGGAGGAACACCTAGTTCCAAACACCTGGAAAAAGAAAGCCACCATGCAGCCTGGCTAGTTGCAAACGGCCAAGGAGATCTGTGTTGCAGGAGCATAAGCTTAATTGGCCAAGAAGAGAGGGAGGGGCAGGAACCAGAACTCCGAAAGCCTTCCAGATTGTGCTGACCAATGTGCCCTTACCTGGCGCGCACTGGAATGTCCTTAGAGGATTTTAAGCAGGGAGAAGTGGTCACATTTGCACTTTAAAAGTTGACGTTGGTGTGGTGTGTGAGAGGCGAATTGGAAACAAACGCCTAGCGTTAAGGAGGCCCGCTGGGAGACTAGGGACTGACCCATTCGAGCCACAGGGGTCCGGGGGTACAAGCGAGGAATAAGTGAGGGAAGATGTCTAGGAAATATACCACCACATCTCAGGATATAAGCGGCGATTGCCACCAGTAGTAGTTTCAGTGGAGGGTGGGGGGTAGGCGGGAAGTGGGGTGGAAGCAGTGGGCAGAGGAAGAACTACAAAGTTAACTCGGGAAATTTGACGTGGCCTTGGCACTTCCCATGCGGAGCCCAGCTGCTCCGCTACTTCCTCTCCTCTCACGTTTCAGCCCACTGTTGCTCCCTCGGTCTCTGCCCTCCCCATTCTTCCAAACGGCTTCTGCCAAGGTCATCGGAGGCCTCCCTCCTGCCTCTCTGTAGCTCTTGACACCCCTGACATCTCCCTCCTTCAAATACTCTGTTCCCTTAGCTGCCACAACACCCACTCTTCTTGCTTTTTCTCCATTTCTCTGGGTGTTTTTTCTAAGTCTTTGTAGGCTCTCTTTTATCTGCCTAGATGCTTAAGATTTCATCCTGGACCTCTTTTCTTATTTTTTTAATTAATTTTTTTCCAGATGCATTGAGATAAACTTGACCTCTAACATGTATTGGAATGATTACCGCAAAGTTAGTTCACAACTCTGTCATCCCACTTACCATCCCAATTACCGTTTTGAGTAGGTGCTGAGAATATTTAAGATCTACTCCGCAGCTTTCTAGTATGTAATCCAATTATTAGCTGGGGTCACCATGTCATACCTTAATATCCCCGGAACTGACTCCCCTTGTAACCGGACATTTGTATAGTTTGACCCATACCTCCCGGTTTCCCCCAGTCCCCAACGGCTGGCAACTACCAGTTTACTCTCTGTTACTATGAATTTTTTTTTTTTTTTTTTTTTAGATTCCCCATATAGGTAAAATCATACAATATTTTGTCTTTTTCTGTTTGACTTATTTCACTTAGCATAATGCTTTCAAGGCGCATCCATGTTGTTACAAGTAGCAGGGTTTTCCTTTTCTTGGGGTCTGACTAGTATCCCATTGTATATACACATAGCCTGTTTGCTTTATCCATTCACCTGTCAGTGAGCACTTAGGTTGTTTCCGTGTGTGGGCTATTGTAAATAATGCAGCAATAAATATGGGAGAGAAGAAGGGATCTCTCTGATATATTTTCATTTCATTTCCTCTTATTTCCTTCATTACCCAGGAGTGGGATTGCTGGATCTTCTGAGAGTTCCATTCTGAAGTTTTTGAGGAAACTTCGTACAGTTTTCCGTAGTGGTTGCAGCAATTTACATTCTCACAGGGGGATGCCTGAGGGTTCCTTTTTCCCATAACCTCACCACCTCTTCTATCTCTCTCTCTCTTTTTTTTTAATAATATCCATTCTAATGGTTATAAGGGAATATCTCATTGTGGCTTTGATTTTCATTTTTCTGATGATGAATGGTATCAAGCCTCTACTCATCATTTGATGAAGACATCAAAATGTCTTCAGTTCCTCTGCCCATTTTTTAATCAGATTGCGTGCCTTTTTTTCCTATTGTATTAGTTCTATTATATGTTGGGTAGTTAACCCCTCATGAGATAAATGGTGACCAATATTTTCTCCATTTTGTGGGTTGGCTTTACATTTTGTAGAACCAAGAAGCTTTAATTTGATGTAGCCCCACTTATTAATTTTTGTGTTTGTTGCCTTTGCTTCTGGTGTCACATCCAAAAAAATCACTGTCAACCCCCTTGACAAGGGGCTTTTTCTCTATGTTTTCTTCTAGGAGTTTTATAGTTTCAAGTCTAATGTTTAAGTCTTGAGTCCATTTTGAGTCAATTTATGTGAATGGTATAAAATAGGGGTCCAGTTTCATTCTTCTGCACATAATTATCCAAGTTTTCCAATACCATTCATCGAAGACACTGTTCTTTCCCCATTGAACACCCTTGGGTCCCTTCTAAATATTATTTGACCATATGTACAAGGGTTTATTTCTGGATTCTTGATTCTGTTTCCTTAGTCTGTGTCCATCTTTATGCCAATAGCATACTGTTTTGATTATTATAGCTTTGTAACATATTTTGAAATCAGGGAGTGTGTTGCTTCCACTTTTGATCTTGATCAAGATTGCTTTGGCGTGGGGTGCCTGGGTGGCTCAGTGAGTTAAGCGGCTGCCTTTGGCTCAGGTCATGATCTCTGGGTCCTGGGATCAAGCCCCCCATCGAGATCCCTCCTCAGCGGGAAGTCTGCTTCTCCCCCTTCCTCTTCCTCTGCCCTTAACTTTGCTTGTGCTTTCTTGCTCTTTCTCAAATATCTTAAAAAAAAACCCATGGAACTCATTTTTGTATGTTGACTTTGTATCTTTCATGTTTACTGAATCAGTTTATTAGTTCTACTAGTTAATTTGGTTTTGTTTTCATTTCTGTTTTGGTGGAGACCTTGGGATGTTCTGTATGTGAGATCATACCATCTGCAAACAGAGACACTTTTACTTCTTCCTTTCTGGTTTGGATACCTTTTATTCTTTTCTTTCCCACCCTCACTCCCCCAACTTTTTTTTCCCCCTAACTTTTCAGGCTAGGACTTCTAGTACTGTTTCGAATAGGTGAGAGTGAGCATTCTTGTCTTGTTCCTGATCTTAGAGGAAAACTTCTTAACCCTCCACCTCTAAGTATGATGTTTACTATGGACTTGTCCTATGTGGCCTTTATTATGTTGAGGTATTTTTCCTTCCATACCAATTTGTTGAGAATTTTTTCATGAAAAGATGTTGAATTTTATCGAATGACTTTTCTATATCTGTTGAGATGACTGTGACTTTTATCTTTCAGTCTATTAATATGGAATATCACATTGATTGATTTGTAGATAGGTGTTGAATCGTCTTTGCACTTGACTATGGTATATGATCCTTTTAATGTGCTCTTGAATTGTGTTTGGTAATATTTGTTGAGAATTTTTGCATTGGCATTCATCAGAGATATTGGCCTGTAATTTTCTTTTCTTGCAGTGTCCTTGTCTGGCTTTGGTGTCAGTACAGTACTGGCCTTGCAAAGTCAGTTTGGGAATGCTTCCTTCTCTTCTATTTTTGGGAAGAGATTGAGAAGGATTAGTGTTAATTTTTTAAATGATTAATTTTAATGGTTAATTTTTAAAATGATGAATTTTTGGTGGAATTCATCAATGAAACCATTTGGTCCTGGTTTTTCTTTTATGGGGGGTGGGTTTTGATTATGAATTCAATCTCATTATTCTGTTCAGGTTTAGTGTTTCTTAATGATTCAGTCTTGGTAGGTTGCATATTTCTGGGAATTGATTCATTTCTTCAAGGCTATCCAATTTGTTGGTGTAATAATAATAATATAATATAATTTGCTATAATCCTTTGTATTTCTTTTTTTTTTTTTTTTTCAAAAATTGCCAATGCCGACTATATTTCAAGTCGTCATGGCGGGGTATTGGGAAAAGTTTTCAATTAGCAATAATCGCACCTCGGATAAACCTCATTGGCTACGATACTGCCACTGCGCAAAGCTAATCCTTTGTATTTCTGAGGTATCATTTTTAACATCACCTCTTTCATTTCTGATGTTACTTATTTGTGTCCTCTCTCTTCTTAAAGTTTTGCCAATTTTGTTTTATTTTTATTTTAAGTAATAACGACCAGTTATTACTTTCATTCATCTTTTCAATTGCTTTTCTGGTCTCTATTTCATTTATTTCTTCTCTGATCTTTATTTGCTTCCTTCTGCTAACTTTGAGCTTTGTTTCTTCTTTTTCTACTTTCCTGAGGGGTAAATTTTAGTTGTTCATTTGAGATTTTTCTTGTTTCCTTAATGTAGACATTTATCACTATAAATTTCTTTTTTGTAGTTGCTTTTGCTGCATCCCATAAGTTTGGTGTCTTGTATTTCCATTTTCATTTCTTTCAAGATATTTTCAATTTCTCTTTTGATTACTTCTTTGACCCATTGGTTGGTCAGAAGTATGTTGTTTAATTTTCATATATTTTTGAATTTTCCAGTTTGCCTCCCCTTATTGAATTCTAGTTTTATACCATTGCAGTAAGAAAAGATACTGAGCATAATCTCAATCTTCTTAAATCTGCTAAGATTTGTTTAGACGTAACATATAATGTATCCTTGAGAATGTTCTATGTACACTCAAGAAGAATGTGTGTTTTGCTGTTGGTGGTGGAATGTTCTATATATGTCTATCACATCCATTGTTCTAAAGTCTAGTTCAAACCCACCATTTCTCTAATAGTTTTCTGTCCGGATTATCTATCCTTTGTGAAATTAGTATCTTGAATTCTCATACCATTGTAATGTTGTCCATTTCTTCCTTTATATATATATTTGCTTAATATATTTAGATGCTCCAATGTTAGATACAGACATATTTGCAGTTGTTATCTCCTTGATGAATTGTCTCTTTATCATTATATAATTATATATTGACTTTATATTTAACATATATATTAAGTATATATTGACTTTATATAGGCTTTATATTTAATATACATTAAGTATATATTGACTTTATGAACATATATAATTATATATTGACATTATATAATGGCTATATATGTAAAATGACTATATATATATGACTATACACACACACACACACACATATACATTAGTCTCTGTGCCCAATATGGGGCTTGAACTCATGACCCCATGATCAAGAGTCACATGCTCTACTGACTGAGCCAACCAGGTACCCTTTCTTTGTCTTTATTACAGGTTTTGAGTTAAAATCTATTTGCCTGGAAAAACTATGGCTATCCCTGCTCTCTTTGGTTTCCCCTTGCATAGACTATCTTTTTCTAAACCCTTATGTTAACCTATGTGTATCCTTAAAGCTGACATGAGTCTTCAAGAATGTTAGAGTGTGTGAGTGACTTCCCTTTAGTGTAGTACATGTCTCTTGCCCTAAGCTGATGTGAGTCTTTTATAGGCATCATATAGCTGAGTCTTTATTTTTTTAATTTATTCAGTCACTTATGCTTTCTGATGGGAGAGTATAATATGCTTATATTTAGAGTAATTATTGAGACGTAAGGACTTACTAATGCTTTCTTCTTAATTATTTTCTGGATGTTTTCTAGTTCTTCATTTGTTGTCTCACTATCTTCCTTTATAAAGGAATTGAAAATTCTGTGAACTGATGATTTTTCCATTTGATTCCACTCTCTCTATCTTTTATGTGTCGACTGTAGATATTTGCTTTGTCATTACCATGAGGTTTACATAAAACGTTTTATAACAGTCTACTTTAGGCTGATAACTCAACATTAATCACACACAAAAGCTGTATTCTTTTACTCCACTCCCTATAGTTTATGTTTTTGACATGAAAATTTACCCCTTTATATTGTGTATTCATTAAGAAATTATTGTAGCTATAGTTATTTTTGATACTTTTGCCTTTTACTTTTCTACTAAAGAAAGTAGAGTTAAATGGCTAACACACCATCATTTTACAGTACTAAATTATTTTGAATTTGACTTTATACTTACCTTTACCAGTGTGTAGTATATTTTTGTATTTTTTTTAAAGATTTTATTTATTTATTTGACAGACAGAGATCACAAGCAGGCAGAGAGGCAGGCAGAGAGAGAGGAGGAAGCAGGCTCCCTGCTGAGCAGAGAGCCCGATGCGGGGCTGGATCCCAGGACTCCGAGATCATGACCTGAGCCGAAGGCAGTGGCTTAACCCACTGAGCCACCCAGGCGCCCCTTTATGTTTTCATATTACTAATTAGCATCCTTTCACTTCTGCTTGAAGAATCTTTTCAGCATTTCTTGTAGGGCAAGTGTAGTGGTAATGAAATCCCTCAGCTTTTGTTTCTCTAGGAATGTCTTTTTTCTCTCCTTAATTTGTGAAAGACAAATTTGCTGAATAAATTATTCTTGATTGGCAAGGTTTCTTTTCTTTCAGTCCTTTGAATATATTATCTTTCTTTTGGTCTCTAAGATTTCTGCTGAGAAATCCACTGATAGCCTTTTGGGGAGGTGGTTTTTTTGTTAAGTGATAAGATTTTTTTTCTCTTAGTGCTTTTAAGATGTTCTCTTTGTTTTGATTTTTGACAATTCCATTATAATGTGTCTCAGAGAAGGTCTTTTAGAATTGAATTGTTTGGGGACCTGTGAACTTCTAGACCTGGGATAGTCATATCTGTTCCTTCATTTGTAAAGTTTTCAGCCGTTATTTTTTTTAGATAAGCGTGCTGCTCTCTTCTCTCTCTCTTCTTCTTCTGAGATTTCAATAATTCACAAATTGTGTCCCTTCATGGTATCCCATAGTTTACACAGGCTTTCTTTTTTTTTTTTTTAAGATTTTATTTATTTATTTGACAGACAGAGATCACAAGTAGGCAGAGAGGCAGGCAGAGAGAGAGGAGGAAGCAGGCTCTTTGCTGAGCAGAGAGCCCAATGTGGGGCTTGATCCCAGGACCCTGGGATCATGACCTGAGCCGAAGGCGGAGGCTTTAACCCACTGAGCTACCCAGGCACCCCATACATAGGCTTTCTTCATTCTTTTTTTTTTCTTTTTTCTCCTCGTGACTTGATAATTTCAAAGGTCTTATCCTCAACTTCACTGATTCTTTTTTTTTGCTTGCTCCATTGTGATATTGATCCTCACTATTGCATTTTAATTTCATTCATTGTATTCTTCAGCTCTAGAATTTGGTTGTTTTTTAAATCTATCTGTTTGTTAAAATTTTTATTTTGCATATTTTGGATTTCATTGAATCATCTTGATGTGTCTTCTTGCAGCTCATTGAATATCTTTAAAACAGCTATTTTGAATTCTTCATTGGCTATATCACAGATCTTAAGTCCGGATTGTCTACTGGAAAATTATTATGGTCCTTTGGTGGTTTCACATTACCTAGGTATTTCATGTTCCTTGAAGTCTTGTATTGCTGTCCTTGCATTGGGAATAGTAGTCACTCCTTCTAGTCTCCACTGACTACCCTCACTGTCTATAATATTTTTTATGAAACTAAGAAACCCCTTATTCATCATTAAAGAATCCCACACAACATCACTTCTGGTCAGAAAAAGCAATCTGCTGCACGAGAAGAGCAATGATGGAATTCACTGGTCTTACTAGGTACCCTATTACCAAGAAGCATCTAGTCTGAGAGAGCCTTTAGATAGCTTCCTAAAGATTCACCATGGTGCAAAGGAAAGACAACATTCTATGAGACGGGACATTATCCTATGGACTATGCTTAGAGGCAGCACTCAATATATGATGCATTTCTCTAATTGCCCTAATATGGGTCTGGAAATAAAGAGGTAGATGTAGGATTAGCTCCTCTTATTATTAAACTTACTAACCCACTCCCAGGATTTTTGCTTCTATTTCTTATACATTTGGCTCTGGTTTAAAGGTTTCACTTCCCAAAGGAGGGATGCTTCTACCAGGAGACATAATAAAGAATACATAGGATAAGACATAGAAAACTACTGTTTGGCCATTTCAGGGAATCATGTCCCTGAACCAACAGAAGCTAGTTGGGGAAATTGATTCTGATAACCATGCATGTGAAAAGTTGGTTTCTATTATAAAATGGCATCAGAGAATAATATATGGGAATGAGAAGATTTTTCTGGGGCATCTGTTACTATTTCCTGGTCCATAAATAAAAATTCACACAAAATTGCAACCCAGCAAAGACTAAGAACTCAAGCCCTCAGTAATGAAACATCAGATTACTCTGTCAAATAAAACCTCCCAACTTGGTGGCTGAGAGCCCAGAAACCATGAGGTTGGAAGTAGAAAAATGAAGTTACAAGTTATCGACTATAGCCTTGCAACCAGTAATAGAAATGAGGATTATAGCAGCCTTGCATATTTTTTCCTTGCTTGTCATGTATGAATTTGCATATTTTAAATATTTTTTCCATCATTCTTCTTTTCTGTATTACTTGGTATAAAGGATTTTCATAGTTGTTAACTTTACAATTTAGTCTTTTTATGATAGAATATTCAGGTGGGGTTGTAAATGAGCTAGGAAGGCAATTAACAACACTTAGAGATGCATACGCAGCTGGTGGGATTTTGTGTCTCTCTTTTGGGGATGTAAGTGATGTCATAGTCTCCTCACACTGCTTAACAAAATACCACAGACTGGGTGATTTAAATAGGAAATACTAATTTTCTCACAGTTCTGAAGGCCAGAAGTCCTTGATCAAGGTGTCAGAAAATTCTGTTTATGGTTAATGCTCTCTTTCTGGTTTGTAGATGGCTGTCTTTCAACTATGTCCTCACATGGCCTTTCCTTGGTACATGCATGGGGAGAGAGAATCTCTTTTTCTTCTTAAAAGGGCACCAGTCCTATCAGATTAGAGCCCCACTCTTATGACTTTATTTAACCTTAATTGCCTCGTAAAGATCCTATCTCCAAATATAGTTGCACTGGGATCTAGGGTTTTAATATATGAATTTTTAGGAAACACAGTTCAGTTCATAGCAAGTAACATGTTTATTTGTGCAAAGAACATCTTTTGGGGAAGAAGCATAAAATTGTTATTATGGAGAAATTTAAATAAAATTGAAGCGTGTTGCATAGTCAATATTTCTTATAAAATTACACGTAATATCCTAAACAAAAAAATTAGTAAATCAAATTCAAGTTAAATGAAAATGATAATTCATCACAAACAATTGAGTTTATTCCAATGATACAAGTTGTTTTAATATTAGAGAAGTAATTATTTCAATTTATTTCATTATTATAATGAAGAAAAATATGCATATGGTCATAGGAAACAATCCAGAATAATGTATTTGATGAAATTCAACATCTAAGGTCAATGCTTTTTACAAACTGGTAATAGATGGGAACGTTCTTAATCTAATGAAGAATACCAAAAGCTCTGTGGTAAACACCAACTTCAAAGTAAAAGAGTTTTCCTGTGAGATAGGAACTTTATCTGGTTCTCTTATTACTCTTACTACTTAAATTCAACATTGTAATGTGGCCTAGCCAGCACAGTGAGTCAATACATAAGCAAGCAAATAAATGAAATGAAGAAAAGTTACCAGGATTACAGTATAAAGTAGAAGCAGGTGACACAATTATGCAAGTTGAAAATCCAAAATAATACACAGACAAACTATTAGCAACTTTAAATTTAGCAAAATCATCAGGTACCCAAATGTATTCCTTCATAGCTGCAACAATTAAAAATATAATTTTAAAAGATTTAATTCAGAATAGCATCAGATGTATATCAAACCTTTAGGAATAAGTCAACTGAAAAATGTGCAAAACCATTTCAGCAAATACTGAAGAAAAGTCAGCAAAACCAAGTAAATGGAAGGATGTAACATATTAAGGAATTACAAACTTGGATTAAGGGATTTAAGACTTAAAATTCTTTTTTTTTTAAATTTTATTTACTTATTTGACAGAGGGAGAACACAAACAGGGGGAGTGGGAGAGGGAGAAGCAGACTTCCCACTGAGCAGGAAGCCTGATGTGGGGCTCCATCCGAGGACCTGGGGATCATGACCTGAGCTGAAGGCAGACACTTAATAACTGGGCCACCCAGGCACCCCAAGACTTAAAATTCTTATTAACAGATTAAAGTTAAGGAAGTCAAATAGAAACTTAAAAAAAAAATAAAGTTAAGGAAGTTGATTCTTCCCAAACTGATCTATAGATTCAATACAATCCCAATAAAAAATTGTTACCAAGTTTCTTCTGTTTAAAATAATTCTAAATTTTTTTTTGGAAATGCGAAGGGCCAGTAATACTGGAGAAAGTGTAAAAAGGAAAAAACACAGGAGGAATTATTCTAGTTGATAACAAGATTTTTTATAAAGCTACAGTAGTTAAGACAGCATGGTTTTTCTGCAAGGATAGCCAAATATACCAGAGGAATAGAGCAGAGAATCTATAACCCCTTGTTCATGTATATGGATGACTAATTTATGAAATGTTCGCATAGCTCAGCACTGTGAGGACAATGACCTGTTCAATGAAAGGTGGTGGGACAATTGGATATCCAAATTACAAAATGAATCTTGACCGCTACACCATACCATACACATAAAAAAATCAAATCCAGGGCGCCTGGGTGGCTCAGTGGATTAAGCCTCTGCCTTTAGCTCAGGTCATGATCTCAGGGTCCTGGAATCGAGTCCTGCATCAGGCTGTCTGCTTGGCAGGGAGCCTCCTTCCTCCTCTCTCTCTCTCTGCCTCTCTGCCTACTTGTGATCTCTCTCTGTCAAATAAATAAAATCTTAAAAAAAAAAAAAATCAACTCCAGGGGAGTTGTAGATCTAAATGTGAAAGGAAAATATAATGCAAATTTATAATATGACATAGGGAAAGGTTTTTTCAACAAAACAATAAAACTTGTATAGGAAAAGTTGGATAAATAGGGCTGCCTTTAAATTAAGAACTTGCATTTATTGGAGGGAACTTATGATGAACACTGGGTGTTGTATGGAACTGTTGAATCGCTAAATTCTACACCTGAAACTAACATTACACTGCATATTAACTAACTGGAATCTAAATAAAAACTTGGAAAAAAAGAAATGTTATTCATCAAAATACACCGTTGTGAATTTTAAAACAGCCAGGAAGTAGGAATATATGTGTGTAACAATGGGCATGATTTTAGAATATATATATCTTTTTTAAACACTCACAAGTCTGAAATAAAAAAAGACAATCCAAAAGAAAAATAGGAAAGGACATTCGGGCATTTGTATGGGAACTCTACAGCTAACCAAATGGCCAATAGACACATGAAAATGTTGAATACCATTAGTAAAGAGGGAAATGCAAATTATAACTACAATGCACTATATGTTATATTGCATATCAGGAGGACTAATTTTTAAAACAATCTTCTTAAATCCAATTATGAGGTGCAAAAATTGTGGGGATGTAATGTAATATTATGGTTAACAATACTGTATTCTAAATTTTGAAAGTTGCTAAAGGAATAGATTTTAACTGTTGTCACTGCCAAAAAAATTACTGTAACTGTGAGGTGCTAAGTGTGTTAATGAACCTTATTGTGGTAATCATGTCACATGTTTACACATACATATATCAAATCAGTACATTGTATATCTTAAATTTACATACTGTTGTGTGTCAGTTACATCTCAATAAAACTAGGGGAAGAAAGAAGTTACAATGGGAACTGCTGCCATTGAACTATGAAACCTAAATGCCGTGGGAATAATTGGATCCTGCGGGACAGAAGCCATTGGTGCACTCATCTGCCAAAAGCAAGGGGGGCATGGATACCATGATGCACAACAGCATCAAAGCAGAACCAGAATAATCTGATTTATTCTCAGAGACCTATGGCATCAGCTGGTTGATTATGGTATTTCTGGAAGTGAAATAGATGGGGAGCCTACTAAACTCTACTTTGATCTATATCAGTGGAAGAGTTCTGGTCAAGTAAACAAAAGTGTAACCTGAATCATAAAAACAGAGTCATGGCTTGAGCCAGACTTGAGCCAGTTTACAGATCCAGAATCCCTTCAATGAAGGAATGTTGGCATCCCTATGAGGAAGACCCCACTACACTGTTAATTTTACACTGTTAATCTTTCTCCTCGCCTTCCTCCTAAGGGACATATCCTTTCACCAAGATGACTGTGCATTGGGGGAAAAAAACAACAAAAAAGTGGAAAAAAAGAAAAATAATTTCTGTCACTTCCCATCTCATCAATGCCCATTTCTTTTCTCTTCTTTTCTTTTCTTTCTTTCTTTCTTTTCTTTCTTTCTTTGTAAGATTATATTTATTTGAGAGAAAGAGCACAGGAGGAAGAAGAAGCAGGGGGAGAAGCACACTCTCCACTGGCCAGGGGAGCCCGAACATGGGGCTACATCCCAGGACCCCATGATCATGACCTGAGCCTAAGGCAAAGGCTTAACAAACTGAGCCACCCAGGTGCCCCCATGCCCATTTCTATGACAATTTTTTTTTAAGTATTTATTTATTTGACAGAGAGAGATCACAAGTAGACAGAGAGGCAGGCAGAGAGAGAGGAGGAAGCAAAGAGCCCGATGTAGGCTCCATCCCAGGACCCTGAGACCATGTACCAAGCTGAAGGCAGAGGCCCAACCCACTGAGCCACCCAGGCACCCTATGATAAATATTTTTAACTATTGCTCTTTTGAGTTCATCTGATGATTTGACACTGTTATTACTAATAGTATATTTATACTACTATTTCTTGATTTATTGACTTTTAAACAGTGTCCATTAACTATCACACTGAAAGGTATAGGAATGGCTTATTTTTCATTTGTTCTGAGTCTCTCCTCCCGCTACTAAATTTTAGTAGTGCTATTATTTTGTTGTTTTTCTTCTTGTTAGTTTTGTAACCATAAAAAAAAAAAATAGAACCTATTTTGATCCTCAGGGTTAAATAGTAACCCTGAACTTAATTGGATTCACACCAGTGTCTCCTAGCCATTTGAAGAAGGACTTACCTCTAATTTGAGAAATACAAAACCAATATTCCTGGAAGCGTTTAAAAAAAGTGTTTTATAAAATGTGTACCATTTTGACAATGAAGTCTTAAGTGTACTTGCATAACTTTTATGCATTGCCTTCCATAAAACTCATAGTCAAGAAGGAAGGCAAAAATGAGTAATTCTAGTAGCAAATAAATGATATAGTAGTTTACCTTTTTTTTTTGCTGTTACTGGTCTCATACCTTGAGGAAAGTTTAAGGCAAACTCAATAAATGAGGAAGACTCCTGAAGGTGAATTTGACACTGTTCTGTAAATGTGAATGAGTATTTATTAGAGAACATGGAAATGACAGCCAAATAACTGATGGAAAATCTTTGTGGGAAATACAGGCTTGAAGGGACACATGTGCCCTGATGCTTATAGCAGCATTTTCAGTAATAGCCAAATTATGGAGACAGCCCAAATATCCATTGACTGCTGAGTGGACAAAGAATGGGTGATAGAGATAGAGGTAGAGATAGATAGGAATATTACTCAGCCATCAAAAATAATGAAATGTTGCCATTTGCAGTGACATGGATGGAGTTGGAGTATATTATGCTAAGTGAAATAAGTCAGTCACAGAAAGACAAATGCCATAGGATCCCACTCATATGTGGAATTTAAGAACGAAAACAGGTGCACATATGGGAAGGGGGAAAAGAAAAAAAAGAGAAGGAAACAAACAATAAGACACTCTTAACAATAGAGAACAAACTGAGGGGTAGTGGAGGGAGGTAGGTGAGGGACGGGCTAGATGGGTGATGGGAATTAAGGAGGGCACTTGTTGGGATGAGCACTGGGTGTTGTGGGTAAGTGGTGAATCACTGAAATTCTACTCCAAAACCAATATGGCACTGTATGTTCATTAACTAAAATTTAAATGATAAATAAATTCCATACAATATAATGAAAATATGCCATATAAGCTTCCCCCTACCCCCAAAAATCTTCATGTGAGTGCTCCGATCATCAGATCTATGAACCAGATTGCTGAAAAATGGATTTTGTTCACAATAGTGGGGAGTTCTCTCCTCCCAGGAAATGAATGCCTCTGGCAGGTGGCTGTTGCCAGACAAAACCAGCTTTTTCCCACTTTCCCCTTCTCCACGGATGTTAAAACCCAAGGCACAGATAGAAAAAATAATGAAAGAAAGAAATTAAATCCTGCTGGGAAGTGAGCTTCCCAAGAGATTTTGTGCTAACAGTTTTCAAACTTAAACAATGGCTCTGAGGAACGAAAGCACTTAGAAAGAAACATACACTCTGTTTCTTTGGCTTTTTTTTTTTAAAAATTTTAATTCAAATTCAAGTTAGTTAACATAGTGTATTACTAGTTTCAGGGGTAGAATTTGGTGATTCATTAGTTGCATAGAACACCCAGTGCTCTTTCCACCAAGTGCCCTCCTTAATGCCCATTACGAAATTACCCCTCCCTATCTCCACCTCCCCTCCAGCAAACCTCAGTTTGTTTCCTAATGCATTGGGGATTAAGAGTATCTTATGAGGGTGCCTGGGTGGCTCAGTTGGTTAAGCAACTGCCTTCAGCTCAGGTCATGATCCCAAAGTACCGGGATCAAGTCCCGCATTGGGCTCCCAGCTTCTCCCTCTGAACTTCTCCCCTCTCATGCTCTGTCTCCCTCTCTCAAATAAATAAATCTTAAAAAAAAAAAAAAAAAAAAAGAGTCCCTATGCTTTGCATTCCTGTTTCTGTGGCTTCTTAAAGGAGGAAGGAGCTAAAGCAGTGCTTCTCTGGATAAGATGCCAAGAGCAAAAGAAAATGTTACCACCTGGCCTTCAGGTCTACTCCCGTCTCGTACCCTCTCTATTTTATGAAATTCACCCATTCTTAATACCTTAGTTTCCAATTTACTAGGTTATTGGCCTTTTTCATTTTAATCTTCCTGGTAAATTCTACTTCAAAAAATTCAGAAGTACATATGTTTCCTGATAGTCCATAGAACAATACCGAAACAAGAAAACCCTGATGAGCTCTGGCCCCCCATTTCCCCCACCCATCTCCCCTTGGGGACCCAATATTCACAGCCTGGGGTGTCTTCTTGCACATTTTTCTCTATATAAGGGAAAGGCATTTTTTTTTAATTTTAAGTTTTTTTTTAAAATTTTTTCAATTTATTTATTTTCAGAAAAACAGTATTCATTATTTTTTCACCACACCCAGTGCTCCATGCAATCCGTGCCCTCTATAATACCCACCACCTGGTACCCCAACCTCCCAACCCCCATACAAATGGCTATCAGACACATGAAAAAATGTTCATCATCATTAGCCCTCAGGGAGATTCAAATTAAAACCACATTGAGATATCACCTTACACCAGTTAGAATGGCCAAAATTAACAAAACAGGAAACAACATGTGTTGGAGAGGATGTGGAGAAAGGGGAACCCTCTTACACTGTTGGTGGGAATGCAAGTTGGTGCAGCCTCTTTGGAGAACAGTGTGGAGATTCCTCAAGAAATTAAAAATAGACCTTCCCTATGACCCTGCAATTGCACTCCTGGGTATTTACCCCAAGGATACAGATGTCATGAAAAGAAGGGCCATCTGTACCCCAATGTTTATAGCAGCAATGGCCACGGTTGCCAAACTGTGGAAAGAATGGATAAGGAAGATGTGGTCCACATACACTATGGAGTATTATGCCTCCATCAGAAAGGATGAATACCCAACTTTTGTAGCAACATGGACGGGACTGGAAGAGATTATGCTGAGTGAAATAAGTCAAGCAGAGAGAATCAATTATCATATGGTTTCACTTATTTGTGGAGCATAACAAATATCATGGAGGACAAGGGGTGTTAGAGAGGAGAAGGGAGTTGGGGTAAATTGGAAGGGGAGGTGAATCATGAAAGACTATGGACTCTGGGAAAGGCATTTTTTAAAAATATTTATTTATTTATTTGATAGACAGAGATCACAAGTAGTCAGAGAGGCAGGCAGGGAGAGAGGAGGAAGCCGGCTCCCTGGTGAGCAGAGAGCCCAATGAGGCTAGATCCCAGGACCCTGGGATCATGACCTGAGTCAAAGGCAGAGGCTTTAACCCACTGAGCCACCCAGGCACCCCGGAAAGGCATTTTTAATAGAATGAAAATATGGCATCTTCTCTTCCTTATTTCAAAATTTATGGTGTATATTCATCCAGGTCAATGAATAGGGAGCTGAGTCATTTTAAAACTAACTTCCTGTTTCAGTCACCATCTGCTGCCTATTAACAATTATTCTCTCCTTCCCTGCTAACAGAAACTTGATTTGATTCAAGTATTAAGAGAGCAGCAATGTGCTCTCTTGGTCAGACTCCCAAGCCCCACGGGAATGATTCATGATTGGTTTATAATACGGGCTCTCTATCAGTCCTAGTAACTCATTCCCCTCTTTGTTAGTTTCTGTATAGTTTTTTTTTTTTTTAAAGATTTTATTTATTTATTTGACAGAGTTCACAAGTAGGCAGAGAGGCAGGCAGGGGATGGGGTGTGTGGGGGAGCAGGCTCCCTGCTGAGCAGAGAGCCTGATGCGGGCTTCAATCCCAGGACCCTGGGATCATGACCTAAGCCAAAGGTAGAGGCTTTAACCCACTGAGCCACCCAGGTGCCCCTAGTTTCTATACAGTCTTTATTGGAAGTACAATATCAATACATAAAAGTATTCACACATCAGTAATCACCTTTACCCAACAACACACCCATATAAACCTCACCCAGATTAAGATATAGAACATTACCTGCTTGTCAGAAGCCTACCTCACAGCCCATCTCATGCATTACCCTCCCCCAAGGCAATCAGCATTTGATGTGTATAATTATTGATTAGATTTGCCACTTTTTGAAGGCTATATAAACTGAACATAAAGTATATATTCTTCTGTGCCTTGGTTTTCGTGTTCAACATTCCATCCGATTCACCCATGTATTAACCATATACCATCATGTTCTCTCTCTCATCCTCCTCTGTCCTGAGATCGTGAGGCTCCTCAGAGATCAGTTTACTACTCATTTTCCATATTAATCCTCACACATTTAGGAGCAAAGCCATACCCAAATTTCTGAGGCTCTAGTTATGAAGCAGAAGGTGGACTCTATATTCTCTCCTTCCTTCCTGTATTGTTCACTGCCTCAAGCACAGGGGCATCTTCTCCCTTGGCCAGTACCCGCTGCCCTGAGCCATTGTTTATCTCTTCTGCCTGGTTTTACTTTTTCTCAATCCAGATATTGAAATATCTTATTTTGGTGATTTCTTTCTATCCTATTTTTCCCTTTCCTTTCTCCCAGGGAAAACCTTTCAACTCCCTCCTACTCAAAGTCAACTTAAAGGGTGCCTGGGTGGCTCAGTGGGTTAAGCCTCTGCCTTCGGCTCAGGACATGATCCTGGAGTCCTGGGATCGAGCCCTGCAAGGGAGTCTGGCTTCCCACTGTCTCTGCCTGCTGCTCTGCCTACTTGTGATCTCTCTGTCAAATAAGTAAGTAAAATTTTTTTAAAAAGTCAACTTGAATACCTCTTTTTAGAAACATACATGTGACAGACACAAGTTAGTATGTTAGCCTAGAATCCATTCTCCCTCCTCTCTTTCCAATAGGGCATAGAGCTGCCCATACACACGCTACATTTCCTTGTATCCTATGGTGCTTGGTGGAGCCATGTAACTTTATTCTCACCAATGAAGTGTGAATGAAGTATGTGCACAAATCACACATCATCTCCCTAAAAAAGAAAAAAAAAAAAAAAAGGCTTTCCCTCTACCATTTTTCTTTCCAGTTTTTTTTGTTGTTGTTGTTCTGACCATGTATATGGTACTATGAGCCAGCTTTTACTGTATAGATGAAGATAAGGCACTATATTCTAGGACAGTTCTGTCCAATAGAAATATGTGAACCACAAGTGTAATTTTTAAAAAAAAATTTAAGATTTGTTTTAGAGAGTGCTTGCATGTGCATGAGCAGGAGGGGTAAAGGAGAGGGAGAGAATCTCAAGCAGACAACCTGCTGAGTGCAGAGCCCAACGTAGGGCTCAACCTAATGACCATGAGGTCATGACCCTAGCTGAGACCAAGAGTCAAATGCTCAACCGACTGAGCCACCCATGCACCCCATAGTTTAAATTTTCTAAACAAAAAAGTGAGAAGGATGGGTGAAATTAAATTTAATAATGTATTTTAACCCAATATATCCAAAATGTTATTTCAACACTCAGTTGCTATAAAGTTGTTAATGAGATATTTTGAGTTGTTGGGTTTTGTTTTTCATATAAAGTCTTTGAAAACTGGTGTGTATTTTATACTTGCAGCATGTCTTAATTTGGACTGGCCATATTTCAAGAACTCAGTAGGAATGCCTGGGTAGTGGCTGCCATACTGGACAGAACAATTCTAGAGCATGGCAGAGCGACAGGACAGAAGGCAGCTGGAGCCCTGGGATAGACTCCCCAGCCTCCTTGGACTAACTGGCTATACCTACTATGTGAGAAGTAAATTTCTACCTTGTTGGAGCCAGTATTTTTTTTTTTAAGTTCTTTATTACAGAAGCTTAGTCTGTATCTTTACTAATACACTCACACTTATACACATAGTAATTCTAATGCAGCCCCTCTCTGAAAACTCCTCTGTTCAAGGCTGGAGGCTTTATACAATGCTTAAAATTAAAGGAGTCCAAACAGAAGAAGCTCCACTCCTATCACCTTGAAGAAGTGTCTGGAGGGCCAGATATTCTGTAATAAACTATGCACCACTCTCATATACGTTTCATTTCTCAACCTTCTCCATCAGCTTCTCTTGAACATTTTTCTTTGGAAAATGTTTTGTAAGAATGGCTTAAGACAGAATTAAAAGTGATACATGTAAGATGGGATAAGACCCAAAGAACAAAAGGAGAAGTACAAATACAGTTGAAGGATGGACGAAGTCAGGCATATCAAAATAGGAGAAAAGTAATTGTTAAAAGAGAAAATCCTTGAAGCAGTTCATTGAACTTTCTAAGATATTTTACATTTTTGCTCTATTCCAGATATTGGACTGGACCAACCTAGACTGGGGCACCAGAAAGACTTCTGGTAGATAGAACACAAAGAACCAAGTTATGAAGCATGTGTAGAAATAAGTCAGCTGACAAGAAGTAGAATTCTAGCAGGAGGAGAAGCATGTGCAAAGGCCCTGGAGGAGTCCCGGAAGGACACATTTTGGAGACCACAGGCATTCGTTTTGACAAAAATACAGATTGCAGCAGTGGAGAGTAGCTGGAGATGAGATCAGTGGGGTAAGTGAAAAGGGTGGCTTTTAAAAGGCTTTGAGGTCCCTGGCGAGGGGACCTCTGAGGGTGTTCAGCATGGGGTCACAGACCTGGCCAGTGGTGATGACAAGATCAGATCTGCCTGATAATGAATAGGACATTACAGATGTGAAACTCATAGGATATTGACCAAAATGGTAGATTTAAAGATAGGGCTCAGGTTTCTGAGATTGGTGATAAAATGCCTGCTGGTCCCCCACATTGAGAAGGACATAAGAGGATTTCAAGAGCAGGATGACTTGTACAGTTTTGAAAAATGAAGCATGTTAGAAAGTTGGTAAGTGAATCCAGCCAAGGAAGAAGAGCCTGAGATCTTATCTTAAGGGATATCAACATTTAAAGGATAGACTGAGAAGGAAGATCAGAGAGACAGAGAAAGAGAGAGAGCTCATAAAAGCCAAGAGAGAGAACATTTCATGGTAAATGGTGTTAGGCCAGAGGGCTGGAACATGTCCCCTGGCTCTAGGAATAAGGCAGGTGGTGATTTCAAGGGGGCGCTCACTGGGGCAGCAGGGGCGGAAGCTGGGTAGAAGTGAATGAAAGAGGGAATTGGAGTAAGAAAGCAGATATGAGGGGCGCCTGGGTGGCTCAGTTGTTAAGTGTCTGCCTTCGGCTCAGGTCATGATCCCAGAGTCCTGGGATCGAGCCCCACATCACACTCCCTGCTCAGCGGGAAGACTGCTTCTCCCTCTTCCGCTCCCCCTGCTTGTGTTCTCTCTCTGTCTCTCTCTGTGTCAAATAATAATAAAATAAATAAAATAAATAACATCTTTAAAAAAAAGAAAAAAAGAAAGAAAGCAGATATGATCATCACCGTCTACCCTTTCAAGAGCCTAACTCTTAAGAAAGGAAACCACAACCAGGAGACAAGGGAGGAGTTTTTGTTTTTGTTTTTGTGTTTTTAATATATTATATAAATGTTTAATGCTAAGGAAATTCTCTAGTCGAATGGAAGAATGTTATGTCATAGAGAAATGATGATCAACGGAGTATCCTCTAAAGCAAGATCCTCTCTTGAGATGGGAAAAGGGAAGCAGTTAGTGCTACAGCCACAAACCTGTGGAACAGGCAGAAAAAAGAGATACAGGTGCACCTGGATGGCTCAGTGGGTTAAGCCTCTGCCTTCGGCTCAGGACATGTTCTCAGGTCCTGGGATCAAGCCCCACATTGGGCAGAGCTGTGCTCAGCTCCCCACTCTCTCTGCGTACTTGTGCTGTCTGTCAAACAAACAAACAAACAAACAAAAGAAGCAGAGATGGGAGGGAGTTTTCTATTTTCTCGAAACTCAGGGAGGGCCTCTGCCAACTGAGGGTAGGCGCCGCTGGCTCTGGATGGGGGCAGGGCTAGTCTTTGCAGCTGTGCCCTTTGCTCCCGGACTTCTCGGCTGCCTGGGCTTACGGACAAGAGATCAGGGTAGGTGGGTGAGAGGAGAGTTGGGGCTTTGCCAGGTAGAAAAGGAGGAAAAGATGAGCAAGAGAAGTGAAGATCTGGGGGGAAAACTGATGGCATGAAGTTTCTTTGGCGTTTACTGGACAGGAATCTTACGAGCTTATTTTATTCAACTTCTTCCTTCTAGAAGGAAGAGACTGAAGAACTTACCCAAAGTCACAGCTTGCTGCTGGAGGAGCAGTGGCTGAAGTTCGGAACTTCTGATCCCATGTCTTTTGAGAGGTTTCCACCCCAGCTATTTGTTTGTTTGTTTATTTATTTATTTATTTTTGGCTCCATGCTTTCCCTTGGGCACGAACTTTCTTGGTGGATTATTAGAAAGCAGTCATCTAGCATTTGGGAGAAGACAAGTTTGCTTTGCCTCTGACCTTGCTTTTGAGCGCTACTGAGAAACTAGTTCCTCCTTTCAGTCTGGGGCTGCCTGAATTTACCTATTAGCATTTGAAAACCTTTTCTGCAGTTTTCCAGCAGACTGGAGGGAAGCATGGGGTTAGTACAATGGGAAAGGAAATTTTATAAGAGACAAAGCCAGCAGTTGTAATGTGCCCCACGATTGAGAACTTTTAAAATCTTTTCCTGTTTTTCTCCAGTCACCATGTAGTCTTTCCTAATGTCTGTTCCTTTCATCCCACTTTGAATATTTCCCTCTTTGATTTAACTGTCTTTGTTACAAGAAAAAACATTTGTCTTTGGGATTGCGATTTTTGTGAAACAGCGAGGGACTGACTCCTTGGGCTATGCCACAGATCTTTCAATCGCCACCTTCTGGATAGATGACACATTGAGAATGCATTATCATACCTCTGATCCAATCGTTTTCTGAATTGAATGTAGCCTCAGTCTCTGTCTCTCAGTGGTTATCAGACTAATTCTAGAAATGCAAAGGACCCGCTACCAATTAGGATTAACCTGAAATGTGGAGGATATCTATTTCAAGGACTTTAAGCTTAAACACAATTATATAAATGATCTCAGATCAGCATTAAAATCATTTCCTTTCCTGCAAATGAAAGATACCATTGAACTTTTCAGAACCCCAGATAACATAAATTAGGAATACTATAAAATGCGGACCTTTAAAAGAAGACAATGACTGACTATAGAACTGGACTGTCAGCAGGGTTTAAGTGCTTACGTTGGATTAACACTTTATTTTGTTGGACATCATGACCTAACTCAGGATTAGTGTTAACCCAGTTCAGCAAATAAAAATACAGAATGCTCAGTTCTATTTGAATTTCAGATGAACAACAGATAATTTTTAGCATAATTACGCACCCTTGCATACAAATGTATGCCTTGTTATCTACAATTCAAATTTCATAGGCCTGTATTTTATCTGGCAGCCCTACTCAGGATCCGTATTAACTGCAGCGTGGTGTGAAAACTACCTTCATCACCAGCTTGGGTTGGGACACTTCTGAGCAATGTCCCCTACCCTGTCTTTGCATTTGGGTTTATGTGGAATTATGACTGGGCCCGCGTCTGCTACCCAGGCTGAGGACAGGGTGAGGCCTTCTGCAGCATCCAGAGTAAGTACACGTGGAGAGTGGCCGGGAGGCTGGAGGGCAGGAGGCAGAGACCGAGGACCCTCACAGATTCTTCATCCTCTGTGGAACATCCTCTACAAAGCCGTTAAGATTTCACACCTGCCTCCTTTTATTTTATTTTATTTTATTTTTTTGAAGGCTTAATCTTAGAATTGTTCTAATTTGAGTATAGCTGACATATAATATTAGTCTCAGGAGTACGTAGGGCTTCAACAATGACATGCATTGTGAAGTGCCCAACATGTTTAGTGTATGTAAATACATTCCTTTTTAGTAGAGCCCAGATAGAACTCTCTCAAGTCAGCAAATGAGGCTTTAATCTAAATGCATTCCCAACTAATATTAACACCTGTGTATTAATGAAAGTTCCTCAGCCTCCTCTTAAGACCTCCCATATCTTTATTTGACCTTCCTGGACTGGAAGCCAACAACTTTAATTGTGAGGTTTCTCTGTCGTTCTTCTGAGTGGTAGTTACCGGGGATGCGTTGGTCAGGATATTGGAAACAAGTTATCCAGGGGCCAAGGGGAGGACAGAACAGTTTTCCTTAAACTTCAGTGTTTTGGGTAGTACTGGAGGGACTGAAGTGGGGAGTTGGGGGTGGATGACTACTAGTACCCACCTTTACCCTCTGCCCCATCTTGAATAACACCCGAGGGCAATTTGATTATTCAAAACCCAGTGACCCTTATGGAGCAGTCCATCTAGAACTGGAGAGCCTGTAAGTCTAGGAAAACATTTTATGAACTCCTGCCCCTCCCCCCACCTTCTACCCCGTTTGTGACATGCACGGCCTGCCATAAGCTTGTGATTGCACCAAGTGCCTACCGGGAAGATGCGGACTCCCCAAATATTCTTAGAAGGGTGTGTGTATGTCTATTCATTCACACACACATACCTACATATAATATCTTGTTAAGAATAAATATAATGTATTTTCAATGCAGAAAAGCTGAGCAAATACCGAAAAGGTATTCAAGAGGAAACAGATCACCCACAATCCAGAGAGAATGACTATTAACACTTTGAAATATGTTCTTTTAGTTTTTCTCACACACAATTTTTTTTTTTACCTATTTGAGATCATATTTTCTCATCTACTATCAAGTTATCATTTCCCAACATCAGACCTTGCTTTGGAAGAGGATGGGTAGGCCTTATGACTCTGTGTGACATATTGAGAAATCCAGTACTGAAATGTTGTAATCCCTCAGACTCTCCCAAATGATCTTTCCGAAAGAAAACTGCTCTTGCCAGTGATGGCCTGTGCCTTCAAACTTGTAGCCTCAGGCTCTTGTTAAGGAACTCATTGTCATTTTTGTTTTTGGGTTGTTTTTTTTTTTTTTAATGAAGATTTTAGGGGCTCCTGGGTGGCTCAGTGGGTTAAAGCCTCTGCCTTCGACTCAGGTCAGGATCCCAGGGTCCTGGGATCTAGCCCTGCATTGGGCTCTCTGCTCAGCAGGGAGCCTGCTTCCTCCTCTCTCCCTGCCTGCCTCTCTGACTACTTGTGATCTCTGCCTGTCAAATAAAATAGATAAAATCTTTTTAAAAAATGAAGATTTTATTCATTCATTTGAGAGAGAGGGCACAAGAGGTGGGGGAAGGAGGAGCAGAGGAAGAGGGAGAAGCAGACTCCCCGTTGAGCAGGAAGCCTGATGTAAGGCTTGATCTCAGATTCCACTCTGGGATCAGGACGTGAGCCGAAGGCAGATGCTTAACTGACTGAGCCACCAAGGGGATCCTAGTCATTGTTATCTTTGGAAGAACAATTTTTATAGGAGTTCATAAAGACCTGTTTGGTATTTTTTTTAAGGTTTTGTAACTCGTATTTATAAATACTGCATAAAAATGGCGTTCTCATAGATATGTCTCTGTCACTCTTCATCCTTTATGTATTTAACTCACCATGTTAATGTCTGAGGGGGAATTAAAGCCCAGTTGAAGGAACCAAATGCTGATTTCCTCATGACACTCTGCTCAAGAGGCAGTGAGAGCTGGCTGATTTGTCTGCCCTAAAAACAGTCCAGTCGCATCTCTGCTTCTAATGGGATGGGTAATCTTAGGCACATCTTTACCTCTATGAACTTCACTTTCCTTATCTATAAAAGAGAGGCATAGACTATATAAGCTAATCCTTCTTTCACTTTTGACATTCATGATTAAAGTCAGAGTCCAAAACAAGTAGCACATTCTTATGTCATTTTTCCCAGAGTTGCCCAGGAGCCTGGGGCCAGATGCCCAGTGGACAGCACTTCATGATCATGTAACCTCTGAAATCTGACAGAAATAACACTGTTGCCACTGACCTGAAGGGCCCTTTCCCCCTTCCTAACATCTACCTCATCATGAAATAGCTCCTCCATCACAGGTGTCCCCAGTCTCCAGTCTATCGGGAATTATGTGGATTCCAAGTCTACCTGAAGCCTATCTTTCTCCCCATGAACTGGAGACATTAATTCAAGAATTCCCGTTGCAATTTTGGTTGCTTCTCTATCTAGCTTCAGGAAACTAGACACAATAATCAGAACCCAATAAATATTTATTTAATAAATGAATGAATGTTAACAAACTAAGTACACTTAGGGTCATGCATCCTTTCATTGTGAACTTGTGATACTGAGATTTTATAAAATCCCTGTGCTTTTCATAATTTTCTAAAGGGAAGGTTTAAACAATTTGAATATATAAAGTACCAAGTAACCTTTACTTCAGTGGGAGATTCCTAATGCTTTAATCCAAATTCATCTTTCTGATACAGATGTTGGACCAGACGACTATTGTATATAGAGGATGTATATGGAATTTATCTTAGCCTCGTTTTTCCCTTATTATTCCCTTGACAATCATTGTACCACGCTATAAGTACAAAAACCTAAGTGCATATGATGGTGTCAAAGGAAAGTTATTTACCTTTGTAGATTATCTTCTCTGTGCCAGGTACTGCACATATTCTGACATAATTATCATTAAAAATCCCAGAGTAATTCAATGAGGAGGTAAATTTTAATTCATCTCCTCCTCTGCTTTGGAGAGATTTTTCATGCCTTAGGTCACACACATGGTAATAGAATTGAGCTTCAAACGCAGGGTGAATACAGTTTCAAAGCTCATACAATTTTAAAGCAATGTTAGATAAAGGCATCTTTATCAAATGGAATTGGTTAAAGGAGTGGAAGAAACCCAAGGGACAGCAGACATCAAATGAAAGATAAAGTTCATGGATTTTGAACAGAACCAAAGGTTCCATGTGCTTGGCCATCCCAGCACTGAAATCCTTTTGTGAATTGTCAACTACATCGCCTCCATCTTCTGACCTTATTGTTTCATTTGGTTTGTTCAGGAGAGTCTGGAGTGGGGAGCAGTGACTGGGGAGTCAGAAGACTCTAGCATCAGCAAGGCCATCTGCTACCTGTTGCGTCCTAGACGAGTCGCCTCGCTTCCAAGTCTTGGTTTCTCCATTTCTAAAATATTGACTCCCACAACCTGACAGTGCTTTGTACGTGGAGGGGACCCACGTGAAATAACCGTTAGAATGTTAATTTCATAGCACTGCACAAAAAATCATAATGACTGCCTCAGCTAAAGCCTCCTGAGACTAATATTTGTTTTTCTAAGACTATCAAGTATGGGAGAAGGAAGGAATTGGGATGCATTAAGGATTCTAGAGATAATTTGGATTCTAGTTCAATCTGGCTGCCGTGGTGACTATAACGATTTTGGATATACTTGATTATTGTCCTTTCTGCTCCGTGGGGAAATAAATCATTTTATGAGTCTAGATTGCATTTAACACCTCGACAGTAAAAATGAGGAATTTCACATGAAGCATTGATTTACTTGTGACTAGAGCTTTAGCAATTCTGACCAAGTTACCAAATTTGACAGCAGAAGAAATACAAGCATCCAACAGTATGTTGTTCCCAGTGAAAACAACCATGCTGTTTCCAGAAACATTTGGCAAGCAATTTGTGTGGGGAGAAAATAATAGCAAAGGCAAAAATGAACAAATGACAAGCCAGCCATCAATGGATGCCCTGTGGAGTCACCAAAGTTAAAAGAGAGATTTCCTGTTGCGATATCAGAGTCATAACTCCTTCTTGTGACTGCATGCAAATTAAGGAAGTGTCGGCTTGACATGACCATATCAAGGAATTTATGAGTCAGCATCAATAAATAAAAATGCTAAGTAGGAGACTAAATAATTGCTCCTCTTTACAGTCTAACTGCCTACTCTTAAAGTTATATCAGAATCATAAATAATGAAATCTGAACAGCGTGGATATATGACGAGTAGCTGGATTGGAAGTTCAAAGTAAAATGAAGATTCTTCATGAAGACTTTTTTTTTTAAGATTTTATTTATTTATTTGACAGAGATCACAAGTAGGCAGAGAGATAGGCAGAGAGAGAGGAAAGGAAGCAGGCTCCCTGCTGAGCAGAGCCCAACGAGGGGTTCGATCCCAACTGAGATCATAACCTGAGCCGAAGGCAAAGGCTTAGCACACTGAGCCACCCAGGCACCCCTACATGAAAACTTTCTGAACTTGAGTCCTCCACATATCCTGTTCCACAGACCTTATGCTTTACTGAAGATATCACAATCTCCCTCTTATCAGCACACAGAAACTGAAGAATTATTTCTGGTTTAAATCTCCGGCACTGAAATATTTTCAGCTTCCAGAGATGACAGGGAAAATGTCAGGTATGTTTGGAAATTTTTGTCTTTGGAGTAAAGGGGCTTGTTTGGGGACAGAAGAGAATGTATCTCGTCATGAATTTCAAATGGTTTGTAATTTGCTTCCTCTTCTAAACAGGCAGGATAAAGTGCTTTCTCTTTGAAAAATATGAAACTTTGACAGATCTCTTTTAAAAGGAATGTTAAAGATCGTCTTGCGGTTGGACACGACATGAATCTTACAGAAAGTATCCTGTCTTGTGTTAGCTGCTATTACTGTACATATTACAGTCAAAATCACGATGATTATCTCTTCTAAAAGATCTGATGCTTAATGGTGTATTTATTACTATATTCAGGACAAGTTTATTCACAGCAGTAACCTGCTACATGTTTGTTTGTTTGTTTTTTCCAAAAAGTGATCTCTTTGCCCCTGGTATTATCAGAAAGCTTTACCTCCGCCATCCTGAATTCCTCACCTCCCACCATGAATAACATAGAATCCCCAAGAGGGCAGGATTCTGTCTGTCTTGTCCGTGGCTATAGCTCTGCAGAGCGTAGTAGGTGCAGAGAGGAGCATTGGTGACCCTCGATTTCCTCCCTGTCTTCTCTGTGTATTTGGGAGGGTGTGGCATGACTGGATTGTTCCCTTATACTCTGAAGGCAAAATTGGAAGGGACCGGTATAAGGAGAAATGCAGCAGCTGTATCAACTGTCACAAGCGTTGTCCTCTCTGCCCAGTCGGGGAGACTCTCTTCTACAGTGATTACACCTCTAACTCGAGATTCTGTCTCCTCACCTCTACAGAACTTCCTGGATGTAATCAGAACTCCGCCTCCTTAAGCAGAGGGCAAGGAGACACAGCGATGGAGGCAGGCCACTCCAGGTTGGTGGGTGGCAGTCTTAATAAGCAAAGGGAACTTGCATGGGAGGCTTGTCGTGGGCAGCAGTAAGATGAATGTGTCCCTGCGGCCATCTGCCAAATGGTAAACATTTATAAAGAGGCTTTAACTGGGCTCAGTCGCATATGTTGTGCCGGTGTTTTCAACACCACACCCCTATCTCAAGGGGTGTCCTTGCAGCAATCTCTGGGAGCAGGAAAAGGCAAGTGGAATCCACATTCCAAGGATGGGGAGGGGGCCAGGATCTTCCGAACCCTGGGGACTAGCTCATGCTTCAACTGGCAGTCATGTCTTTTTGAGGACCTCTCCCAACATCCTATGAATGTGTGTGACAATCACAGCAGTTCAAAGGTTCCTTTTCCCAGGAGAGCAAATGAAACAAAAAGGTGAGGAAATCAGCATTTGAGTTAGGGCGGTTGGTACAGAGGTTGGAGATGCTGGAGCTGGGTGATCTGGGTTCAAATCCGTGACCTGCTGTTCGCTCTGTGTCTGGTGTTGGGCAAACTGTTTAATTTTGATGTGTTTTCGCTTCGTGGCTTATAAATGGGGCTTCCTACCTCACAGCATGTTGTGAGGATAGATGAGTTAATATTCGTGACATACTGTGTGGGCATTCCCTGTTGCCTTATTACTTGCTCTGGAGCGGCCAGCAAGCCGGCCTGGAAGGTTAGGTGAGTGGAGATTGTGCCATTCTCTATTGCTAACTAGCTGTGGGTACTAGTTGTAACATCTCGAGGTTTCTGTCGTCTCATCTACAAAACGAGGGTGGAGGCTACAAGGAAGGGCTTCAGATTTCAAATGCTATAATGATGGCTCCATCTCTTCCCTTCTGAAATGGAAACGTACAGGGCATATCAGCGATCAAATTGAATAGTGAATGTGTGAGCATCGTACAAATGCAAAGCAAATATCACGTCAGTCTTTAGTGTCCGTACAGGCTCTACTCAGTACTGTATTCACTTACCCTGAAAACATTTTAATATTAATTTCCAAATCTCTTCAGTTCCAGTTGCTTTGAAGTATAAGACTGAGTGGTCATGACAGAAAATAAGGCAACTACAAAATCACTTTAATGACATGGTTTGTCTGCTGACCAGCGATTTCCTCTCTGTTCTCTCTTTTTTTTTGCTCATCTCTCCTCTCCACATTTTCCTCCTGCTCTCAGTTGAGGAATCCTGGATTCTTCCAACGAGAAACTTCTTTCTCATTCTTGATGTCCCCATAATTGGATATATTCTTAACTTCTTCTTTTTTTAATTGGATTTTTTATTCTTTTCCTTTTATTCTAAACTATGCTTGGGCTGCTGATATATCTGCCTCCTGTGAGTCACTTTAGGCAAGGATGGGGATATTTAGTATACTAGCACAAATCTGTAGATGCTAGAGTTCCAACAGAGCGCATGGCTTGTGGAGAAGGAGAATGTTGATCGGCTTCAGCCCATAGACTGATGATGTGGGCTTCCCTGTCTGCTTATCACTAGAGTGAAATTAGAGACCATATTTTACAAGACTTGTATTTGTTTTAGAAACACATATACATATTTGCTTAAAAATAGGGGGCTCTATAAAATACAGAACCATAGCATTTTAGGACTGGGAAAGATCTGAGAGTGTATTTAGTCCAAATTTAGCAGTTTTCAAATAGTTGGATGATGTGACGACATGGTCACTTCACCATGGTGGTGGTCTTTCCAAATCCCATAACCACAGTGTAATCATGAGAAAAACACCAGAATAACCTAAATTGGGGGAATATTCTATATGTTACCTACTGGTGCTCTTCGCCAAACTCATGGGAAAGAAGGAAAGACTGAGACACTGTCACAGACCAGAGGAGACTGGGAGGCACATCACTAGATATAGTGTGGGCTCCTGGACTGGATCCTGGAGCAGAAAGAGGACATGAATGGAAAAAAAAAAAAAATGGTGACATCCAAGTAAATCTGAACTTTAATTAATAGTAAGGCACCAATGCCAGTTTTTCAGGTTGGACAACTCTACTATGGTAAAATAAAATGTTAACAATGGAGAAACTAGGCGATGGGCTATATCAGAGAGCTCTGTACTGTTTTTGCAACTTTCCCCTAAGTCTGAATTTATTTCAAAATAAAAATGTATCAAAATATAGCTGGAGGCTCCTAATGTAAACTGTTACCCTTTTTTGGTGGAACATTACTCTAGTGCTGGCTTATAATATACGGACTGGTTCAGAGGTCAGACAAACGTGTTGGTAAATTTATAACTCCCTTGGGTGGGAAGTATGAGCATACCTAACTGCTCTACTTTTTAAAAAAGAACTTATTATTCACACATTTCCCTATGAATGTTTAAATTATTCTAAATGATATTTTGCAAACAGTGGTAGAATGGAATTATGTAAATAACTTTTTCAAATGAAATATAGACTGTTCCAAAAAGATCTGCTTAGAAAGATAAACGGTTTCACTCTGAAACTGAAGACAGAATGAGAAGCCGATGAGGTAATTTGTCTGATCATTTCCTTTTCCAGTTACTCGAACGGTTTAAATATTAGCTCTGAAAAGATCTATGTGTCTTTATGAATTTCTGAGGACTTTGGTTGAATTGTTTCTTTTTTAACTGAAGATTGAGATCATAACTTTGATTAATATCAGATAAGAGGAACATGCAAAAATATATTAGCTTGTTCGCTAACCATAAAGATAGCCATGCAATATTTAGGGTCATTTGTTACTTTTATTACTCCTCAGTTTGAATATATATATATAATAGCAGCTAATAAATTAACTGGCTTAAATTCATGCTTGGCCTATTCATCCCAAAGAAAAACTGGAATTTAAATCTAACAGGGTAGCTAGTTATGCCGACAAATCGGCTTGATTCCCAAACAAATTACAAGGGGAAGAGGAACATGCCACTTACTCAGTTCAACCTTGTCTATAGTCTGATTTTTAAAGCAGGGATGGTGAGGAATTACCAACCTCCAGAAAGAGCTTTGGGATGAACATGGAAAGATGGAGGAGTGTTATAAAGAGGCCATCTTGGATGGAGCGAAGAATCCCCTGATGTGTCTTTCTCCATTTAATGTGAATCCCATCCTGCAAAATAATGTCGCCTTCTTACTTCTGCCAGAATTTTAGCATTGGCATCTGGAGAAGGAAGTCCATAGCTGACGTGTACCAGGAACTGAGTTAATGTCTTAAAAGAATTATCTTATGTAAATCTCTCATCACCCTGAATGTTCCCCTCACCATTCTATTTGCTATAAGGAAGTGGGTTGTTTTTTTTTTTTTTCCTTCAGATTTTAAAGATTTTATTTATTTATTTGACAGACAGAGATCACAAGTAAGCAGAGAGGCAGGCAGAGAGATGGAGAAGCAGGCTCCCTGCTGAGCAGAGAGTCTGATGTGGGGCTCGATATTAGGACTGAGGGATCATGACCTGGGGTGAAGGCAGAGGCTTTAACCCACTGAGCCACCCAGGCGCCCGGGTTTTTTTGTTTTTTTTTTTTTTTAAGTTTTTGTTTTGTTTTGTTTTGGAAAGAGAAAAGGAGTGTGTGTGTGAAAGTCAAGAACAAGCAGGGAAATGGAGTACAGGGAGAGAGAGAAGCAGACTCTCTGCTGAGCAGGGAGCCCGACATTGAGCTTGATCCCAAGACCCTGGGATCATGACCTGAGTCGAAGGCAGGCGATTAAATGACGGAGCCAGCCAGGTGCCCCTGAGGAGGTGGATTTTTAACCTTACCATCCCCTGGGGAGCTGTTGTAACTCTTAACCACTCAGACCACACCCCCAAGCAATTAATCAGAACCTCTGAGGGCAGGGCTCCACACCAATATCTTTAAAGTCCCCCAGGTAATCACCATAAGCAGCCAAGGTTGACAAGGACTGTCCTCAGGGATCTTCCAGAATCCTGACGGCTACCAGAGGCCATTGTGCCCATAGTTCTCCAGGTGGGACTCCTCCTGTCCGTACTCCTTCATGGAGAGAGCAGGTGTCCTCATCCCCTTGGCAAACCTTTCCCCCTTTCTTCTCTATAAAAGCCTAGAGTTATGATGGTCATGTCATCAACCATCCAGCCTATGCCCCTCCTCGTTGCTGTCCCCTTCCAGCTACCGTCCCCTCCACACCAGTCACTACCCCCCTTTCCCTGAAGATTTTAGTTCAGGAGGCTCTAAAGCCATGCTAGAATTTGTCCAGAAATATACCAAGTCATTGTTAAATTAGAATGTGTTGGGCATTTCATGTTCAACCAACATAGAGTGTCTCAGCAGAAAACTGAAATAAAAGCTGTCACATTGTCATCTGTCCCTCTCAGACTGATGAAGAGTGGGGACTGGGACATGTTTCTTCGCATGTACCTTTCTTCTACTTCTGTCTTTGCTGTTTCTTCAACACAAAAGGCATATTTCCACCTTAGCTCCTTTGTGGTCACTGGTCTTTTCTCCCTGGAAGGTTCTTTGCTATGATTTTCACCTGCCCAGACTGCTCACCTCCTTCAGGCCTTTGCATTAATGCTATGTTCTTGGTGAGGTTTCCCTGATCACTTCATTGAAAATTACTCACCCATATTTCCACCTTTCTTTGTCCCTCCCCTGCTGTACTTTTCTTTACAGCATTTATCATGAGATGACATAATATACATTTCAATTATTTATTTGTTTCTTGTCTGCCTCCTGGGCAGGAATATTTGTGTGTTTTGTTTAGGCCATACTACGGCACCTACAATGCCTGGCACAAGATGGGGACTCATAACTATTGAATTAACCCATTAACCTTAGGAGGTACATTCTATTTTTTGTTCTGACGGTACAGATAAGGAAACTGAATCTGGAACCACAAAGTAACCTGCCTAGGAACATCGGTAAATGATCCAAGTTTAGTCCCAGCGACTGGGCAATTTCCCACCAATTACACTGTTTTTCTTTCATGGGTTAAGTGGAAAATTTGCCTCTTTGTAAAGGAAGGCTGAATTTTGAAGTGGATAAAAAGACTAAAGAACATTATATTGTAACGGTTGGTCAAACAGCTTGGTCCGTTTCAGGGACTGTTGGACCAACTATTACAATTTGATTTAGACGATGAGAATCTGAAATAGATTTTAATATTTCAGCCTGAATATTGCAGAAGTACACAAGGTACTGAGAGGGGAACGTGCCAGGTGTGCTCAAGGAACAGCAAAAACATAGTATTAAAGGGTAGAAGCGGCACAGAAAGGCAATGCGTCTTCTGCACAAATCCATGTGAACAGATGTCGACGAGAGAAATTTTTATTTCAATTTTTACTGAGTTATTTATTGTACTGAGAGTGAAGTCTTTATGATTCAGAAATAATATAGCTTTTTGATTGTACGAAAGAGGAAACTATAATTTTAGCTCACTAAAACTAAGAATAAATGGTTTGCAGGGTGGGTTTGTTTGTTTGTTTGTTTTGAAACAACTTTAGTAACATTTGGCATCATGATGATAATTTTGGTAAATTAAAATATTAAATTATAACCCAAACTGATGAGTTGATTCTATGTGTGATATGTACACTAAACAGTTTACAAAACACCAGAAATAATGTAACAGAGTTTACATATTCCACATAAGCTCATAATGTCAATATGGTAGGTAACCAGTTTCAATAAAGGACCAGGAAAATGATCCTAAGTAGTTTAGTTCACAGAAACCAGAATTCCACATAAGTAGAATTTGGTAGATATTTGTATTTAGTATTAACTATAGGAGATTTAACTCAAAATTCATTTGCAAATTAGAAAACTGTCAACCTTTTGAAGTGGAATGGTTCAGGCTGGAGTGTTGGGTGTCCAGACACTGTCATGGAGCAGGAGAAGGATAGTGGACAAGCATCATCCCATGTGATGGATAAAGATCTGTTCCGTACATTGTAAGTGTTCACATTTTCACAAAAGTTCAGAGGAAGCCAATCTCGGCTTCAGTAACATGCTAGCTCAAAGAGAATGAAATATTTCGAATATTAATATAAGAATATGTGTTTCACTCTTGAGGATGAAATGATCTTTGCTTAAGGACAAAAGTCATATCTGAAGGTGTGTCCTCCAGAAATGAAGAAAACTGTAAATCAAGTCCCTGAGCCGTGAAACTGATACAAGATAGAAGACGAAAGAAAGGAAAGTAAAATTATTTCAGGGTTTTAGGAATGTGGGACTATAAGATGATAACAGTATTCTTTGGTAATCAGGGGAGGGTAGGGCAAGGAAGAGGAGTTTGCTGGTGGTTTACTAAACTTAAAAGGATAAAATCCATGTTCATAGAGATGTTTTAGCAAAACAAAAACCACAGAACTTGAAAAAGGGCCAGTATTGGTGTTGAAGCATATTAAAAAGACTTGGGAAATAAATGACAAAAGACCTTCTTTATCCTTTATAACCAGATGTGCTGGGGCAGTCCTGGATTGAATTTTAAACCAATTTTTTTTTTTTTAAAAAAGCTATGCAATATAATGGGCATTATTGGGACAGTTGGTGAAATTTGAATATGGACTGTAGATTATAGTATTGTATCAGTAGTAAATACTTGATTTTTATCATTGTACTGTGGTCATATAAGAGATCACCCTTATTTTTAGGAACACACACTGAAATATTTAGGGAAAAGGGGCATAATATCTGTAACTTACTCTTTAAAAATAGTTCAGAAAAAAAATGTGTGTTGTGTACATGTGTAAATAATGAAGGAGAGAGAGAAAGATAGCAAAGGACTAAGCCAATGGGGCAAAATGTTATAATGGCAAATCTGAATAAAGGTAAAGTGTTTATAGGAATTCTTTTTACTGTATTCTTTCAAAATAAGAAGTTACTAAAAAAAGATAACTCAAAAAAATCTATCAAAAACAAAATAATAGGGGACGCCTGGGTGGCTCAGTTGGTTAAAAACAAAATAATATCAATGAATTCTGTTATGCTGAAAAGAAATTTTAAAAAAGACAAAAAAATAATAATTTCTTAAAAATCTTTAAAAAATATGATTACATCATACTTGGATTCTTAAATAACACTAGTTTAAAAAGAAAATAATAAAGAAATCTAAGAATATGTAGACCTGAATGTAAGTAAAACTACATGGAAAAATACACTGAAAATGAAAAACCAGCCCTTGGGAGGAAACATAGCTATTTAACTTCAGTGTATAAAGGAAACAAGCAAACTTATCACCAAACCAGCAGTGAGTTTACCATTTTTTCCTTTCTGGTCCTCCTAGCACTTGGTTCAGATTCAGTCATACATGTGCCCCCAAATTTCTGACTGAAGAATAGGAAAAGGGGACTCCAGGAAGACAGAAAGTACCAAAAAGAACACAAAGAAGAAGGAGTCCAGAAAGCAGCCCCATAAAATTATTTACAAATCATAGGCTCACCTTGGAGCTGAACATGGTATGGATCTGATCCTAATCAGCATTTTAAAAACTTTGAAAACTGAACCAACTGATCACAGCCCACATAGACTGGCGAATGCATGAAAAACTTGAGACAGATCCAGACAGCACTCCAAATATACCCAACCAGAGCCCATAGAAAATGTGTTAAAATTTTTGTGACCAGAACCTAACCTGATTGATTGTTAAAATTATTAACATTTTCCATAGGATTTAACGAAGTCCAGAGTCTTATAATATTTCAAATGTCTGAGACACGATCTAAAATTATTCAGTATACAAAGACCCAGGAAACTTTAACTCATTTGTGAAAAGACAATCCACAGAAGACAACATTGTGTTGGCAAAGATGTTGGAATTAAGCAACCAAGCTTAAAGGCAGGTTTTATTAAAATTCTCCAATAAGTAACTATAAGTACTCTTAAAAGAAATAAAAAAATAGAAAGTCTTATGAAAGAAGTAAGGCATATAAAGAAAAATAAAATGGAAAATTTAGAACAGAAAAAATGCACCTCACATGAAAAAACTCACGAGATGGACCAAGTAGCAGAATGGTGATCACAAAAGAACAAGTCAGTGAACTTGAAGATAAATCAATAGAAATTATTCAATCTGAACAACAGAGAAAAAAAAGATTTTTAAAGACAACATCTCAGGATCCTATGAGAGTACTGAAAAAGAATGCCAACATTCATGTCAATGGAATCTCAGAAGAGAAGAAAGAATGTGATGCTGGAAAAACTGTAAAGATTAATCACTGAAAACTACCTCCCAATTTTTTAAAGTTTCTTTTGGATCCTAGTTATTTAACATACAGTGTTAAATTAGTTGCAGGTGTACGATATAGTGTTTCGACACTTCCATACATCACCCAGTGCTCATCACAACTAGTCCCCATCACTTATTTCCTCATTCCCCCACCTCCCCTCTGGTAATCATCAGTTTGTTCTCTATAATTAAAAGTCTGTTTGTCTCTCTCTGTCTTTTTTTCACTTTGCTCATTTATTTTGTTTCTTAAATTCCACATATGAATGAAATCATGTGGTATTTGTCTTTCTGACTGACTTATTTCATTTAGCGTAATACCCTCTAGCTCCATCCATGTGGTTGCAAATGGCAATATTTCATTCTTTTTTATGACTGAGTAATATTCCATTATGTATATACACTGCATGTTCTTTATCCATTCATCAGTTGATGGGCATTTGGGCTGTTTCTATATCTTGGCTATTTATAAATAATACAGCTATGAACATAGGGGTGCATGTATGCCTTTCAAACTAGTGTTTCTGTATTCTTTGGGTGTATATGCAGTAGTGTGATTGCTAGATTGTAGGGTAGTTCTATTTTTAACTTTTTGAGGAAACTCCATTCTATTTTCCCGAATGGCTGCCCCAGTTTGCATTCCCACCAACAGTGCAAAAGTGTTCTCTTTTCTCCACATCCTTGTCAACATTTGTTGTTTCTTGTGTTTTTTATTTTAGCCATTCTGATGGGTATGAGGCAATATCTTACAGTAGTTTTAATTTGCATTTCCCTGATGGTAAGTGAAATGAATATATTTTCATGTGTCTGTTGGCCATCTGGATGTCTTCTTTGTAGAAATGTCTGTTTATGTCTTCAGCCCATTTTTTAATTGGATTATTTGTGTTTTGGGTGTTGAATTTTTAAGTTCTTTATATATTTTGGGTACTGTTGATCAGATATGTCATTTGCAAATATCTTCTCCCATTCTGTAGGTTGCCTTTTAGTTTGTTGATTGTTTCCTTTGCTGTGCAGAAGCTTTTCATTTTGATGTAGTCCCAGTAGTTTGTTTTTACTTTTGTGTTTCCTTTGCCTCAGGAGACATATCTAGAAAAAAGTTACTCCAGCTGCTGTCAAGAGGTTCCTGCTTGTGTTCTCTTCTAGGTTTTTATGGTTTCAGGTCTCACATTTAGGTCTTTTATCCATTTCAAATTTGTCTTTGTGTGTGGTGTAAGAAAGTGGTCTAGTTTCTCTCTTCTATATGTTGCCGTCCGGTTTTCCCAACACAATTTGTTGAAGAGTGCCCAAGTCCCATTGGATATTCTTTCCTGCTTTATAGCAGATTAATTGACGGTATAGTTGTGGGTTTACTTCTGGGTTTTCTATTCAGTTCCACTGATCTAGATGTCTATTTTTCTACCAGTACCATACTGTTTTAATAACTACAGCTTTGTAATATAACTTGAAGTCTGGAATTGTGATGCCTCTAGCTTTGCTTTGATTATTCAGTATCTTTATGTTTCTGTACAAATTTTAAGAGTATTTGTTCTAACTCTGTGAAAAATGCTGTTGGTATTTTGATAGGGATTGCATTAAATGTGTAGATTGTTTTGGGTAATTTAGACATTTTAACAATATTTAATCATCTAATTCATGGCATTGGAATGTCTTTCCATTTTTTTATGTCATCTTCTATTTCTTTCATCAGTGTTTTATAGTTTTCAGAGTACATATCTTTTACCTCTTTATGTTTTTTTCTTTGGTGTCTTATTATTTTTAGTGCATTTGTAAATGGGATTCTTTTCTTAATTCTCTTTCTCCTGCTTCATTCATTTGGTGTGTAGAAATGCAACAGATTTCTGCACATTGATTTTGTATCCTGCAACTTTACTGAATTTGCCTATCAGTTCTAGCAGAAAACTACCCAAATTTGGAGAAAGATGAACCTACAGATCCAAAAAGCTCAGTGAATCCCAATAGGATAAACTTAATGAACTCCATATGCAGATATATCATAATCAAAATGCTAAAAACTAAAATGAAAAAAGTAATCTTGAAAAATAATTACATATGCGGAGATACTGCCTTGAAATAATATTTATGAGAGTTGCCCAGATAGTACAGAGTGTTCCCATAAAGAGTGCACCCAGCTCCTTCTGATGTTAACCCAAGAAGATCATGAAGGAATCTTTTGGCTGACCAGATTCCAGAGGAAGGAGGAGCAACAGCCCATCTTGGCATGGGGATCCAGGGTCCGGTGCTCAGGGTAGACCAGATGCCCCATGAGGTTCAAACCCACACAGGAATGATCCTTCCATTCAGCCAACTCCATCCTTATGCAGGAAATCATCCACAAGTATAAGGCACACTTGTCCTGGTGTTCCTTGCTCTGGCAGATGTTCAGAGCTTTCTCTTGATTTAACTCTCTCATCTCAAAGAGTTGCTGCTGACCCAGGATCTTCCTTCAGAGGTCAGATATGACAGAGAAATCCTAGGGGGCAGTTCTGAGAAGATGATACCCTGTTCTTTCCTTCTTCTAGAAAAAGAGAACAAACTTCTCCCGAAATTCATTCCACCAAGGGATTTCCCTGGTCCATTGCATCCAAAATTGGTAATACAAAATGTCCACAGCAAGTGCTGGATTCAATCATCTGTCCACAAAATTAGAAAACAGAAGTGAATCACATTATAAAAAGAACCCACCCCCCCAAAAAGCAAACTTCTGAAGATACAGAACTAAAACAAGGTGCTTTTCCCCCTTCCTACTAAAGTAACTTTGGTTTTTTGTCTCCTAGGTTTTTGGTGTGTGTATGTGTGTGTGTGTGTGTGTTTTGCTTTTAATTGAGAGACTATTCAATGGCTTAAATGGAAGTTTGATATAATTATACTTCTTAGAATAATGTTCTATAATCATAGATTATTTGAATGTGACTCTTATAAATTAATTGCTTCCATTTTATTCTATTTGTAGGTAATATAATTACAGTATTTTTAGTCTTAGCAAGACCACTAAAATAATCCAGAAACACAGCAGTAATTATTTTTTTCTTTCTTCTAAAATAAGTTTGAGCTTTTCATTTTTTGGTTCTACTGCTATTATTTAAGTGACTATAGAATAGTTCCAATGAAACTTCATGAGAATATCATTCCTGGGATGTTTTACAAATGTGTATTCTACACATGTGAGTCTTATGGGCAATTTGTTTTCTTTTTATGTGGTTTTCAGATAGTGCATATTATTTTCATTGTTGTTAATTAGCAATTTTTTCTACTTACTGTTTCTAGAAACTGTAAGCATACAGCAGCTCAAATGGAAGTTTGATTGGAATTATACTACTTATGATAGTGTTTTAATAAATGTATTTTATTTAAAAGCAAATTTCATGAGTAAATTGTTAACTTTTCTTCTATTGCTACATAGTAAAGGATAGTATTTCACTTGTTGGTGTTTAAAACATTACCCACAACCTGACCTGTGACAAGAGTTTTGCCTGAGTGGTCTTGCCATTGGGGGTGTTTGAAATTCAAAGTCCATATCTGCATTCCAAGGGCTGAATTTATTCTAGTTGTGAGACTAAGAGAATTACCTAAGTAAATGAGAGTTTAAAAGAAAACCCCTCTGATGACTATCGCTGTGCTTAGCATCAGAGCCAAAGCCCTCACTACAGCTCCAAGGCCCAGAAGGTGCTGGGACCTGCTCACTGGGCTCCAGGTTTTCTGTCCTGCCACAGAGCCTCAAGCACACCAAGTTCCGTCCACCCTTTCCTTCATACTGTTCTCTCTTTGCCTGAAATGCTCTCTCTCCTCTTTTCCTAGGTCTTCCTCATCCTTCAGGTCTTAAATGTACATCTTTGGAGACATACTGATTTTTCAGTCAAACTTAGTTCCTCTTTTCCATCACACCTTATGGATGTATTAAAACATGTATTATAATGTGCAATTATATAATTATTTATGTGATTATTTATTGAATGTGTGTGTTCACACGTCTGTGTTTTTAGGGACTGGATGTATTTCTTGTTCATTTACTGTATCCAGTGTTTTAAGAGCAGGGAGGGGAAGTTTCTTATTGGCTTCTGGTGGGACATTTTTCCTTGTGAGGTCTATCAGGTCTTGCTGTGGTAACAAATCACAAAGCATAACCTCCCAGGGTTTTATAAAAAACAAGCATTTATTTTTCACTCGTGCACCTGTGGATGAGCTGTTACTCACCTCAGCTTGCCTGGGCTCAGGGTTTGGGTCAGTTTCATTCTCTCAGGTCTGTTTGTCATTGAAGGGCTGGGTTGAGGAGGCAGGAGCAATGTAGGCCTGGTCCTCTCAATGTGGACCACACAAGCACAGGAGAGAGAGCAGAATACAGGATGTTTCTCCAAGCCTCTACCCAGAGCTTGCCCATCCTTTTGTCTGCCCACATCCCACTGGTCCAAACCAGTCAGAGGGCCCAGTCAGTGTGATAAAGAAATCAACCCCATGCCTCTATAACAACCCCAAATGACTTCACATTTCCAAACATCCCTAGGGGCTGCTCATAAGCACCCTAAGCCTTGGCACTCAGGATTCCATGCCACAGACCCCACACATCAGGCCTCACAGTCCTCAAAAGCAGGTTCCACGCCGGAGGAGTCTGTGGGCATCCCACATGAGAAATTAGGTGCTCCCAGCAGAGTAGCTGGACAGAGAAATCCACACAGAGTGACAGCATTCCTGGTAGGAAAGAGAGATTTCCTTCAAGGGCCTCAGGTCTGTGCATTACAGGAAGGCCCTGACCCGCTGTCAATCCCACAGTGTGCCCATATAACTCCCCTTGGTATCAAGTTCTGGGTTGTCATTTAATCTGTGATCAATATTTACTGAGGACTAATGGGTGCTGCCCAGTGCTGAGTTGAGGCTGGTGATCAGGCAAAGTGCCAGGTCTGGGTCAGGCCCTTCCTGTATGGTCTCTTCTCTCCTCCCTCCTCCTTCTCATGGTGTTGCACCTTTAATTTAGACTCATCCTCATGACCCCCAAGGAACAGATGGGTAGAGCCCATAAAACAAATGAGAAAAGAGGGTTAATTGATGTAAAAGCCAAGACGCCAGGAATCTGTCACTTGGGAAATGCAGTCCAGTGCTTGAGAGCTCTATTGCACTATTTAATTTCATCAGACTAGTCAAATCGTGGGAAGCCTTTAGCCGACCATATGTAAAAAGCCTTTCTTTATCTAGCAGACAGATAATAAATATATTCAGAATGAGTATATAAACCTGTGCAGTTACGTGGTATGGATGAAGGGGGAACAGAACCATAAACTAAGTGCTAACCATGTCCACACAACTGGTATTTAAATGCAGTGACAGTTTTATTGCTGGATAGCTTAACCCTATGCTATGGTACTATTATTATCCCCTTTAAATACCAAACAGGACGGAAATGCAATCTTAAAAGCTGTGTAAACAAGAATCAACGAGCCCAGCCATGGCCTTAGAGGGAATGAGGCTACACAGGTATCATGTATGAACTTTGGCCATTCCCATCCTGCCCCTGCCACTTAAACCCACCATCTACTGAGAGTGGGCTGATCATTTAACATCGTAGAGCTAATATTTGAGCTAAGCACTGACCAGAGCATTATTTCGTTTAATCCACACAACTGTTCGAGGTGCTCTCCATTTCAGAGAATAAGAAGCTGAGGTTTAGAGAAGCTAAACAATGTACCTAATATTTGAATTGGATGTGTGATCCTAGAACTGGTCTATTTTGTTTCATTCAGTAGACCTACTAAACGCCATGCTCTTGGGAACACCGAAAAGGATGTGTGTAAAAGTACCACTCAAAACACGGAAACTAAAGTAAGAATTAATATAAAATCAACTGAGACTGTACGGAATTTCTTTAAAAATGAATACAGCCCATCACAGTATCAATTCTTAAATCTTTACTATGGAATTATCACACAAGTCCAAGAAGAAGGCCCTACTCTAATTTTTACATGTTAAATTATGCGTTTTTATGAAACGCTGTTAAAGCAGCATAAGCAACTCTAAGAAGATGCAGTAGTGCCCTCCAGCTATGTTTGGCTGGTGCCGGTGCCTGCCCCAAGCCCAGCCACGCTATCACAGGGAAAGCGATATGCTGTGAACGTCAACGGAACCATTACTTTTGATGAACAGGAATGTAAGAACAGTGCTGTTATCAGCGTTCTCCGAGGGAGAGCTGCACATGTAATCACGTCCAACCTCACTACTGCCACAGATGATCTAGGATAGGGCCTCCAGTCTCCGTGACTTTCCCTTGAGAATGTTCAGGTAAACCCATGCGCACAGGTTTGGCTGGATCCAGAAATTTAGGGGGTGTTCCCTTTCTTCTGGGTGACCGGGGTCACCCCTCACGTTCCAAATGAAATAAGTCACTTTTTTCATTTGCTTTGCAAACGTTTATTGATGGCCTACCATTCTCCCAAAAATATATAATGCAGCAGAAACACCAGCCAAGACCCAACGCCCGCTGTGCGTGTCCCAGGGTCTGTCTGGTGTGCACGAAGGGCGAGGGTACCTGGAACCCCCACCCCGTTAGCTTGGTCGAGCCCCGCAGCCGCAGAGCCCGCCTTGCGCGCGCCCGAGGGCGGCATTGCCCCACGAACATGCACACGCACGGGAGCGCCGCGCTCCCGCGTCCCCGGCGCTGCGCCGGCGGCGGGCGCGGGCGGGAGCCCGGGAGTCTGAGCGGGAGGCGGGAACACCAGACTGGGCGGGTGCCCGCGAGCGGCGCTCGTGCTTACGCTTCTCTGCTCACGAGGCCCCGCCCCTGCCCCGCCCACCTCTTCTCCCGCGCGCGGGCTCCGCGCGCTCCAAACCGCGCGCGTGCGCGCGCCTGCGCAGGCCAGGGCCCTCCAGGGGCGGCCCCGTAGACTCCATAGAAAGCGTCGCAAGGTCCCGGATTAACCCTTTCCTTGCTCGCTCATTTAGAGGCCCGGTCAGGTTCCGTGCCTGCGCAAGCCGGCGGCGCGCCTTCCCCCCAGCCCGCACCGCGCATGCACGGGAAGGGGGGGTGCCGGTGGGGGTGTTCACGGCCGGCTAGACATTCTGTGCTCGTGCAGGAGGAGGGCTGCTACCATCAGGGACGTGCACGATTCCCTCCCACCCCGCCCCCTCCCCAAACTCCAAAAAAAAAAAAAAATTCCAAAATACACTGCCACCCACCGTGCCCCCGCGCCCCGCGTCCAACCCGTCCCCAGCCTGCTTGCAGTGAGCGCGGGGAGCCCACGGCGAGTGTCTGTGGCTGTGCCAGGCTGCAGGTAAGCGCGGGCCGGGGGTGCGGAAGGGGCCCGGGCTATCCGCGAGGCGGGCGCGGGGGCGCGGGGGCGGCCGGCCGCCGGCGCGGCGGAGCGGCCCGGAAGACGCGCGTTCTCGCCGAGCTCTGGGGCAACAGCCAGTTCCAGGATGTGCGGGCGGCCGCCAGCGGTGCGGTGCGAACGGGGTCGGGCTGGGGCCGGGACCGGGCCGGGCGTGGGGACCTGGCGCCCTAGGGGCCGCGCAGGCCGGCGAGCGGGCTCCGGCAGCGGCCGGGCGGCGGCGGCGGCGACGGCCCCGCGCGCGCGCTCGCCGAGCCTCGGCGGCGGAGTTCATGGCCGCTCCCGCTCGCACCGCCGCAGTGCACCGCGGTGGGGGTGGGGGTGGGGACGGCCCCGAGCCTGGCGCAGAGCGCGGCCCGCCGGGCGCCGCCCCTCCGAGCCGCGGGTCCCGCCGCGCCGCCCCCAGCTGCCTGCCGAGGAGGCGGCCGGGACCCCCGCGCTCGCACTCCCGGGTGCGCCCGCGGAGCTCGGGAGCCGGCCGCGCGCCGCCCCCGCCCCCGGCCGCGGGAGGGCGGGGGAGGGCCCGGCGCGAGCCGGTCGGGGAGTGCGCGGGGCGCGAGCTCCGGGCTCGCGGGGCGCGGCGCGGGGCTGCGGAGCCCGGCCGCACGCCCGCTCCCGCTCCCGCTCGCCTCCGTCGCTGCCGCGGGCCCTCCCGCTTGGGTTCGGAGCCGCGGCCCCCAGCCTGCACTGGACTCCGATTATGAAAGGGAAAGTGGCCCTTGCACCTCCGGGCTCCGAGGCTGGGAGCTTTTGTTTAGGAAAGGATGCAAACGTCCTCATCCGCCCCCACCCCCGGGCTGAAAGAAACGAGAGCGAGGCCCGGGAGGCTCTCAAATCCTCTTGGGTCTTGCGTTTCGTCCCCTGCTTCCTCCCCATCCCGAAGTTGCGAGCTTTCTACCGGGAAGTCGTGCGGCCGCCATTGTCGCGGCTTCCCCGGGGTAGGGAAGGCGGCTGTCGTTGCTTATGTAAGTTTGACTTTGCTGGAGCCCCCGCTCCCTGCTCCGTAACAGAGACCGAGCGCGCCAGCGGTTTGGAGAACCGCAGTCAAGGGGCAGCTTTGTTATGGAGGTGTAGTTGGGGCTACATCTTTCCCTCCGCGAACACAGATACTTGGACACAGATACTCGCAAGGGCTAGCTTCCAGTTTAACTCACCTGAACTTAGTAACTGGAACATCTCAGTAGAAGGAAATGGTCCTCGGCGATCTTGAGAGTGGGGGCCAAATATCACACTGGTCTCCCCCCGCCCCCCGCAAAGAAAAACCACCCACAGTGGTATGTTGTCATGGGTACTGCTGGGCCACTCCTCTCCCTAGTCCCATGCACTTTTATCCCGCAAGCCCTAGGCAGAATTACAATAGTGGGAAGAGGGGAAGTAATTAGGTAGGAAGGTTTTGCGTGGCTGCCTTCCTTTGGAAATGACTGCAGGTTGAGTCGCATCTAGGGGACAGGCAGAGTCCTTAGAAGTAATGTTGCCCAGCTCTCACTGTGCAAACCCCCTGTTACTGCGGGCATCTTATTGGTGTGTTTTTCTGTAGAGGGAACTTTTGAGGGTTTTCAGAGTGTTGGTCTCGAAGTTCAGGTCTTGCACCACAATTTTTGTGTAAGAATATTGCACCTTGTTCTCTTGGTCCCACCACACCAAAGTTTGTGTGGTCACTGTTCAGTGGAGGAAAGGTGTTTTTTTCAGGATATTGGGCTGCAGGATGTAGTCCCTCTGGTAAGAGTTGAAACTCCCCCAAAGGGAGAATTCTTTGAGCCTCCCTGTGGAGAAGGAGGTGAACACACCTGGATTTCTCAAATAAAACCATAAAGACTAGTGTAGCCTATGTGATATGTATTATGCACACAGAAGCACAGAAAGAAGAAAGCAGCTACTGTTCCTTCTCCAGTGTTAACTGTTAGGGATGTACACTTCTATAACTTCATTTAAAAATGTACATTGTATATGAGCCTAAAGATAAATATGGAGGGCTACATACCCAGCAGGATATGGTGGGGTTAGGGGAGACTTACTGGCTTTTTCTGTATTTATCAATATTTGTGCAAATATGGGCATGGCCTCTGTTTATGAGAACTTCCTTAGTGGTTCTCCAACTACGTTCCTTCAATCCCAGTGTACAGTCCCCTGCATGCTCCAAGTGCCACAGCCTTTATCTGTTCTCATTCATATCTGTTCAGAGCTGGACCTGATGCTGCCAGTCACCCTCCTCTCTGTTCCCAACCTGAAAATGGGTACATGTGCAAGTGGCAGGACAAGAAAGGAAAGTTTTATTTTTTAAAATCAATTCTTGAAAACATTCTTGTTTAGAATTTGGGATAGAGGAAGATTCTACCTTATTCTTGTTTGTCCTTTTCTTTTGTAGGACTGGCGTGCCCCAGATCAGAGTTATTCTGATCTGAAGAATTTGGTGTTTAAAGCATTAAGATAATAGCCTGAGTTGTTCATGGTAACTATAACTTTGGGTATTAAATCTTGGAAATGTGTGTATGTGTGTGTGTGTATAAATTATGCATTAGTATTCTGTTTCTTTGAGGGGAATGCCTTGTGAAATAAAAGGAAAACAATGTTTCAAAAAGAAAATACACAGAACAAATTATCTTAAAAAGGTAATTCTTTGACAGGGTCTTTTGTCCCAGATGTCTTTCATGCCGGTTCAGAATGTCTTTTGCTTATGAAGTACTCAGAGCACTTGTCATGTACATCCGGTCTTGATGACGCTTTCATCTGGATGGCAGATAGATTGGCATCCAGATGGAATGAAGGTGCTTTTCACTGTTTTCCCAAATGCCATCTGAGGGTCATATTAAGCCTTCATTCAAGTGGCCCAAAGCTGGTGAGGAAAAGAGCAGAAGACAACGCTAAGTGGAATGTTTTGGCAGTGATCTCCCTTTTTGGTTCTGCAACAGTGATTTGTCTCTCCTGTCAAGGAAGTAGAATATTGAGCACCATTATTAGTTATTTCACCAAAACTCCTCTTCTGTACCTGGAATAAGAGTAGACACAACAGGAATAGAGCCTCCTTGCCTTGGACCTCTTTCTTAAGCCTTGAAGTTATTTGTCGTTATTACCTCTATTTGTCAGGAAGCACAGGTTATAGCATTAGGTTGCCTGGATTTCAGTCCCAGCTCTCCAGTAAATGACTAGAATATTGGGCAGGTTCCTAAACTCATTTAAAAAAGGGGGCTAGGAATGCCTATGTCTAAGTTTATTTGATCAGTACATTTGTGAAGACATGCAAAGCACATGGAACAGTGCCTGGTATGTATTCTGTGCCCAGTAAAAGTTGCTGTTCCTATTACTAAGCAAATACTTTATAAGCTGGAGATAATAGAAATAACGAGATGGAAGTCCCTAAGCTGGGATCAGTGTTTTGAACTCCTCTTCTGGAGCCACTTCTAACATTGATTTTCTGAAATTGTTAGGTACTAAAAATTGATCAGGAAATGAAAGCCTGCCTGTGTTTTGTGTATGGAAAAGTACTGGTTCATAATTACCAAACTCTCTTTTTGAAAATTTTTTGTAGGAGTTTTTCATCAGTATGTCTGAAACCATTAAATATAATGACGATGATCATAAAACTCTGTTTCTGAAAACACTAAATGAACAACGCCTGGAAGGAGAATTCTGTGATATTGCCATTGTGGTTGAAGATGTGAAATTCAGAGCACACAGGTGTGTTCTTGCTGCCTGCAGCACCTACTTTAAAAAGCTTTTCAAGAAGCTTGAGGTTGATAGCTCTTCAGTAATAGAAATAGATTTTCTTCGTTCTGATATATTTGAAGAGGTCCTGAACTACATGTACACAGCAAAGATTTCTGTGAAAAAAGAAGATGTTAACTTAATGATGTCATCGGGTCAGATCCTCGGGATCCGATTTTTAGATAAACTCTGTTCTCAGAAGCGTGATGTATCTAGTCCTGACGAAAATAACGGCCAATCTAAAAGTAAGTATTGCCTCAAAATAAATCGGCCCATTGGAGATGCTGCTGACACTCAGGATGATGATGTGGAAGAAATTGGAGATCAGGATGACAGTCCCTCTGATGACACGGTAGAAGGCACCCCCCCGAGTCAGGAGGACGGCAAGTCGCCTACGACGACGCTCAGGGTTCAGGAGGCGATCCTGAAAGAGCTGGGGAGTGAGGAAGTTCGGAAGGTCAATTGCTACGGCCAGGAAGTAGAATCCATGGAGACCCCAGAGTCGAAAGATTTGGGGTCCCAGACCCCTCAAGCCTTAACATTTAATGATGGCATGAGTGAAGTGAAGGACGAACAGACACCAGGCTGGACGACAGCGGCCAGTGACATGAAGTTCGAGTACTTACTTTATGGCCACCATCGGGAGCAGATCGCCTGCCAGGCGTGCGGGAAGACGTTCTCCGACGAAGGCAGGCTGAGGAAGCACGAGAAACTGCACACGGCCGACAGGCCGTTCGTTTGTGAAATGTGTACGAAAGGTTTTACCACACAGGCCCACCTGAAAGAACACCTAAAAATCCACACAGGCTATAAGCCCTACAGCTGTGAGGTGTGTGGGAAATCCTTTATCCGCGCCCCGGACTTGAAAAAGCACGAGAGAGTGCACAGTAACGAGAGACCGTTTGCGTGCCACATGTGTGACAAAGCCTTCAAACACAAGTCCCACCTCAAAGATCATGAACGAAGACACAGAGGGGAAAAGCCTTTTGTCTGTGGCTCTTGCACCAAGGCGTTTGCCAAGGCGTCCGATCTGAAAAGGCACGAGAACAATATGCACAGTGAGAGGAAGCAAGTCACCCCCAGTGCCATCCAGAGCGAGACAGAACAGTTGCAGGCGGCCGCCATGGCCGCCGAAGCGGAGCAGCAGTTGGAAACCATCGCCTGCAGCTAGAGGTGTTGGGACAGGACCGCTTTGCCTGAGTCCTGGAGACTGAGACTGCATTGTTGGTAACACGTGAACGCCAGTGGTCACTGTATTGATGTGGAAACTTATGGAGCATTGTACTCACTGGACGTAAGGCAGTGCTTGGTTAGGTGTTTTGAAAACTTTGCAAGGAAATGGTGTTCCTTGGTTCTGACCAAACAGTCTCACTGTCCTTTCTGGTGTCTAGTAGTAATGTTGCCAGTAAGCCCTCCCCTCCCCACCTTTTTTTATGATTTTGATTTGAGAACTCCTGTGTCCAGTTCAGAAGTGAGAGACTTCTATTCCGTTTTTTTAATTCCTCTCTGCACTTGCTGACTGGCAAGTGTACTGCACAGAGTGATAATTGAGTGCATTGATTTCCTAATCATCACGATTCTGTGGGACTTACGGGCAAAACAGCATTTTTAATAACTTGATAAAAGTACGTCATGTAGATGCAAAAAATACTGGTGGGTGGTTGACCCAGAACACTGCGCAGATATGAAAACAAGTTCCAGAATTGCAGAACGGTATTAGATTTATATTTGGTTTGTTAATTTCATATCACTGTTTTTCACTGTTTTTGTGGACAAATAATGGTTGCTTTGCTAAAGCATTTCTTTATTTTGATGACCCACGCCGACCCCAAAAGATGGAGTCACAAGTCCCGAACCAAGTAAACCCACAGGAATGACGGTGGTCTGGGGGCTGAGTTCTTTTTGTTCCTCTTTTTTTGGGGCATTGCCACCTTGCAACAGATGGGGTTTTGGGGTAGACCAATTGTTAGAGGGATAGCAAAGGGGAAATAGGATCCTGGCTCTCAGGGACAAGGTTTTCACGTTTGCAAAAATTGGAAGATTTTTCTAGATCAAAATGATTCTTAATTGATTTTGAAATTGGGTTTTTATTTAGGATCAAAATTAGGACAAGAACAGGTATGCTTCTTCGGATAGATACATTTGTGTCACTTAAGAGAATGTCATCAAGCTTTTGGGCTCTCTGCAGCACGTGATTTATCCATAAAGGAGATGTAATAGTGTTACTTAAATTAATAAATTGAAAATCTTTTTAAGTGTGTAAATAGTGTAGAAGTGTTGGTCTTATGTATTTCAAGTAAAAGTAGACAGCTGCACTTTTTTTTTTTTTTGCACATTGGATTAAAATAACTTCCATGAGCAGCAAACATCAGTCTGTTTTCTAACCAATATTAAAGATTGTAAGACCAAATATTTATTTTTTTGAAGTATATTTCATCATTGGTGGTTACAGTTTTAAGTAGAATTTGATTGCCATTTCATAGCCATAAACAGAAATATAAACACTGTTCCAGTTTTGGTGTATTAAACTTTTTTTTAACCTTTTCTTTAGGAATATATTGAAATACCAAAATAGTTTTAATTACTTTCTGTAACAAAGTATTAGTTGATTATTTTAGAATGTACAATTTTAGAAAAGTGTCATTTTTAAAAAATTTTATTTTTGATCCTAGATTTTTTTTTCAAGTTGCATTAAAATAATTTCATTTCATAGCTTGTTGCATTAACACCTGTAATTACTATTGTGGGAGAAATTTTATTTTTTAAATTGATGTATATGTTATGCCCAAGATTGTAGGATGAAGATGCTACCTTTTAAAGAGACTTATTTATTGGTAAAATGTTTACTTTAGTTTAAAATTAATTTAATTTCCTTTCTTTACAGTTGTTTATTCTGTTCTAAAAGTAGTCCTGTCACTGTGTTTATATGCTGTTAGTGGAAGGGGAACTGATTGGCGTTCCTTGGCTGTTTTAACCAAAGCAAAGGAAAAATGATTTCACATCTTGTTGATTGCTACTTCAACAAACCATTTTTTGGGACTTCAGTTTTGTATATAAAAGAAAATATACTTCTATCATTCCTGTTTTCATTTTTTTCATAGCAACCTCTCACATATCCAGGTTTCTACCAAAGCACATTTTCTATGCTCTCTTCAACTTGGTTCTGCAGAGTTGCAAGTTAAACCTGTGGTATGGACCCTCCCTGAAACCACATAGTCATGGTGCCGCCTCCACAAAGGAAAGCTTCATTTTCAGCACTTAATTTGTATTGTGTAAATATCTATCATCTGTCCTATTTTGCATGAGAAGAAACTTATTTGTGGTTTGCCATGTCTAACACCAGGACTGGGTTTGTATGTGTGTTAGTATGCCTGTTCTCTCTGGTTTTTTGGTGGCAGCAAAGTCATGACGTGGTAGCTTTCCGATCTTCTGGTCTTTCAGACTGCCTCTGTCCACCAGCTTGCTTGAGTGATCGATCCCCTGGATGGTAAAGCCCATCATGTAAGACCTCCAGTCACAGGAAGTTAATCCTGAAGTATGCTTACGCTGAATCTAGTGTGAGAGGAGAGGAAATTATAAATGTCAGCACTACTAAAATCATTTCATTTAAAAATCACCTACTTTTTTCTCTTTGTGCAAAGAGAATGTCTACATTTTAACTTTTTTCTAAGTTGCTGGGTATTGGCATGGACGAAGAGAATTTTAGGAAGCCTAAATTTTAGGTAATTGCCTATTAATTAACTTGATCATGATTTTGGAATTGTTAGCAATTAAAGAAGTCACCATCAGGTGATCTGGACACTAACAAATTCCTACTCTTTGGTAGAAAAAAAAAAAATGAAGTGAAGGAGAATGTTGCAAATTTATGCAGTCTCCAATTTATTAGAGTATGTTGTGGAAGGTTGAGTGTAACTCAGTCTTTGGAAACCTGGAATTTATTTTCCTGAGTAATGCTGTTGGTGGTGATTAGTTCCCAGAGCAGATGAAAGCCTTCCCTGTAAGTGTGATACAACTGGTATACTAAAGATTCTAGTCTCAAGTTCTAAGTCCTGGGAGTGAAGGAATTGAAGCTTCCGGGGCAGCAGTTGGAGAGCTCTTGCTTTCCTTTCTGTCATTTACCTTTAACATCCAACTCCTTTTCTCCACTGCCCAAACCCTCTACCTCCTTCCCACCCCCAGGACTGGGATACAAGACATTAGGCTGGAGACAAGGTGACCACTAACAGCTATCACAGAGGTGAGGTCCTAAATCCATTCTGCCTCCTCGTACTAAATCAAGGAGCAGCTTAATGATAGGCAACTCCCTACCTTTCTTTTCTTTTCTTTTCTCTTTCTTTTTATTTTTTTTTCAGCATAACAATATTCCTTGTTTTTGCACCATACCCAGTGCTCCGTGCAATCCGTGCCCTCTCTAATACCCACCACCTGGTTCCCCTAACCTCCCACCCCCTGCCGCTTCTGATGAAACACTGCCATTTATTTTGAGATTGCCCGAACTGCTCATTATTTCTTGAAATTTGTCTTCATTTTAGCAAATCCCCTTGTAACTGGGAACTTCTCCCCCTTGGAACTATTCCAAAATAAGTTTAACTCTTAATCTATTAGATAATACTTGAGATTTGTAAAGGGACTGTAACTTATTGAACATATATTGAGCATTGTGTGTGAGGGTCTGTGCTGGTTGATGGAGATACGGGCAGAGGAGATTTGGCCCCCGCCCAGCAAGAGTGTGCTTCCTTTCCAGGTCTCATGTTCGTTTTCATCACCTATTCTCCATGATTCCTTAAAGGTCACCATACTAATTTTTTCTCAAGGATTGTAGATGTAATTTATCTGGTCTATGACAGCTTTTAGCAGTTATACGTTTTCATGATCTCTTCGAGAGATATTCTCCCATTACCAATATTTATGCAAAACTTTTCAGCTTAATAAGGTAATGTGGTTTAGTGGGAAGACTTCAGAAAACTTGATGGATCCTGGCTCTGTTTAGCAATTACCATGTAGATTTAGGCAAGTTCTTAACAGCCCTGAACCTTAGTTTAGTTTTGCCATTTCTATATTTGTGATGGGGATTTCTACTTCATGGGCTGCTGTGAAGATTAAATGCTATAACTAGTATGGAATATTGAGCCCAGCACCTACCCCTTTTTAGGTACACCATAAATGTTCCCTTCTTCCCAAAGGACATTCTCGCTAGAGAAGTAGAAGCAAAATTGCAGTTCTCTTGTGACATCTGTCAGGTCTATAATCTTAAGCTCCAAGCTGTAGACCTGAAACTCATTGAGGCTTCTTGATTGGAAATATCTACAGAAGCTATGTGTATTTTAGCATTTCTGTCATCTTCAACCTATTCATTGGTTGGTTCTCACATCTCATATATGGTTCTCACAACCTATTCATGCCTTGGTTCTCACATACTCATATTCATCTTAGAGTTGTCCTGGGTTTTGTCATCTCCCATCATCTGAATAGATCCTTGGCATGTAGTCAAGTGTAAACACTGCCCTCTGGATGGCTCCCAGCTTTCTGGGGAAATTATCTGATGGCAGGGTCAGAATTGGAATTTTGAGAGGTGGCTCTTAGTTTCATATGTGAAATCACTTACCTTTTTAAAATCTAATTCTACTTTTTTATTATATATTTATTAATTTTTGAGTGAGGTAGGGAGAGACTGGAGAGGAAGAGAATCCCAAGCAGACTCCCATGATGAACACAGAACCCGACACAGCGCTCCCTCCCACAAACCTCAGATAACAGCCTGAGTAGAAACCAAGAGTCAGATGCTTACTCAACTGGGCCACCCAGGCACCCCTTTATAATTTTATTTTTGAGTAAACTTGCCAACCAAGTGGGTCTTGAGCTCATGACTCAGATCAAGAGTCATATATGCTCTACTGAGTGAGCCAGGCAGGCAGCTCGAAATCATTTAGTTTTTCTGGTGTGCTTATATTTGTTTTTCTGAATTTGGGTGTATTTCAGACTGCACTCAGCCTTTCCCTTCCTAGTTTGTATGAATTCTAGGATGATCTGTAGCTTTCTCCCCCAAAGAGGCTTAACGCTATTCCCCAAGAATTTCGGTTTTTCCTTTAGTTCCAGAACACCAGTTTACTAAATCACTTTGCCCTTCTTTTGAGGGTTTTTCCATTAATCTCACACAAAATTCTTGCTCCAGAGTAAGATTAAAGTGTATCAGTCAATCAATGTTTTTGAATGCCTTGTTTGTGCCAGGCCTTGGACCAAGTGCTGGGCATGGAACAAGACTGAAGCCAGTCCCAGCTCATGGAACTTACTATTCAGGGTGGAGTTAAGTGATTGCCTTTCTAAGTTTTACAAAATTTTACAAAGATTTACAAATATATCATCGAAAATAAGCAAAGTGCTTTTTAAAAAAAAAAAAAAATCTGTGGTATGTATTTTAATCCAGTTCACAGAACATACTTCAGAAAGTAGTGTTTGAGATAAATAGTCATGAAAACTGTGGTACCAAAACAACCATTCTTAAATGAATTTTTGAATATATACTGGAAACGTATTTGCTAAATATTACCATTTCCATGGAATGATTCTCATTGTCTTTCACTGATGATTTTGGAAAGAGGAATGGTTATTTTGGAAAAAGGAATAGGAGACTAAGGTATATTTCTTAAAAATAAGGGATCCTGGCATCAAGAGAGGGTATGGACACAAAGAAAATTAGAAGGGTAAAAGAAAAATAATCTGGGCTTCCAGCAGTTTTCAACAAGTATATTAATAGCTCCTAAGGTTCTAATGGAGGGTGCTCCATGAGCAATGCAGAATATGCTTGGCAGCAGCTCTGAAAGGACAACTGAGGGTCAGTAGCTATTCCCTCAGAGCCCACCTACAGTGAAGGCTGACAGTGCGCAGAGGGTAGGATAGCAAATAAGCTAATGGAAAGCTGAATAGAAAAGATATCTCTTCTGCTGGTTTCAGATCACCATGAGACAGCCCATCATCCTGATGGAGTTTTGTGAAAGCATCTTAGGCCATTAAAACTATTAGGAATGTGGTCATTTTCTGCTTTCAGTCAGAGAGCAGAAGTCTTAAAAAGATGATTTCTGTAAGTGATTCTGATGGGTCTGCTGTGTTCTTGCTTGTTTGATTTCACATCTCACTTGGAACCTCCATCACTGATGGTCAAGAGGATCAGGAATTTAATAAAACCCAGCATATGTGGAATATTTACCGGGTAGCAGGCAGGATAGGTACAATCCCTTTGCAACCTCTCTGAGGAATGCATTATGACTGACAAAAACACCAAGATTAGAAGAATTTAAAAATCCTGCCAATGTCAAGTTGTTACCAGAGTCAGAACAGAATATCAGGTCCATTGGCCTCCACATCATGGGCCCTCAGCCACGTTGTCAACATGCCCTTAACCCAGGAAAGGAGCAACTGTGGCCACACATACATCCTTACCAACCTCTGCCCGGTGTCAGGCAGGTGACTGGAGGAGAGAGAGGGGCATTTTTGCAAATAGCTGCCCCTGGGTTTCTATAATAAATGAGTTCCAATATTTTGAACTCTCCAAGACATTTCCCATGCAACAGACCAAATACTAAGCCAACATTGTTTTGTTATTTTACCTGGCTTCAGATGTAGAGGCTGCATGGAGAATACTCTACATTGTTTTCAAATAATCTAGAAAACTGCAGATAGAATGTCCCGGATGCATGCAGTGTAGCATGAAGCTACCCTTTGGGCTTCTTCACCTGTTCCATTATCTGGTGAGCTGGAAAATCCCCATCAGGCCAAAGGCCATCCAGTTTGGTGCCAAAATTAACTCTAAAAAGTGTTACCTATGTAACCTCTCACCCTCCCACCACTCCCTCCACCCCCTCTCTGAAAAGTTCTAGAAAACTTTAATTCACATTCTAAATCTTTCAAGCTCTCTCTCCACCTTGGCCTAGTTGCCCAATCTTTCTTAATTTCTTCAACCAAAGTGCAAATGGTGAGTTCCTGCAGTATACGGAAGTCTTGCTTGCTTCTTTCTTTCTTTCTTTTTTTTTAAGATTGTATTTATTTATTTGAGAGAGAGTGAGAGAGAGCATGAGAGGGGAGAAGGTCAAAGGGAGAAGCAGACTCCCTGTGGAGCAGGGAGCCTGATGTGGAATGGATCCTGGAACTCCAGGGTCATGGCCTGAGCCAAAGGCAGTCACTCAACCAACTGAGCCAGGCACCCCAGTCTTGCTTATTTCAAAAGATAAACTTGTTCTTTTCCATAGGTTATAGGTAAGAAATTGAACTCTACAATGTTTTTGAAGATCTGATGTAACTGATTTTAAATATTACTGACCTCAAATGGGGACAGAGGTGGTTGCAAGGTTAATCCTTGGAAAACTTAATTACACTGTATTCTTATGCTGTTTACATAATTCAATGTAAATCATGGGTATGTGTGTGAGTGCTATTTCTCCTACAGTTTTGAAGGGGTTACCTTTCTGCAATCTTCCCACACTCTTTTAGTCAATAAGGAACAGGAAATATTAGCCAGACTGGAAGGTTACTGGACCACTTGGCCTGGTTAGAGCCAACAAGATCATATTTAATAGTCTGGATACTCTGGAATAAAATGTGGGCTTGAGAAAAGAAGAATGAAAAATGGCAGGGATGAATTAATTTTAGGTGCTATATAATTAATCTTTATTTTCCCAAAGTCACTTCTGTGAATTATGAGACCATGAGAGTTTTCTTACTTTTCTTTAAGTGGTATCTTAATAATGCAGAGAAAGCCATTTAACTTTGGTGATAGTGTGGAAGGAGACCGTATGCTAATTAATATAGCTGACATTTACAGACTGCCTTACAGTTTACAGGAACTTGTTCACAATAGTAAGATAAATATCATTCTCATTTTATAGGCCAAAATAAAATAGAATTAAATCTAAGTTCTTTGATTTTGCAAACTGCAGATAGATTAATCCATGAACTATAAGCAGCCTGGCATAGAATAATTAAATTTGTACATATTTAATAACTAAATTTATTTAATTTAGTAATTTAATAATTATATATTATATATATGTGTGTATATATATTACATATATACAGATAGATAGATATATTCTATTTAGTTTATACAAAGCTTTGGCTCTTTCTAAAACTTCCTAATATAAAAGAGTAAGATTTGACAGACTGGATTTAAAACTCCTGAGTTCCTAATGTTTGTTGTTTCTCTCTCTCTTTTTTTTTTTTTTTTTTTAAGATTTTATTTGTTTATTTGTCAGAGAGAAAGAGAGGGCATAAGTAAGTGGAGCTTCAGGCAGGGGAATAAGCAGTCTCCCCACTGAACGGGAGCCCATTGCAGGACTCAGTCCCATGACCCTGAGATCATGACCTGAGCCAAAGGCATATGCTTAACTGACTGAGCCACCCAGGCATCCCTGTTGATCCTTATCTTTATTATGTGCGACTATCCATTAATTATCTTCCAGTATTCCTTCTGCTCTTGTTCTGTATTACCTGAATTTTTAGCTGGGGCACTCACTGCACTTGTAGCTAAAATCTCTGAAGCTAGTTTCGTGGGGATTTTTCCCTACTGAAAAACTTTGAAAATATTTGTGTGAATGACACTATTTGCATGAGGGACACAATCCACAAACTGTGCTCTGTGCGTGGACTGCCTGAATGTGAATCCTGTTCCATCACGAAATCTGTGGTCTTGGACAAGTTACCGAACCTTCCTAGGTTTTGGTTTCCTCATCTGTAACGTGAAATACAAGAAAGGGAGAATGGGGTGAATCATCTATGGGAAGTTCTTAGGCCTGGGAAACATAATTATCATCGTTTTCAGTCCACCAGCAAAAAGAGGGGACTCCTGAATTTCAGTTTCTTCTTAACTTTAAATTGCCTGTACAAACATTGAGCAACTGATTTGATCTTCCTGAATCACCTCCCTATTTTAAAAAGGAGGCATGTATTAGATGGTCTCTAAGCTTATTACTAAGAATCAAGTCTCTTGTAATTATTTAATTGGGATAATACACTACAGGCATTTTTAATGTAATTGCTTGGTTTGCCTACCTTCTAACTCCAACTGGGTACCACCCATGAGCATGACATCTGCGTTCCTCAATACCTGTAAGAAATAGTAGGAAAGGGGTGTTTGGAACTGGTGACCAGCTTTCAGGTTTGTGCCATGTTCAAAATGAAGGGGATGTGAATGATTCCACACACATTGTCATGACTCCTTGCAAAGGAGCTCAGACCATGCTTGATGTAATACAACTAAAACCCAGGCTTCACTTAAGGACATTCTTAGACTTTGAGATGAATCTAAAAGAAATGCAAATTTTGCTGTTAAAAGCATGCGAGTTTCCCATGCTGTCCACTTTTCTTGATTTACTCTCTCCTTGGTGGAGGAGCACATCTGCAATTTGAGGAGTGAACAGAAGGTGAACTTTTGGAGATTCATTTTACCTTCACTCTTACTGATGGTTGGCCTGGGGCTAGAATTCTAGATCGGAAAATAACCTGTCAGGAAGTGAATCATTTCATGCTCCTGCACAGTTAGAACTTTTTGAGCAAACCTTTAATGGCGGCTGGGTTGAAAAACTAGCCTTGGAGGCTAAAGGATAATTGAATAGCCAGTTACCTCCAGAAAAACTTGGGGCTTTATCTTCCTGCATGTCCCCATTTGAAAGGGAATGAAGAGGCAGAGCCTGGAGCCAGTCATTTAAATTCCAAAGGATTATTAATGACTAGGGAACAAAACTTCTGAGCGCCTGTGAGAAGGGTCAGTTTTGGGCCCTGTGTAAACTCCTAGATCCACAACTTCAGACTGACCTCCTCTGTGCAGGGTGCCATCTGGCTCCCATCATGTGATCCCTAGGGCCCTGGGTTTGGGAAGCTGATGCAGTTATTGCTGTAAGTAATAACAAATGATTTCTACTCCAGAAATCTCACATCTGTGTCTGGGTAAAAATGTGAATAAATATAGATATTAAAAACTTATAATCTACCTTCGAAATTGTCAAAGTTATCTTGAGAAGTCTGAAGCCATTCTGATTTTTTTTTTTTTTTAATGTGTAATGTGTAGCCTATATATTCTTCTCTCTTTAAAGCTTGAGGAATCTTCTCGTCATCCTCATGGTCTGCAATATGTTTCCTGGCGTGGATCTTTGTACTGGAAACTGGTAAGTCCTTTTAATCTGGAAACTGTATCCTTCAACTTCTGGAAAGTTTTCTTGAATTATTTCATTTATGACTTCCTCATCTTTGTTTTCTCTTTCTTCAGTTTTTCTCAACAAATTCTCTAAAATCCTTATTGTTCCATCTCTGTTTCCATCTCTGTCCTTGATCTAATTTCTGAGAGATTTCCCTAATCTTACATTTTTGACATTAATATTAAGGTTTAAGAGAGAGCTTTTTATTTGAAATATTTTATGTTTACAGAAATGTTGCAAAAAGACCCCAGTAAACTTTCCCTAATGTCAACATCTTACATAATTACAGCATGATTATTAGAACTAAGAAATTAATATTGGAACGATTCCATTAACCAAGCTACAGACTTTATTATTGGATTTCATCAGTTTTTTTGTTGTTGTTTGCTTATTTACCAGTTATTTTTTTTTTCTGTTAATGGGTCAAACCTAGGATATCACGTTGCAGTTATCTGTTCTATCTCTTTAAACTCCTCTGATGGTGTCTCATTTTTTCTATGACCTTGACACTTCTGAACAGTATTGGTGTGTTATTTTTGTAGAAGGTGTCTCAACTTGAGTTTTCTGATAATTTCTTATGAAGACATTGAGGCTGTGCATCTTGTGGCAAGAATACCACAGAAGTGATGTGCCTTCCTCTGTGAATCGTATCAGGGATTCCTGATGTTGCTGTGTGTTATTACTGGTGGTGTGTAACTTATTCACTTGAGGAACCTAGTTTTTGTAAGGTTCCTCAACAATCTTGGAGGTGGTACTTTGAGAATATGTAGAAATCAAGTTTTTCCTCAAACATTTGGTCACTAATTTTAGCATCTGACTTTGGTCAAAATTGCCTATCACAGTTATTACTATGGTGTTCTAATAGTGATTTTTCTGTTTTACTCATTTTTTCTGATGTTTTAATTGAAATTATTTTATAAGCAAGAATGTACCTTCTCCCCCAGTTATTTATTTATTCAGTGATTTATATCAGAGCTCATAAATGTTTATTTATGGGCTAATGCCAATGTTAACATTATTTTGTTACTCAAACTGCTTCAGCTTTGGTCACTGGGCCATCACAATTTTAATTTCCATGCACTTTGTTCTGTACTTGAATGCCTCCCACTTCTCCATTTTCATAGTATCCTGTTCTTGTTTTATGGATGCTAAATCTTCTCTTGTGTTTCCGAAGATATTAATGATAGTTTGTTTTTGAATGTTCTTCTCCCTGTACCATCATTTGTTTACTTTAAGTTGTTTTATTCCCCCCATTTGTTTGTTTGACTTGGTTTCTCTTTTCATGGTAAAGACTTTCCGCAGATGACTGGTGACATTGATTTATCACCTCATTTCTAAAACTGGATTATAAAAGCTGATGGGAATTCCTGAGTGCATGGGGGAGGCTTTATTCTCTGGTGATATGACTGGGATGCCTGGCAATTATTATCTGATGTTGACATCTTTAGATCCTTCCTTTTGAGATGGTCAGATATGGTAAAACATATTCTCACATCTCTTTGGGGGAAATTTCTAGCTGATAGTATTCTAGAAATCTACAGGAGAGGACGGCTGAGGAATGCCATTATTCAATATTTATGTGTTCCTGCTAGTCCTCTTGTTCTCTTAAATTCCCACCTTCAGCTGACTCTGGTGTCCCACAATCCTGAGACTTCCTATTTTACCCCATCTGGAGAATGTTTTAAAAAATCATTTCACCATCGTGCTCGCTTCGGCAGCACATATACTAAAAAAAAAAAAAAAATAAATCATTTCACCATCATTTAGTGGCAGTTTGAGGTGGTAAAATAAGTAAACAAATATCCATTTTGTCTGTCAGAAGTCCCAGTCACTATTTCAACATGAAATTCCTTAAGGAGTTATTAGAAGATCTAAAATTAGACTTTGTCAGGAATGTATTGAGGCCTGCCTATTAGCCTGTGGATTCAGTCAGTAAGTCTGAAGTTCTAATGTCTTTCCTTTGAACTCAATTAACATGAGAACATTCAAATTCTGCACTTTGGTTGTAGACCTTTAACTTGTAGAGTTTGGAAAGAAATCGGCATACAGCTATGTTACTGGATTGGTTGTCATGAGACTCAAATAAGTTATTATTAAAGTGTTACTAAACTTTTTCATTCCCAGGTAAAAACATTAAAAAAAATTTTTTTTGGAAAATTACTTATTTATTTATTTGACACAGAGAGAGAGATAGTCAGAGAGGGAGCACAAGCAGGGGGAGTCGAAAAAGGAGAAGCAGACTTCCTGCTGAGCTGGGAACCCCATGCGGGGCTCGATCCTAGGACCATGGGATCCTTGGACCTTGCAAGGCTCAATCCAGAACTGTGGGATCATGACCTGAGCCAAAGGCAGACACTTAAAGAGTGAGCCTCCCCCTCCCCAGGGTAAAAACATTTCAGTAGGTTTCTAAACAAAATACAGAAAGAGACTTATCTTATTGGTCATAATAACCCATGTGTCAATGGTGATGTTTACTGGCTTTAGTTCTCTACTTTTTTAACCTCATTCTCCAGACACTTGTGTTTTATTACAATCCAAGTCCTCTAGCAGGTGCCAGAGATGCAGCGAGGATCCTCACACTCTGGTAGGGGGAGAAAAGATTCATAAACAATTGCAAGCTCATGCAAGGGGTGTGTCTGGGGAGCTGGGGGTAAGAGGGCAGGGGTGGCACACAGGGCAGGAGTAACTGATTCAAACTTAGGATGAGGGAGGGGTTAGGGGAAGGTCTGGAGGGAAGTTCTCCCCACTACTGCATCATAAATGATCTCCATATTGCTTTCTAGTAGGCATCCAAACATAACATATCCGACACTGTACTCCTGACCTGAGCCTCACATCTATTCCCCACATCTTTACTATCTCACCACATGGCAACTCTGCCCTCTCCATTGAGGGTATAAAACCTGTACTCTTTTGCAGCTGACATCCAGTCCACATGCAAGCCTGGCCTTCAAAATTTGCTGATAATTATCTCTTGCCAAGATACTGCAGTGGTCTCCTAGGCTCCCTGCTTCTGACCTTGCCCTACTCTACTACGTTCTGTGTGAAATATAATGGCCAGAAAGATCATTCCTGGGTCCTTTAGGGCACTGCTCAAATGTCAGCTTGTCAAGGAAGCCTTCCTGGACCACTTTATATGGACAACAACCCTGTCTACCTCCACCTGGGCATTTACTACCCACTGTACTCAGCAGTCTATGACATATTATATGTTACCTGTGTAATTTTACTATTGCTTATTTTCCGTCTTTCCCCACTGGAATATGAAATCCAGAATAACTAAAAGCTGGTCTGTTTTTGTCCATTGTAATAGTTCCTAGCTAATTCTAGAACTGAGTAAATTTCTCTTAACATTTTTGTGTATGCCTTCCAGGCTCTTTTTTAATATAAATAAATAAATACACATACGACCATGCTATACATCCCATTTTTATCATACTTCTTTCACTAAACATCATGTAATGAACATTTTTTAGTAACAACATTGATCTTGTGCAGTAGGATTTTCATCTCTGCATAATATGCCAATATTTGAATATTACCATAATTTATCCAAGCCTTAACTTTTACTCTTTTGTATGTTAATTTAAAAAACCTTTTTTAATGGAGCCCAACATAGGGTTTGAACTCATGGCTTTGAGATCAAGACCTGAGCTGAGATCAAGAGTGACGCTTAACCAATTGTGCCACCCAAGCGCCCTGTATGTTCATTTTTTATGTGCATAACACGCACCATTCTAACCAAATATTTATGCATATGTCTGTGCACATTATATGTCCTTGGGATGGATGTTAAGAAGTAGACTTTTTGGGTTGAAATATATGGAAAATTATAATGCTTTGTTACTGACTGCCAAATGACATTTTAGGAAGTTGATGTCATCTATACTTCTACCAGCTGTGTCATACAATTTTTTTTTTAACACTTACATTAGTAGGTGTAGGAGTATGGAATAATAACCAGTGTTTCAATATGAAACTTAATAAACCAGAAAGAATTGGAGTCTTTTCTTTAAAAATAAAAATCATCTTCTTTCAGTCTTTTGCTTAATCTGTCCCTCTAAAACTTTGCAGATGTCACTTAAACATAGTGAAATAACATTTTCATTAGTTTCCTAGAGACTAGCTTTATCTTCTATAAGGCTTTCTCAGACTGATACATTCACTGGCTTTGCTTGTTTTCTACAAGAAATTTATAATAATATAAAAATAATATTGAATGCTTTTGGAAGGCCACCCTACAGCAAGAAATAACTACTAGTCACAGAAGTTCCCACATTTTTAATTTGTGTTTAGGAATGCACAAGCAGCAGGAAATCCTACTACTTGCATTGTCATGGAATAATAACAAGATGAAGTTAGATTTAATATGTAAGAATTGTATTCTTGCAAATAGCATTGGTAAATAAAAGAGTGATCACTTAGAACGTTGATAAAGTAATGTGTACCTTAAACATCTAAATGTAAACCACTTGAATATACATTTATTAATCTGCATTTTAATATAGGGTCAAGGCCTTTCTCATGGGTCCAATGACTAGATTGTCATAATCAATGTCTTATGTTTCTTTAAAATATAATATATGCCACTATAATGGCACTATAATGCCACTGTTTCTTTAAAATAGAGAACTTAAAACTACTATGAAACAGCAAGTATTGCCTAGATCTTTTTGGCCAATATTTTGTATTTGTCTCATCTGTATGTAATATAACAATTTAGCCATTCAGTTTTTTAACTATCTAAAGAATTTTTTAGAGAAGCAACCTTTTTCTCATGTCATAATTATCTATCAGTTTGTAAAACATTTGATTAAATTGCATATTTAAATTAAGAATCACAACTAACATTAAAATGTTCAGGGTGGGGATGGGGGAAAACAGCAAACTCTTGGTGGTCATGTAATTCAACTGACAGAGGCAGAAACATGTGACTGTTCTAGAAAGTAGCCCACAGCCATGAACCTGTGCTAGGCTATAAGCATCACACCGGGAATATAGTGCCATTTGTAATTAGTACCACATTCATGTTGCGAAGGAGTCATTTGTTTTCAGTAAAGCACATCATAATTTAGTTTTAATTCATGTTGTTTATTTGAATTTTGTTGGTTTTGAAGTTTGGTTTGTACTTGATTTGTAATTTTAATAGTTATATAAGAATTATGATCATGGGGCGCCTGGGTGGCTCAGTGGGTTAAGCCGCTGCCTTTGGCTCAGGTCATGATCTCAGGGTCCTGGGAGGGAGCCCTGCATCGGGCTCTCTGCTCAGCAGGGAGCCTGCTTCCTCCTTTCTCTCTGCCTGCCTCTCTGCCTGCTTGTGATCTCTCTCTGTCAAATAAAAAAAAAATAAAATAAAATAAAAAGAAATTTAACTTAAAAAGAATTATGATCATAAGGATTTATAGTTGGTTTGATTTTTATATGTTTAAGTAACAGTCTAACAAAAACAATTGGCTCCAATGACAGGGATAGGTGATAACTTTTGGTTTTAATTTTAAGAGATTTGTGCAATGCTCAAATATGAGAAACACCTGTCATGTGAGCTAGGAGGTCTTGGTAAGAATTGATATAAAAAGGGCACATATCCATCTGTAAGAGGCACATATATATACATTTGTTCTGCTCTCATCCTTTAGCACCTCCCCACTTAAAAAAACTCTGTCATTACACAAACAAGGCTCCAAGTTATAAGTGCTGGGGCACAGGATTTGGGGGGAGGGGATACAAAATTTTGTAAAACTTGACCCCTGTTTTCAAGAAGTCAGTCTGGAAAGGAGAAAATACATGCAAAGTAGTTACTTTTTCAGCCAAAAGTTACTAGTTAACAAGGCAAAAAGATAAGTGCCATGAAAAAGCAGAGATGACTACTTTGCAAAATCCAGAACTTGGTCTGATCCTGCCGCAATTTTGTTGTTGCACCATGTGTTTCAGCATTAAAAACCATGATTTGAAGGGTGCCTGCGTGTCTCAGTCATTTGGATGTCTGACTCTTGATTTCCGCTCAGGTCATGATCGAGCCCCACGTGGGGCTCTGTGCTCAGCCGGGAGTCTGTTAGAGAGTCTCTCCCTCTCCCTCTGCTCCTCTCTCGCCATTCTCTCAGTTAATTACCAAAAAGCAACCGATTCAGCCAAGTTTATTTGTGAAACAAGGAAATAAAGGCTTTACTTCTTTTACAAAAATCAAATAAATGAATTTTTAAAAACAAACAAACCCCACCCCCCAAAATTGATTTGTACCTTCAAAAATACTTTATTCTGAACTCACCTCTCTGTGGTCTAAAACAACTATAATGGTGACAAATTGTTCAGTTCTCAGTTATTACCATTGTTCATATTTGTGCTTATTATCCCATATTGTTTGCAATTACAGATGACTCTTGAACAGTGCAGGGATTAGGGGTACCGACTACTGTGGAGTCAAAAATCCACATAGAACATTTTTTTTTAAAGATTTTATTTATTTATTTGAGAGAGACAGTGAGAGAGAGCATGAGAGGAGAGAAGGTCAGAGGGAGAAGCAGACTCCCCGTGGAGCAGGGAGCCTGATGTGGGATTTGATCCTGGGACTCCAGGATCATGACCTGAGCTGAAAGTAGTTGCCCAACCAGCTGAGGCACCCAGGCACCCCAGAACTTTTGAATTCCCAAAAACTTTACTGGGAATAGCCTACTGTTGACAGAAGCCTCACCTGTAATATAAGGTGGATTTATGCTATCCTCTCCTCACCCGTCCTCACCATTGTCAGGGAAAAATATGCAACGTATCCACATAATCTAACCAAACCTGGTTGTTTCTGAGTAGGAACGGAAGCTAGTGTGAGAGATTGATTTGGGAAATGGGCAGAAAAATCAAATAATCCGAATAATAGGGTTTGGTCTTAAGGACCAATTCAAAGGGATGGGGAATCTGATGGCCTCCTGGTCTTCAGGGGCTTTGGATCTAAGACCTCCTCCAGCCAAGGGTCAGAGCAGGGCCACCCAGGCCTCCTCTAGGAGGAGCCCTTTACAGGATTCAGCTTTAGGAGTCTGGGGAGCTAGAAGTTGAGACTGAGTTCTGATAAGACCTAAATGGAAATAGAAAATGTGTCAGAATCTGAGAATTAGGGGCACCTGGGTGGCTCAGTCGGTTAAGTGTCTGCCTTTGGCTCAGGTCACGATCCCAGAGTCCTGGGATGAAGTCCCATATTGGGCTCCCTGCTCAGAGGGGAGCCTGTTTCTCCCTTACCCTCTGCCTCTCCCCTCTGCTTATGCTCCCTCTTGCTTTCTCAAATAAATAAGTATCTTTTTAAAAAAGAGAGAATCTGAGAGTTAGTCCTTTGTGATGGTCAGATAAGTTTAATGACTTCATAAGGGGGAGGTGACAGGCCCACAGCTTTTAGTGAACTTGGAAATTCTTCCCCATTTACGTGGTAGAGACAAGTGATTATATTTCTTTCTCCTCACCTTTCTATATTTTATAAAGTCTCCATAAATGTGTGCCATTTTATAATAAAAAGTTAATAATCATATATGAAATATTAAAATATTATACATTAATGGTAATGGAGAAAGTGAAAAATAAGATAGAATAGAACAGAATAAAATAAAATATTGTACATTAAAATTAAACCAAAACATTAAAATAAGCAAATGTCAGATATTATATTTAACCATCAAAGCTGAATTATGTTATTTCTGGAAGAGATTTTAGAAATAAGCCAGTCCACAACCTTGTTCAAAAAACGGGAAATCCTGTTTCTAGGGAACTTTGGATTTCTTCTATAGTCACTGACAGACCTAGAGATACAGCTTTCTTATTTTTACTCTAGTGTTCTTCCCTTCATATCTCCAACACTGTATTTCTCTTACATGGAATTTTATAAAAATGACTGCATTGGGAATTAAATTACATTCAAAACATTTACCAGTTCCTCCTAAAAGAAAGTCCCACTAAAGCTAAAGAGGTATATATCTTCGAAAGAGGATTAATCTGCTTTTCTATTATTAGGAAGGAGTCTGTTACTGCTATAGTTCTAAACATTTTTGGGGGAAATGCCTAACATTAAATAAACTGACCAAAATATTTTGGTCAGTTTGGAAATTAAAGAGAGACAATGAAATGGACTTTCAACATATGCCTTAGTTCTTAACAATTCTTTTGACTGCTGGTTTTTCTTAGATCAAATGTCCAATTTCATACGTGGAGCAAAACCAATAAGGAGATGCTTAAAGTTAGGTTTTATGCATAATAATCTTGGAAGTGTTACTTATTTGTAGTTTAAAACCTTTTTTTTGTTGTTTGTCATTCAGAAATAGAGTAAAACAAAATATAACTATCACCCACAATATATCTTATTTACTTCCGCTAAAAGCACAGTATTTTCATTCCAAAATTTCCTCTTCAGCCTATTATATTTCTTTGCCCTGGCTCATCTTTTATCTTTTGTCCTTTGGACTATTAAAAGTTTTTATTTGTTTTACATGATCGCTCTGGTTTTCATTTCCCTCTCTCCTGTATAATACACTCACTACTGTTTCCTGATTTTTCTTTCTTCCTAAAGGTTTACTACAATTATCTTTTACAAACAAATCCTACCCTTCCTCACAACACTGTTTCCTTTCTGCAAAGATAATTTGTCTTTTATCTCTTAAATTTTAAGGGTTTCTTTTTATTCTTAATATTCTAGTTGTGGACTCTATTTACCTCTATGTGTATATTTGACAGGGGGACTCATCTTTATTTAATAAAGGAACATTACATCTAGTATCTCCTAAATATTGCTTCTTCATCAGCATTTACACATTCAGGGTTTATACAACTTCTCTCTTTCTCTCTCACACACACACATACACACGCATGCACACATACACACGCACACACACACGCAGACACTGGCTGTTCAATCTATCCTTCAAGTTTCACAAATGCTTTTTCAAGTTTTGTTCTTACTGTGCTTAACTCTTCATCTCTCTGAGCAGCATTCTGGGTGAATTACTAAGTATTATCTTCCAATTCAGTAATTCATCCATCTCCAGGCTAGCATTTATGTCATCACTTGCACAGCCACAGTTTTCATGTGTGTTAGTTTTCTATTGCTGTGTAACAAATTCTGACAACCTTAGTAGCTTAAGTCAACATACATTTATTATCTCAGTTTCAGGGGTTAAGAGTCTGGGCACAGCCTAGCTGGGTTCTCTGCTCACTATCTAACAAGGCTGCAAGGAACTCATCAGCCAGGGCTATGATCCCATCTAATGCTCCAGATTCTATTCCAAGTTCAGTGGTTGTAAGAAGTCAGGTCTTAGGACAGTAGGACTGAAGCCCTCAGCAACTAGAGACTGCCTGCTATTCCCTGCCACATGATGTTTTACTCTTTCAAGACCAATAGGAGAGCATCTGCTGCTGTTGATTTCTTACCTATGGATCCTCTTTTAGATGGATTACCTGATTAGGTCAGGCCCACCAAAGATAATCCCTTTGATTGACTCAAAGTTAACTGGTATGAGAGCTAACTGCATACGCAAAATTCCTTCACTGTTGCCCTAGAATGTAACCTAATCATAAGAGTGATATCCCAACATCTTCACATATCCTACCCATACTCATAGTGGGAGATTTATACAGGGCATGTGCACCAGGGGGCAGAAACATTGAGGGCCATCTTATAATTCTGACTAACATGCTATGTTTTTTTTTTCTCAGAAATTATAAAAGAACTCTTTTCTATATGCTTTCTAAATTTCTGCTTATTTCCTAGTAATTTTTTATTATAGTTTTTAAATATAATATACAGTATGCTGCATAGAATTGAAATGTATAATTTGATTAATTTGAACATATATATTACCTGACACCACCACTACAGAAAAGATAATGCACATTTCTATAACTCCTCCAAATTTTATTGCAAATACAGTTCCTATGTATGTTTGTATACAAGCTGCTGTGTGGACACATGGTTTCACTTCTCTTGTATAATCACCTAGGTGTGAGTTGACTGTGTTGCTTGGTGGGTATATGTTTACCTTTTAAGAAACCACAAAATTGTTTTCCAAAGTGATTGCACCATTTAAATTTTCATCCTTATTGTATAAGAGTGCTAATGCTTCATGTCCTTGTCAACATTTGGTATTTTTCATTTTAGCCATTCCAATAGGTATGGTGGTTCCCCTTTGTGGTTTTAATTTGCAATTTCCTAATGACTAATGATTTTGAGCATCTTTTAATGTGCTTTGGAGCTATCTGTGTATCTTCTTGGTAAAGAGTCTATTCAGATCTTGCTCATTTTTTTTTATTGAGTTGTTTTTTATTGAGTTTTAAGGATTCTTTATATATGCTAGACACAAGTTCTTTGTTCTCTTCTCTCATTCTAGGACTCCAATCTTACATATGTGCTAACCTGCTTGGTGTTTCACAGATCCACTTACTTTTTCAGTCTTTTTTCCCCTTTGATTTCATTTTGTGTAGTTTCTATTGATGATGTTCTCAAGTTCACTAATCTTTTTTCTGTAGTGTCTAATTTGCTGGTAACCTCATCCAGGGCAGTTTTCATCTCAAATATTATCATTTTTACCTCTAGAAGTTTGATTTGGATCTTTTATATCTCCTTTTTTGTTTTCTTATATGCTTATGATTTCATCCACCCTCTGGAACATACTTTTTTTTTTTTAAGATTTTATTTATTTATTTGACAGAGAGAGATCACAAGTAGGCAGAGAGGCAGGCAGAGAGAGAGGAAGGGAAAGGGAAGCGGGCCCCCTGCTGAGCAGAGAGCCCGATGCAGGACTCGATCCCAGGACCCTGAGATCATGACCTGAGCCGAAGGCAGGGGCTTAACCCACTGAGCCACCCAGGCGCCCCTGGAACATACATTTTTAACAGTTGTTTTAAACACCCTTATCGGGCGCCTGGGTGGCTCAGTGGGTTAAGCTGCTGCCTTCGGCTCAGGTCATGATCTCAGGGTCCTGGGATCGAGTCCCGCATCAGGCTCTCTGCTCAGCAGGAAGCCTGCTTCCTCCTCTCTCTCTCTGCCTGCCTCTCTGCCTACTTGTGATCTCTCTCTGTCAAATAAATAAACAAAAATCTTTAAAAAAAAAAAAAAAACACCCTTGTCTACTGATTCCATCAACTGTATCATTTCTTGTTCTGTTTTTTTAAAAAAAGTCTTCTTTTTGTTATGAATTGTATTTTCTTGCTTCTTTGTTTAACTGATAATTATTTTATTGTTTATTCTAATTCCAGCATAGCTAACATACAGTGCTATATTAGTTTCAGGTGTACCATATAGTGATTCAACAATTCTGTACCTTGCTTGGTGCTCATGATGATAAGTGTACTCTTAATCCCTATCACTTATATCACCCACCTCCCCTCTCGTACCACCAGTTTGTTCTCTGTAGTTAAGAGTCTGTTTCTTGGTTTGCCTCTCTCTCTCTTTTCCCTTTTGCTCATTTGTTTTATTTCTTGAATTCCACATAGGAGTGAAATCATATAGGATTTGTCTTTCTCTGGCTGATTTATTTTGCTTAACATTAAACTCTCTAGCTCATCCCTGTTGTTGCAAATGGCAAGATTTCATTCTTTTTCATAGCTGAATAATATTCCATTGGGTACAGATACCTCATCTTCTTTATCCATTCATTGGTCAGTGGGCATTTGAGTTGCTTCTATATCTTGGCTATTGTAAATAATGCTGCAATAATCATAGGGGTGCTTATATCCTTTCAAATTAATGTTCTTGTGTTATTTGGGTAGATACCCAGTAGAGCAATTGCTGGGTCATAGGGTAGTTCTATTTTTAATTTTTCGAGGAACTTCCATACTGTTTTACAATGTGGCCACACCAGTTTGCATTCCCACCGACTGTGCATGAGGCTTTCTTTTTCTCCACATCCTTGTTTCTTGTGCTCTATCTTTTTTAAATCACATTGAAAACATTGTGAACTTTACCTTATTGGTGCTAGACTTTTGTATTTCTCAAACTGTTTTGGCCTTCATTCTGGGATGCAGTTAATTTACTTGAACAGTTTGATGTTTTCAAGGCTGATTTGCAACTTTGTTAGGTGGTTCAACAAAGGGCTAATGTGGCCCCTCTGTGAGATTGTCTGTGGATTTCCCTAGATGTCTCAAGTGTTAGTTCTATCTACCCTGGCTGGTGGGAATACACTATCTCTTCCCCGCCTGTGAGATTCAGGGGTCATTCTGCCTGCTTCTTTCTGGTGGTCTCTTTCCTAACCCCCTTCCTTTCCTCACTTATATACATGGATTAGGACTCAGCTAAAGACCCAGCGTGTCCAGAGCTTCCTCTTCTCTGTTACTCTGTCCTAGGAATACCAGCTGCTTTGGCCTCTGCCACTTCAGAACTTGGGAACCATTCAGACTTTGGTCGTGGTCTCTCTCCCTGCTCTGTCCTTGGAAATTCTTTCCAGGCAACAAGCTAGAGCAGTCATGGGATTCATGGCATGGTTTATAACCCAGTACTACATACACTATTTTATCGTTCAAATTATTCCAGCGTTTACTATTTTGAGTTTTTTTTTTTTTTTTTTGACAGTCTCCTCTTTTAGTCATTTTGAACACTTCCTTACTTTCTGGCATTACAAGAGGCTCCGGGGTCATCTCACTTATTGTCTGCTCCTCTGTGGAATCAGCCACTTTTCTCTGCTTCTTTTTACTTGAGAATGGTGTAAGAAGTCAACATCTGAGCATTAGGTGGCCATTAACTTTTTAAAAGCAAATTTAATGAGCTACTGGAGCCTAAATAAAACTCACAATAATTTCCTGTTGACCTACATACTTTGACATGCATTGGTGGTATACAGTAGGGTATTTTTAATGGTATTATGAAAATATGAAAATTTTAGAATGACAAGATTGTGTAAATGAGGGTAGATGCATTTAATTATAATTTAACAATAGGGAAGCTTCCCAACCATTTAGTTACCAGTCTTAATCAGTTGTGTACTAGGATATGAACAGAGTTGATTTTTAAACTTAAAATAATAGACTTGTAAATGGTAATTGAATGTTAACTGATGGTATGAAATTTAAAATAATATGATTTCCATGTTTTGTTACATTAAGCAAGAGAGATTACAGAATAATCTGCTAAGTAAAGAATGATTAATTTGAAGCAAAAAAATGAACTCCTATACTTATAAACGTTGAGCTTTAAAATTGTTTCACATTTTTCACTTTTCATAGCTTGTTACTGATCTGTATGCCTTGATGCTATTAATAGTCACAACTTCCTTCCTACTATTCAGGGTTAGCAATGATTGGTTCCAAAATCAGGATCAACACTAGCTGATCACTGTGAGTGTCACAATCCCACAAGAAGATGTAAACAGTGAGACGATCAGGAAAAGCAAGCAGAGTGCTTCAGCAATTGCTTGGTTGTCTAAGCCTATTACAGCAGATCTCCAAAAGAGAGCAGTGTTTAAATATGTTCACGTACATCCAGGTTTTTTTTTTTTTTTTTTTGACTCAACTTTACTAAATCTCAAATCTCAAATATTGTAGCCTCACAAAGTTTCTTGATTTCTAGAAAGTATACCTCGTGACTTCAGCCCATCTCCTTTTTCAAAATGCTTAGTAACCATTATAATTAGTATCTTCTTTGGACCCTAACTACAGCCTAATGTGTACTTTATAATTAATCTTCTTTTATTACACTAAGTTCCTTGGTTATTTATTATTTGTTTTCCATTAAATGAAGTTACTTAAGACCTGTAATTTATACATTTTACCCTTTTTATTTAATTAAAAGCTGTTAGCATTCTTAGGTCTGATGGATCATTGGATATTTCTTGAATAGAACTGATACTCAAATATAGGGCTATTTATGACTAAAAAGATGTGGCTCACACATTGTGGTAAATATACACATTGAATTCGATATTTGAGTTAGGTGTCAGTAGGGCTATATTCCTACCTAAGGTTCTAGGAAAGAATCTTCTTATGCCTTTCTCCTAATTTCTAGTGGTTGCTAGCAATCTTTGGCATTCTTCGCTTGCAGCTACATCACTAAATCTCTACCTCTATTGTCATATGGCTTTCTTCCTTGTGTGTTTCTGTGTCTCTCTGTGTCCTCTCCTCATATAAGGATACCAGTCATATTGGGTTTAAGACCCATTCTAATCAGTATGACTTCATTGCAACCAGATACCTCTGCAAAGATCCTATTGCTATGGAAGATCGCATTCCAAGTTTCTGGGTGAACATGAATTTTGGGGGAACATTATTCAACCAAGCAAAGACCTCTCTCCATTACTCCTTTTTTTTCTTTTCTCATTGTTTCTTAGAACTTTAGTCAATTACAAGATAAGCAGTGAGCTGATTATGTTCCTACTTGTTTTTGATGACCTTTTACAAATCATTCCTTGTTATGTTTTTCTCAGCATTCATGAATTATAAGATAATCAATAACTCATGGAGATACATCATTTATTTTAAACCTGCTCATTCATCAAGCTTCATATATTTTCTTGGGCTTTTTGCTGGTCTTCTTTAATTATCCTGCTCTTTTTGAGTTTGTATGAACTTCAAAGGTCAGTCAATGCATTTTTCATAACTTGTAATGAATTTTTTTTGGTTTCATTTTTAATAGGCCTTTCAAAAATGTAAACTATCTCTATCAACCTATTCTTTTCCCATTTCAGGACAACTGGAAAGTCTACATGTCTGTATTTTTTGGATGCAGATATTTGTGGCTTCAAACAACAAAGTCCAGTGAGAGACATGGGAGACATAGACAGTATTATATCATAAAAATGGTAAGCCACTCCTGCATCAAAATGAACAGTGAACTTGGCTGGAAATGCTTTTTACTACTATCCCCATTGTTGTAGGTTCAACATAGACTTTCAACTCTCTTCAGGTAAATCAAGTGAGGTAAAGCAAATATTTAGGGAAATTAAATGAAAGATGTAACAGGGCTTGTATGGACAGTGCACTGGAGGGGACTAAGAACAGATTTAGTTAGGAGGCCGTTGGCTTTGTGCCATACTGCAGAGTGAGAGTAAGCACCAGAGGACCAGCTGTACCTGGGCACAGGGAGCGAGTCTCTCTCCCAACCACATCCTCAAGGAAAAGGATGTCCAAAGACTAATGATCTCTGACCAATCACATCATCTCTTTCTCCTTCCTTGGGGAGGAACAAGTCAGGGGATGTTGAAAAATGGAAAAGCAGAATCTCTAATATTCCAATCTGGGGAAAGATGAAGAAACACTTCCTACATCCCATTTATCTGTAAGACCTGTCATTTCTATCTTGAAATCATACCTCAAATCTATCCCCCTCTTTCCACCTCTGCCACTTCCACCTTAGGCCAAAGCCCTTTCCTTTCACATTGGGATTATTGCAATTCAGGCCTCCACTGTTTGAAATTCAGAGGAGAGGATGAATGACGTCCCATGGAGTCTCCAAGTCTATCAGAAGCCTTCATGACAGGGTGTTTTCCTATGAATTAGTCAGTGATGCTGTCTTATTTCCACCTCCCTGCCCATCCTATATTGTGTATGCTTTAACAGGTAGGTCTCAGGAAGGAAGAGAGTTCGCTTGCACCTTGAACCCCAACCAAGAAGACATTTGCATCTGATCAGCATGACTAAACATTGCTCCCTCTTCCTCCATCATATGCAAAATTTAGCGTTAAGTCAGAGCCCAGATGTCCTGTCCCAGACTGGCAAACACCCCCCCCCCCATCCTACTCCATCATTGTAATGTTTTTCTCCACCCATAATGTATGTATCAACTTGATAACATATTTATGGTTATCTATTGCTGCACCCTGTGGCTTAAAACAAAAAGAAATGTATGATTGCAGTTTCTGGGTGTCAGGAATGCAGGCATTCGGCTCCCTGCTCCTGGCTCAGGGTGTTCCATGAGGTTGCAGTCAAGATGTTGGCTGGGCCTACAGTTATCTGAGGGCTTGACTGGGCCTGCGATTGGCTGCCGAGATGGCTCCCCCATGACAAGTGTATGTTGACCATCCGAGGTCTCATTGCTCACCACATGGACCCCTCTCTGTATGGCATCTGAATTTGCCTGAAGCTAAGGATCCAACAGATATCAGTGTGAAAGCCAGAGTACCTTTGAAACCTAATCTTAGAATCCACGCAACATCGCTCAGACACATTCTATTCATTAGAAGCCAATCATTAATTCTGGCTCACACATTAGTGGAGAACTAAACTTCATCTTTGAAGAGAGGAGAGTCCAAGAATTTGGGGGCATATTTTTAAATCCACCCCGCCTCCACAATGTATTGTCTCTTTCTGAATTCTGCTCCTGCCTCGCCAATGCAACCCCTTTGCCCATTCCAAACCTTACTTCCTCACTCACCCATCTCTCACACACACACATTTCCTGATCTATTTCTGTATCAGCTATACTTGGTTTGGGCTGTAGTAACAGGAAAGTACAAAATAGCAGCAGCTTAAGCAACAGTAGACGTTTGTTGTTATCATGCTCTAATATGCATTTGGAAGCATGGAGTCTGAGGCTGGTAAGGCCGTGCCTCCTTCCTCATGGTCTGAGATATCCTTTAGGGCTCCAGTTATCACAGCTGAAATCCAGGCAGTGGGACAGAGGAAAGGAGAAAGGAGAAGTGTGTTAGCAGCCACTTGAGAATTTTCCTGGAAGCTACAATTCGGCCTCCATCTCAATGGTCAGCATTCAGCTACTTGCAAACATAGGATACAAAACAGGGGGGCATATGATTTATAAAGGAATGTGGTAAATGTAGTCTTTATTTGCAGGTGGCCATATGCTCAGCTAAATTATCAGGAGTTTTCTTGCTAAGGGAGAAAGAATGATTATGGGCCATGGAGAATATTCCTTTGGCTATGCAAACGTCTGTGAGCGCCTTTTTATCCCCTCATGTGGGGCTGCTTTGGTGTTCTTGTTGTGGGGCACTTATATCCCTCAGAACTAATAATTCAAGACAAATCAAGAATATACACACATAGAACAAATTCACTCCTTCCCCAAGGGAGACGACTTCAAACTCTGAGTTCCTGCCTCCTGCCCCAAGTCCAGGGTCTCTGCAGCCTATGCGATCTCTTCCTTTAGATCATATGTTGCTTCTTATGGTATGAAAGCATTTAAATTAAAAGATATGGAAACAAGATATCACAATAAAAATTCCCATTTGGGAAAGGGGAGGAGGAGAACCTCAGTCACTGGTAATATTAATTATCAAATACCTCTAAGCAGGAAGTGAGCACTTTCTCTGGTCATAAAGGAGGGAATTCGTGGCTTAGCTCATGTGGGAAACCCTGATCAAACTCCCTTGTTCATTGCTCTTTTAGGTCCCTATCTCTGCTTTCTGGGACTTCATCCTCCATGGCTGCATCTGAAGTCAGTCCAGGGCTGGGGCCCTTTTCGGTGCTTGCAGTTTTAGAAGCCTTCTTGCTGGTGTGGGTTTTCAGACCCAGGTGATTCTCTTTTTCCTTTTCCTTTCCTTTCCTTTTTTCTTTTTTTTCCTTCCCTTCCTTTCCCTCTCTCCCTCCCTTCCTGCTTCCTTTCCTTTCTCTCTTTCTTTCTGGATTTTATTTAGTTGTCCTAGAGGGAGACAGTACACAAGCAGAGGGAGCAGCAAGCAGAGGGAGAAGCAGACTCCCCACTGAGCAGGGAGCCTGATGGGGAACTCGATCCCAGGACCCTGGGATCATGACCTGAGCCGAAGGCAGATGCTTAACCAACTGAGCCACCCAGGTGTCCCCAGGGTTGAAATTTCTTTTGCGAAACAGTTTTCTTAAAATTCAATAATATTCTGATCTATTTGCTTTTAGTTACTTCCAAGTGTATTAGTAGCCATAATATCTTAGATAAATTTTAAACCTGGAGTTTAAGTTAAGGCGGGAGTTTTATGTACTGGTATCTAGGCTCTGCCTATTCTCCTTTTCCCCTCCCCCCAGCACCCCAACTCTCCAAAAGATGTTGCCAATCCTGAGACATTTTGAGATAATAGACAGAACCTGATTTTTGCCCATGGTCTAGACCCTACTGATTGGCAACTGCTTAATGAAAAATACATGAGAAAGGCTTGGGCTTGGGGCATTTTAATTGGATTAATGACAAAATAGTCCCCTATGCAAAATATACACATATATGGAATTATAAATTTAAGTGAAATAAAGAATGTGTAACAACTGACAAATAATGATAAAATACGCAATGCTCTTTATTGCAAAGTGCTTATGGCCAGTTGATTCTTACAGAATGCTTTCTTTGATTTTTGCTTTAACTCTCTTTTCTGTAGCCAGCCCATGGTTGTGATTGATGACCAAGTGTATTTCCAACTTGAACGCTGGTTGATACGTCCATTGTTAATGAGTAAAAGAAGGGGAAACAACAGAGCAGTAAGTTGGAACTTCAATTGTTTGTCAGTGAGGTGACATCTTGTCAGTTGTGGAACTGGGTAAGTTTCCACATTTTGGAAGAATATTTATTTATTTATTTATTTACTGGTATTCATGGTGTAATGGCTTAGATACAACACACTTTAAGATTTAATCTGCATTATTATTTTCTCTGTCACTTTCTTAAGCTAGGCAATCAACAAAATAATAACCACCGATTTGTAGTGTTTGTCAGTTTCCGTGGTATAAACACTCTTAATAACAGCTGATTTCAAGTTCTTATGGCACCTGAAACATGATCTCTTTCCAGCAGACACAATAAATGCAAATAACCTTAAGAATATAGAGAGTAGTAAAATGTAGTAAATTAAGGAGTCATGAATTTTTAATATTTATTATCACTGTTTTAATATAATTTAATTATAATAATTTAATTTTAGATAATGGCTATATTTAACAACTGGTTTGCCAGGTTCCTGAAAATGTTTGACATTAGACTCTTGTGAGCTGGTAAGAGGGGGCTCTAGCACATCCCTAACTGTCCCCACCTTAACCTTAGGCTTGGTCTTAAGATTTGCTTTGGCCTATGATAGATACTTTATGTATCTCAATTTTAAGTCATTTGACCAAGTCATAAGGTGTACACATAGATAAAAAGGAGAAACATGACACAGTGGTATAATTAGATGGATTTGTGGGTACTTGACACCATTCCTAAACATAGTAATCCGGCCTCTGCCTATTCTCACCTAGTGTTCCTAATCACTCACACACAGCTTTATTGAACTCCCTACAGTTCCCTAAATGTATTCTCATACCTCTGGGTTTTGGAACTACTAGTTCTTTGCCTAGACCAACATTCTTCTCCTCCTTCCCTCCTTCTTACCCATCCTTCCCCTATCAGCTTTGGCATCTGTCTTAGGAAGTCATCTCTGGCTCCCTGTCTTAGTCAGCTCAGGCTATTATACTGAATGTCATAGATTGGTGGGTGGCTTAGAGAAGAAACATTTCTTTTTCACAGCTCTCGAGGCTGTGAAGTCCAAGATCAAGGTGCCAGCAGATCCTGGGTCTGGTGAGGGCCTGCTTCCTGCTTTACATTCGGTTATCTGTGTGTTGTATCCTCACAGAGTAGTGAGAGGAAGCAAAATCTTGTTCCTCTTCTTACAAGGGCTCTAAGTGCATGTATGAGGGCTCTACCCTTATGGCCTAATTACCTCCTAATACCAGGACACTAAGAATTAGTTCAACTTATAAATTTTAGAGGGACACAGACATTTAATCCATAATACCCTCCAAGGCCGGGGTCAGGGCCCACTCTTTGTGCTATTATGGGTGCACTCTTCCTACCTTCCCACTGCAGTCCTGCATCACAACGGTCTGTTCCTTTGTCTTTCCCACTGTGAGCTCCCTGAGAGTCAGTACTGTTTTGTTCATAGTTGTGTCTTCGGTACCTAGCACATCATATGGTATCTAATTGTCTGATGTGTGTTACAGGGATGCTTGCTGCCTCTTTTCAGAACTTACTGATGGTATGGAAAACATAAATCTATCAATTTTGTATATGATATAACCATATAATCAAAATTCAAAGACTCAGAAAGACTTCAACAGGTTATAAGAACAGGAGGAAACTAATGAGGTGGAATTCTAGGGAGAAATTATAGAAAATACATTTAGATTCATATTGTGCAGCGGTTCTCACTCAAAGTGTGGCACAGTTCAATGTCAGGGAAATGTCATAAAAACAAATATCTCTTGTTAATCTCAAAAAGCTGTCCATACAGGTAGGGGAGAAAGAAGATCGTTATATTATTGAATAAACATTCAATCGGAATGGGATGTGGATCACAGGAAAGCCACTAAAAAGATAGCAAAGACAGATAAAAAAGTCTCACCCAATTTTCAGGCACACAGATAAAATCATCACATCCATGTTCTCAAGATAAACAGTAATGAATTCCCAAGTAAGAGGACTAATTGCCTTATACAAAGGAAGCACAAATATCTCCTCCGTTATGACAGAAGGTAGGTTTGTAATTTGGAGCCAGGTCCCTTCTGAAGTTAGGCTTTGGTTCTCCCAGCAGACTGGGAGATGGGGTGCTGTCTTTGCTGATGATTACATTTCAAAGGGATGGCTCCAGGTCCCATTTCAAAGAGAAATTCCTGGCTTGTTATGTGAGCAAAGGGCCTCCTTACTCTTTAAAAAGGTACCCTCATATTTCTGTGAGGCAGAGAAAGAATGGACAATGACAGATTTTCTCAAGTAAATGCTTTCTTTTTCCTTTGCACCAGGGGGAATTAAGGATTTTTCTTCTAATTTGTTTTATCTTTACACCAACCGCCTCAGCAGCACCTAAGAACTCTAATTGGAAATACAAATTCTCCAATGCCAACTCAGGCCTACTCAATCAGAAACTCTCAAGATCAGACCCAGCAATCAGTGGTTTTTAATCTTCTCCTCAGGTGATGCTGACACTCCCTTACATGTGAGAATCACTGCAGAGGACTGCTGACAGCAGGCCATGGGAAAAGGGTCTTGGGATTTTTATTTTACTTGAATTAATAGTTATCTGCAGTTTGCATTACCTGCTCTGCTAGCGAATTACCTCCAATTAATTGGCAAGAAATTAAGATGTCTGAAATAAAGCTATTAAATGAACCTAACTTTAGCTAAGATAGTCACATCTTAACAACTTGTATAAGAGAGGGAAATAAAAGCAAAAGGATTACAAAAAATGATAATGCTTATTTGGCTCTAGAGTACATTCTCTAATTTAAAATACAAAGAGTTGCCTGATTTTCTGGCAACCCACAAAATGCCCAAAATAGTAAAGCTATAGAAGCCAAACTCAAGAGAAATTAAACAATTGTGCATTTTTTCCCCCTCACATGGACCCCTTCTTAAGTACACCTGGCTCTCTATGGGGGGCAGAGGTGGGGCAAATCTCTCTTTTATCTGTATTCCTCAATTTTGGAGGTAAACGTGGAATCACTTGAGGATAAAAAAGACACAGTCAGTGGGGAGGGTCTCTGAAGCAGCAGGTGAGGGAGGAAATCTGGATTGTTGGAGGTGTATCAGCTCATAAAAGCAGTCTGAGCAGTGAGCTCTGCCCACCTTCCTCCGCATGGGTCAGAACCTGACGTGGACTCAGGAGAGTTTCACTCTCATAAACACAGGTGAGGAAAGTTTGAGGTCTGAGGCTACCAGTATACTGGAAACTGTCCAGTGTAGCTGTCAATGAATTTGGGCCTGTTACATCACTTGTCACATTACTTGTGCATTCTTAGAATTTGCACCCACTTTCTTTATTTGAAAGACCTGCAGATAGACTATAAACTATAAGAGGGTAAAGACTGTTAGCTTCGTGTTCTGGAGAATTATCAAAGTCAAGAACAGTGTTTTGCATGTTGCTGGTGCTGAATTAATTTTTGTGGAATTAATGAATACAGTTCTAGAAAAAAAAATCATAATTTTTAAAGGCAAGATAATTTTAGGTCTGTCTTCAGATGCCTTTGGGAGGGTCTTAACACTATTGAGCATGTGACAAAGTTGAAACCTAATTAGTTGGTTTATGATAAAGCAATATGCAGACCTGCTATCTTGTTATAGCCTTAAATCCTATCCCTCTAAATTTAAGATTATTGGTGTCAAACGTGCATCCTGACACATAAATCTGTAGTGTGAAGAGCAGAAGGACGAAAACTTCTATACGTATTAAGTAAAGATTTCTTTTAGCTTATAGCTTTTTGTAGTTTGCTGATACACAGAGAACTTTAGAAAATTGCAATGGATTTTCAAGCCAATAATTACATGATTTATCCCAAAACATCTTTTAAATTCTTCAGTTGGATGTCACTGCTGTGTTGAAGTTGTGTATTTGTGGTAAGTCATCATATTAAGAACCTTCTAAAGCTAATCCCCTATTATTAACTCTTAAGTGGCAGTGGAAACTGGATAATAAGTTCACTCTCTTTTTTTTTTTTTTTTAAAGATTTTATTTATTTATTTGACAGAGAGAGATCACAGTAGGAGAGAGGAAGGGAAGAGATCACAAAGAGAGAGGAAAGGAAGCAGGCCCCCTGCTGAGCAGAGAGCCGGATGTGGGACTTGATCCCAGGACCCTGAGATCATGACCTGAGCTGAAGGCAGCAGCTTAACCCACTGAGCCACCCAGGCGCCCCTTCTTCATGTGTTTTTATTGGAGATTGTTTACCACGGCTTCTACTTGGTAACCACTTTTTGTTCTTTTACTTTTTATTTATATTTGTATTATTTGATTCCAGTATAAGTAACATACAGGGTTATATTAGTTTTAGATGTAGAGTGATTCAATTCTATACATTACTCAGTACTCATACAAATAAGTGTACTCAGTCTCCAAGAACAGTCTTTCATACCTCAAATTTGACCCACTCCTGAAAGACAGCCCTAGTAAATTGGTTTCTGTGGCCACTGAAACAAACAGCATTGATTATGCCAAGGCTTCCTGAGGAAGTCCATCTAAAGTGAGGCTGGTGGCATTTGATTTCTTAGGAGCTCTGGATATGCTTGTGATGGCCTCTCCCCCATGTGTCCTTGGGACTGTGGAGCTGCCGGTCTGTTGATCCCAAAAGAGATGTACAGCAATTTTGCTAGAAGGACCTGGACATGGCAGTTAAAGCCAGGTAAATGGAAAATTGCATTAAAAAGCAATAATAGGGGGGCGCCTGAGTGGCTCAGTGGGTTAAGCCTCTGCTTTCAGCTCAGGTCTTGATCTCAGGGTGCTAGGATTGAGCCTGCATTGGGTTCTCTGCTCAGCAGGGAGCCTGCTTTCTCCTCTCTCTCTGACTACTTGTGATCTCTGTCTGTCAAATAAATAAATAAAATCTTAAAAAAAAAAAGCAATAATACGAGGAGCTCTACATGAAATGTGTGGAGGTGGGGAAAATTCTGGATGGATTTTTTAAAAACTGTACCACAGGTGATGGAGGAAGCTGAAACAGAAGGAACTTGAGAAAGCTGAAATCTAGGTCTGAAAGTAAAAGATCAACTTACCATAGACACGAACTCTATGAATACATCTTTCTCTGAACCTTTCAAGAGATTTGAAAAGCAGGAGACAGAAGATTACCCTCAAAATGAAGAAGTATACTGAGGGCTACATATTATGAATTGAAACGGAAGGCCAAAGATACCAATAATTAGAGGCCCACACAGAAAAGCTTCTTAATCTAGCAGATAAGGAAACTGATCAGGTCAGAAGGAGGGCCTCAGTGGTCTACTGGCCTTCTATGTGGGATTGGTAAGGGGCCAGATGCAGAACTATTCCCTGAAGACCATTCAGCAGAAAACTAAAGAAAATGGCGAACTGATCATAACAGAACTGATCTGTTATGATCTGATTTCGGAGGTGGAAAAATCTGATATGGAAGGCACTGACCTGCAGCCTTCTCTCCCCACTTCTATCTCTCCGTGTAACTAAGCAAGCCTCATGTAGTTTCTTCTCTCATTTTTCTTTCAGTGGAGATCTCAATAATCCTCAGAAAGAAAAAAAAAGGCGACAGAAAAGTAGGTATGAGATATTTTGACTTCTGAGTTCCATTTTTCAGATGTATTTGACTTATTTTATGTCAGTGCTGATCTTTCGTTAGGGAGTTTTTTTATCCTTTCAAATATGTGCTCTTGTGAGGCTTGTTGAAAATATTTTTTTGGTGCCATATCTTAAAGATTTTTTTTTTTTCCTGTGGGAAAACCACTGCTTTGAATATGTCCAAGATTTTTTTTTTTTTTTTTTTTTTTTGGTTAGTACATGTGTGCAGCAGAAGTGTGGTATATAAGAAATTATGTGGAGGGGCCCAGTTTCCTTATAAACTCCTGTAATGCTAAGAGGTTATAACATGTCTTTTAATCACATCTTGCAAAAATGTAATTAGAGTTATATGTATCTTTAAAAACGCCACTTTCACAGAATCTGTAACAAAGCTAAAAACTGCTCAAGCTGAGTTCTATCTCCTTTGTAACCTGCATGTTTTTAATGCATAAATTACGAGGTAAAAAAGATAAAAAGGCCATACAACAAGAATCCGATATGCATTCTTTACACACAAAAGCATGTTTTACCAGACATCAGACTATGCACTTAGAATTTTTTCTCAGAACAAAATTGTGTTCCTGACATCACATATTTTGTCTCATTCATGTTTCTCGAACACCTACTACTGGGCATGTGGTAATGCAAGATATATATTTAAGATCTTAAAAGTAAATACATTTTCCCTGTAGTGTCCGGTGCCTGTTTTCTCTGCCCAAAAGGCACAATCTATGAGACCTGTGTTTTCAGAACAGAAAACGAAGGATGGAACCAGTAGAGAAAACTGGCTCGTGGGGAAGAAATGTGAATTTGGCCGGCCAGCACACTACCCCTGGAAGCTGTCTCCTGGCCCGAGCTCTCCAAATCAGCTTCCACAGGGTGTGACAGACCAGATGCAGGCACTTCCTAGGTTGGGCCTGATTTTCAAAGGCGGTGGGCAGCAGTCTTCAGAGATGGCAGGTGGCAGGGGCGCGATTCTGGGTGGTCTCACAGGTCTCCTGCCAGTAGCTGGGCTGCTGGGCGGGGTACAAAGGCAGCGGGGTTGGTTAAGAACAAGGCGGCGGCCAAGCTTCCAAGCAAGGGTCAGGACCCAGCAGCTGGGAACTGGAGAGCTCTTTGTGAATCAAAGCCGAGTGCAGGGGCTCCCAGGCTTCCGTCCCCCTCTGAGGGGCCCCTGCCGGCTTTTTACCCATCCCGGCCAAGCCCCGCGGCAGCGCGTCCGCAAAGTCCACGGAACGAGCCAGGATGGGGTTCTCCCTCTCGATGTAAGGGATTACCCGGTCCTCGGCCTTCCCAGGAAGGCGGCTCATTAAGAACGCCACCTGCAGGGGCGCCTGGGTGGCTCAGTGGGTTAAGGCCTCTTGCTTTCGCTCGGGTCGCGATCCCTGGGTTCTGGGATCGAGCCCCGCGTTGGGCTCTCTGCTGGGCAGGGAGCCTGCTTTCCCCCCTTCTGTCTGCCTCTCTGCCTACTTGTGGTCTCTGTCAAATAAATAAATGGAATCTTAAGAAAAACCAAAACCAAACCAAAACAAAAACGCCACCTTCAGGGTGTCGTTGTAGAATCTGGCTCGAAGAACCGTACGTTAGAGGCTGCTTGAATCAAAAACCCGGAAAGTCTGGCGGAGTCCCCACTAAACGTTTGGGCGGGGAGGTGGGGGGAAGCACCCGGGCTAGCGGGTTGGCCGCCCGCACAGCAGCCGCCGTCCCAGGCCCGAGAGCCCGTCGTTCTCCCCGCGCAGGGTACGGCTCTGTGTCAGGAGGTCCTGCATCAGGACCGCCCGCCACGCCGCGAGCCTCGCTCCCCGCCAGGCTCCGTTCCCGCTGCCGCGTCGACGGAAGTGCGTGTCGACCTCGGGGGCGGGGCTCCGCGGGGGGGCTCCGCGGGCCCGACTGGGCCTAGGCCCGAGAGCCGAGGGGCGGGCGCAACCGGACTAGCGGCCGGGGAAGTGCGAACCGAGACCCCTGAAGCGGCCCGGCGGGCGGGAGCCAGAGAAGGAAATCCGGAGCAGACGGGCGCGGGGCTCGGCGGAGGAATCTGAGTTCGCGGCGGCGCGCACGACCGCGGCGGCTCCCTCCGCGGGGTGGGCGCGCAGGTCCTTAAAGGGAAAGCGGCCCACGTGGCCGCGGAGCGCTGCGGGGGTTGGCAAGGGGAGTGCGGGTTCCTCCGTCCCGCTCGCTCCCCATTACTGTAGTCTTAATGTTTATTGAGTGTGTTGCACGGCCCCGGTCCTTCGCGTGCAAGCCGGACAGCTACAAGGAGGCAATTCTAATGAGCCCTCCGCGCTTCCAGAAGAGACTACCCGCCAGGGACGGGACCAGGAGCAGCAGCTCTCTTCTGTGGAGTTGCCTCTCGTGCTAGGCGCCTTACAGAATCGCCCTTTTTCTTTCCTTTTCTTTTCTTTTTTTCTTTTCTTTTCTTTCTTTCTTTCTTTCTTTTTTTTTTTTTAAAGATTTTATTTATTTATTTGAGAGGGAGCACGGGAGGGGATAGGGTCAGAGGGAGAAGTAGACTCCCTGCTGAGCAGGGAGCCTGATTTGGGACCCGATCGATCCTAACACTCCAGGATCATGACCTGAGCCCATGGCAGTCACTGATCAACTGAGCCACGTAGGTGCCCTAGAATCTCTGAAATCTTCCCGACTCTCTGAAGTCCAGTCTGTTTTTCATGGAGGTCAAAGACAGTTCAGAAAGTACACAAACTTACTCCGGTCACAATGAAAGTGAAACACTGAGACAGTGCTTCCTGAGTGCCAGGTCTTTGGACACGAACTTAAACTTCAGGTGGTGGGGGGCACCTGGGTGGCTCAGTGGGTTAAGCCTCTGCCTTCGGCTCAGGTCATCATCCCAGGGTCTTGGGATCCAGCCTCACATCGGATTCTCTGCTCAGTGGGGAGCCTGCTTCCTCCTCTCTCTCTCTCTCTCTCTCTGCCTACCTCTTTTCCTACTTCTGTCAAATAAATAAATAAAAATCTTTAAAACAAACAAACAAAACTTCAGGTGGTGGGCAGGGTTCATGGATAGGAAAGGACCATGTATGTCCACGTTAATGTTGTATTTATGTTAATGAGGGGAATGTATACCATCTGCTTCAATTCAGCCACGATTTATAGGGCTGGTTATGAGCATTGCTTTTCTCCTGAGATAAGGCTCTGCTCTGATCCCCTTCCTCCCCAACCCGGTATCATTCATTCATTCATTTATTCATACATACATACATGCATACATACACACACACACACACACACACACATCTGTGTTGATGTAGTAGGTAAATAAGGCTTCAAATAACATTTCCTCATGAAACTGGAGGTGTCAAATTGTGTTAAAATACTTCCAAAAACAAAAATTAAATACTCCCCAAAGCAGAATGCTAAACTGGATGAATTTTGATGTCAATTACCTACAGTATATGTACCTTGAGAAAAAAAATATACAACAGAAAAGCTGTTATCTGGTCGCCTGGGTGGTTCAGTCAGTTGGGCATCTGCATTCTGCTGGGGTCCTAGTCCCAGGGTCCTGGGATCCAGTCCTGCATCCAGCTCCTTGCTCAGTGGGGAACCTGCTTCTCTCTCTGCCTCTGCTCCTCTCCCTGCTCATGCTCTCTCTCTAACAAATAAATTGAAAAAATCTTAAAAATTGTTATCTATGAATGGTAAAATTTTTACTCTATATGTCTTTATTAAGGAAAATTTTTAGTTTATAGGTCTCTATTTTTGAAGTGATTTTTATAATTAAAAAACAAAACATTAAAATGAAAAGAACTGCTTTCAAATTGTAACATGCTAGTTATATAAAGGGAATTTTGGAAACCATAAATGATGGATATAGAACTTAGACTACATTTCCCATCTCAGGCTTAATCTGAAGAACATGTAGTATTATTGTAATCTTTTATACCTAGAAATTGATTTTTTCATTGAGGAAGAGATAACATGTTGTTATATTCACATCATTTAAAAAAGGAAAATCATTTACTGAATCAGTATAATTTATGAAATTTCTCTGGAGTTGCAGATAGTATCAAAATGTCATTCAAAGTTTCAGAGCCAAAATGAATTCTTACTTTGGCCACAATATAAGATTTACTAATCTGGGGCGCCTGGGTGGCTCAGTGGGTTAAGCCGCTGCCTTCGGCTCAGAGTCCTAGGATCGAGTCCCGCATCGGGCTCTCTGCTCAGCGGAGAGCCTGCTTCCCTCTCTCTCTCTCTGCCTGCCTCTCCATCAACTTGTGATTTCTCTCTGTCAAATAAATAAATAAAATCTTTAAAAAAAAAAAAGATTTACTAATCTGAATACAAGACTGGGCAATCATGCTGAAAATACATATTTTCTTTTGCAAATACCATACGTTACAACGTACATTAAAAAAACGTACATTGCTAACATAAATAGATGCTTTATAAATATGTAATATATATGTATATATATATTTAAGTTATGAAGCCTAATAATAAAGCAAACATTCTTGAATCTATGACTCAAAATTAAGACTTAGATTGTGAAGTTTACTGTGTGGTATTCCTCTAGCCTTTCTTTCTTGAGTTTATCAGTATCCTGAAAATTGTTAATCACCCTCTGACTTTTAGAAACATAGAGTTTTATATTTATCTATCAATACCTATAGATCTATTTGCTTAATATTGCTTATTTCTCAGTTTTTTAAAAATCATATCAGCCTGCTTTGGATTTCTGCAACTTGCTTGACTTATTGAAAATTATGTTTCCAAAATTGCTTCAAATTGTGTCATTCGTGGAGTTTATTTCTTTTTAGTTTATTTCTTTTTATTGCTACATAATATAGCATAGTTCATGTGTGCATTTTTCTGATACTGGATATTTGAATTGTCTCTGGCTGTTTGCTATTATAAATGATACATTAGTATTCTTGTATGTATCTTCTGGCCCACATGTTAAGAATTGCTTTAGGGTTACTTTTAGGTTTAGGAATGGAATTGCTACATTAGTCGGCATTTGGATATTAAACATTACATGATACTGTTACATTGTTTTTTAAAAATTCTTGTACAAGTTAAATTTTCACCAACACTTGGTATTTTCTGATCAATTCGCCACTCTAGTAGGAGTAAAATTATGTTTAATTGACTCTTTTAATTTGCATTGTCTTTATTTTTTAAATATGTTTAAGCAGCTTTTCATATGTGTTTGACCATTTACATTTCTTATTGTGTGCCATGCTTGTTTATGCATTTTAGCCATTTGGGGGAGATTTCCTTTCCTGTCAGCCTTCCTTTCTTTTTTAGTATAATTGACAACAATAGCCTATTAGTTTCAGGTGTACATCACAGTGACTTGATATTTTTATACATTATGAATTGATTCCCATGGTAAGTCTAGTTATCATCTATCACCACCCAAAGTTATTAAAATATTACTGTCTATATTCTCTATGCTGTACATTACATCCTGAAGAGTATTTTATAACTGGAAGTTTGTACGTTTTAATCCCCTTTATCTATTTCGCTCAACCCTTAAGCCCTCCCTACTGTGGTAACCAACAGTGTACATCCTGTTTATGAGTCTGTTTCTGTTTTGTTTTCTTTTTTCGATTCCATATGTGAGTGAAATCATATGGTATTTGTCTTTCTCTTTATTAATTATTCACTGAGCATAATGCCCTCTAAGTCCATCCAGGTCATCACCAGCAGCAAGATTTCATTCTTATTTATGACTAATACTTTATTGTATGCATATATATGTATGGATTCATCTGTGGATGGACACTTAAGTTGCTTTCTATCTTGGCTATTGTAAATGGTACTGCAGTGGACAAATTGTTGTTTTCTTTTCTTTTTTTTTTTTAAAGATTTTATTTATTTATTTGACAGACAGAGATCACAAGTAGGCAGAGAGGCAGGCAGAGAGAGAGAGAGAGAGAGAGAGGGAAGCAGGCTTCCTGCGGAGCAGGGAGCCCGATGCCAGGCTCGATCCCAGGACCCTGAGATCATGACCCGAGCTGAAGGCAGCAGCCCAAACCACTGAGCCACCCAGGTGCCCCAAATTATTGTTTTCATTCACTTTAGATAAATACCCAGAGTTGAATAGCTGGATTGTCTGGTAGTTCTATTTTTAATTTTGTAAGGAATCTCTATACTGTTTTTTTCATAGCAGCTGCACGATTTACATTCCTACCAACAATGATCCCTAGTTCTTTTTTCTCCACATCCTCACCAACATCTGTTATTTTTTGTTTTTGTTTTTGTTTTTTTTATAATAGCCGATCTGAAAGATAACAGGTGATATCTTATTGCTGTTTTGATTTATTCTTCCCTGATGATTAATGATTAGTTGAGCATCTTTTCAAGTGCCTGTTGGCCACCTGGATGTCTTCCTATAAAAAGTGTTTATTCAAGTTCTCTGCCCATTTAAAAATCAGATTATTTGTTTCTTTTTGGTATTAGGTTGTATGAGTTCTTCATGTATTGGATATTAAGCCTTATTAGATGAATGATTTGGAAATATCTTCTATTCTGTAGGTTGCCTTTTTGTTTTGTTGATCGTTTCCTTTGCTGTGCTTGGGCTTTTTATTTTGCTGTAGTCCCAATTGTTTATTTTTGCTTTTGTTTCCCTTGCCTGAGGGACACATCCACAAATATGTTGCTAAGGCCAATATCCAAGAGTTGCTGCTTATGTTTTCATTTATGAGTTTTATGGTTTCAGGTGTCACATTTAGGCCTTTAATCCATTTTGAGTATTTTTGTGTATGGTGTAAGAAGGTGGTCCCTTTTTATTTTCTGGCATTTTGCTGTCCAGTTTTCCCAGACCCATTTGTTGAAGAGACTTTTTTCTCCCCATGGTGTATTCTTGGTTCCCTTGTCATAGATTAATTTACCATACATATGTGGGTTTATTTCTGGACTCTATTCTGTCCCACTGATCTATGTGTCTGTTTTTGTGCCAGTATCATACTGTTTTGATTTCTACAGCTTTGTAGTATATCTTGAAATCTTGAATTATGATGCCTCTAGGTTTTTTCTTCATTCTCAAGATTGCTGTGTCTATTCAAAGTCTTTTGTAGTTCCATACAAATTTCAGGATTCTTTTTCTTGTTCTGTGAAAAATGCTATTGGTGCTTTGATAGGGATTGCATTGAATCTGTAGATTGCTTTGAGTAGTATGGATATTTTAACAATATCAGTTCTTCCAGTCCATGAGTATGGTAGATCTTCCATTTGTTTCTGTTGTCTTCAGTTTCTTTCATCAGTGCCTTATAGTTATCAGAGTATAGGTTTTTCACCTAGGTTAAATTTATTCTTAAATATTTAATTATTTTTGGTGCAATTGTAAATGGGATTCTTTCAATTTCTCTTTATGCTACTTTGTTATTCATGTATAGAAATGCAATAGATTTCTGTGTATTAATTTTGTATACTGCAACTTTACTAAATTCATACAATAGCCTACTAGTTTTTTGGTGGAATCTTTAGGATTTTCTATGTATAATATCATGTTATCTGGACATAGTGATAGTTTCACTTCTTCCTTACCAGTTTGGAGGATTTTATTTCTTTTTCTTGCCTAATCGCTACAGCTAGGGCTTCTAGTATTATGTTGGATAAAAGTGATGAGAGTGGACATCCTTGTCTTATTCTTGACCTTAGAGAAAAAGCGTTCAGTTTTTCACCATTGAGTATATTGTTAGCTGTGAGTTTTTATATGTAGCCTTTATTATGTTGAGTTATGTTTCCTCTAAACCTACTTTGCTGAGTTCTTTTTTTTTTTTTAAATTATGAACGGCTGTTGTATTTGTCAAATTATTTTTCTGCATTTTTTGAGTTGATCATATGGCTTTTATCCTTCCTCTTATTAATGTGATGTATCATATTGATAGATTGCAAATATTGATGCACCTTTACATCAGTAAGTCCTACTTGATCATGGTGAATGATCAAGGAGAGTATTGTTGAATTCACTTGATGTATTTAATGTGGTATTGATTTTGGTTTGCTAATATTTTGTTGAGGATTCTTACATCTATGTTCATCAGGGATATAATTGTATTTTTTATTTCTAGAAGTTTACTTAGTTATTTCTAAAGATTTTTAAAAAAATTTATTTGTGTGAGAGAGAGAGTGAGAGAGAGTGAGAGAGCATGAGGAGGAGGATCAGAGGGAGAGGCAGACTCCCTGCTGAGCAGGGATCCCAGTGCGGGTCTTGATCCCAGAACTCCAGGACCCTAATCTGAGCCGAAGGCAGTCGCTTAACCAGCTGAGCCACGTAGTTGCCCTATTTAGTTATTTTTAAAATAGGTCTGACTATTTTGACAGTCTGATGTCTTTGGATATACAGCTATAATATTTGATAATTCTTCTCTTGGCCCATGTCACAGTTGTTAAATGGTAGAGCCTAGAGTTAAATTCAGGTCTAATTCCAGAAGCTATTTCTTTTAACTATACCAGTGTTTTCTACCCTTCAGTAAATGAGTAGATCCTTCATAATTTTTTATATGTAAGTACTGTATTAAGAATTGGTTAAATACATGAAATATATGTATTAATACACTTAAAGCCCTTGAAACAGTACCTAGCAAATAATATATGTTCAATAAATGCTATTTATAATAAATGCTAATAAATGTTATTTTAAATATTTTTCTTTAAATGAACTCAGCTTTTTATGTTTATTTATTTTAGTCTTATGACAAATAGTCTTATGCCAAGTCATACTATTTGTGACATTATAGTTTTGATATCTACTATATTTATTTTAATGCATTTTAAGGCACATATCTATTAAAATGTTTGTCCATATATGCTTCAAATATCTTTTGTACCATCAATGTTATATGTACCACACTGAAGAAAACACAATTTAACAGTTTCAGTAAACTCTTTTTGAATTTGAATATATATTTCTTTAATTCTCTTTGTTAAAATAAAGAATAGTTAATAGCTAAATGTTCATTTGAGGTTCATTTACTTTCTGTCTGTGTGATTTTGGGCTGTTTAACCTCTCATACCTTACTTTTTCTTCTTCAAATTGATGGTAATTTTGTCTATAATTAAGTTTAAAGGAAGTATTGTATATATAACTTTGTGACATAATGCTTGATATATAGTAAGGACTCAAGACTGTAAAATAGCATTTTTACCTTATTTTAAAGTCTTCCGAGGAGAAATTATAAAACTTCAGGAATTGAGCATTTAAACAATTCTCCTGGAAGCTAATAATCTATTTAAAGTGTATTATTTTAAGGATCTCTCTCATTTTGTGCATACTTTTTAAAAAATTGTGGTAAAAATTCACATATGATAAGATTAACCACTTTAAAGTGAACAATTTAGTGCCATTTAGTACAGTCATGTTGGTTGGCATTTTCATCACTCCAAAAGGAAACCCTGTACCCATTAAGCAGTTACTCCACATTTTTCCCTTCTCCTGCCCCTGGAAACTACCAGTTTGTGTTCTGTCTGTGTTGATTTTTCAGTTCTGTATATATCCTATAAATGGAATCATAAAATATGTCAACTTTTGTATTTGGCCTTTTTCATTATCTGTTTTCTAATTTTACAAATTGTAGCATATATCAGTACTTAATTCTTTATTATGGTTGGATAATATTCCATTGTAAGTATATACCACAATTTGTTTATCCCTTCTTATGTTGATTGACTTTTTTACTATTTCTACCTTTTGGTTATTGTGAATAGTACTGCTTTGAGCCTGTGTGTATGTGTACTGGTTTGAGTACCTTTTTTCAGTTCTTTGTGATATTAACCTAGGAATGAAATTACTGGGTTGTACAAGGGTTCTTTCTTCACACCTTCACCAACATTGGTTATTTCCCATTAAGAATAAAGTATAGGGGTGCCTGGGTGGCTCAGTGGGTTAAGCCTCTGCCTTTGGCTCAGGTGATGATCTCAGGGTCCTGGGATTGAGCCAAGCATTGGGCTCTCTGCTCAGTGGGGAACCTGCTTCCTCTTCTCTCTCTGCCTGCCTCATTGCCTACTTGTGATCTCCCTGTGTCAAACAAATAAATAAATCTAAAAAAAAAAAAAAAGAATATAGTTATTCTAGTGAGTACATGTTCAAGTGGTACATGATTGTGATTTTGATTTGCATTTCCCTAAAGACTAATGATGTTGAGCATCTTCTCATGTATGTGAATATTGACAATTTATATATTGTCTTGGAGAGATGATTCATACTCTATTCAAATTCTATTCAGATTCTTTGCCCATTTTTCAATTGACTTTTCTCTTTGTTGTTGAGTTGTAAGAATTGTTTATATATTGAAGATACTAGGCTTTTTGTCAGACATGTGATTTGCAAATATTTTTTCCCATGCTGTAGGTTGTTTTTTCACTTTCTTGCTAATGTCCTTTGATGCACAAAAGTTTTTGATTTCAATGACCCCTATTAAGTAGGGGTCAAACTTCATTTTGTATACCTATATATTGAGTTGTCTCAGCATTATTCATTGAAGAGACTATTCTTTCTGTGTTGAATGGTGTCAGCATGCTTGTAGAATATCAGTTGGCCTTGAATGTATAGGTTTATTTCTGGACTCCCAATATTATTAGTTAATCTGTATGTCTACCCATATGCCAATAGCACACTGTTTTGATTACTGTAGCTTTGTAGTGACTTTTGAAATCAAGAAGTATGAGTTCTTCAACTTTATTCTTCTTTTTAAATACTGTCTTGGCTATTTGTGACCTCTTAAAACTCCATATGAATTTGGTTTTTGGCTTTTCTATTTCCTTATAAATGGCCATGGGAGTTTCAATATAGAGTATATTGAATATATAGATCTCTTTGGGTCATCTAAGTATTCCAATCCAGAACATGGGATAACTTTCCATTTATTTAGATTTCTTCAATTTTTTAAAGCAATGTTTTATAGTTTTTAGTGTACTGCATGCTTGATTAAGCTTATTTTTAGGTATTTTATAGTTTTGGATGTTATTGTAAATGGAATTTTTTCCTTAATTTTCTTTTTGGGTTATTCATTGCTGGTGTATGGAAATACGACTGATTCTTGTATCCTTCAACTTTGTGAAATCAATTGCTAATTGATCAATTGTAGTAGTTTTTCTGTGGCCTCTTTGGAGTTTCTATATATAAGATGATGTCATCTGTCAATACAGATAGTTCTACTTTTCAATGTGTGTGCTTTTATTTCTTTATCTTACCTGTTTCTCTGCCTAGAACTTCCAGTACAATGCTAAAGAAGTGGTGAAAGTAGGCATCCTTATCTTGCCCTGATTTCTGGGCTAAGACTTTAGTCTTTCACTATTAAATAAGATGATTATTGTGGGTTTTCCATATGTGTCATCTTAAGGAAGCTCCCTTGTTTTCCTAGTGTATTAAGTGTTTTTAAATAATTATTAAAAAGTGTTGGATTTTGTCATATGCCTTTTCTGCATCAATTGAGATGATCATGTACTTTTTCTGACCCCCTTCATTAGCATTGCTTTTCACATAGGGGATCATTCATGCATTCCTGAGATACATCCCATTTGGTCATGATATATAATTCTTTTAATATGCTGCTCAATTTAGTTCAATAGTATTTTTTTCCTGAGGAATTTTTAATGCATATTCATAGGGAACATTTCTTGAGGAGTCTTTGGTAATAGATTAAAATTGGCCTCATAGAATAAATTAGGGAGTGTTCCCTTCTGGGGACCTTCTGCTTTTTATTGGAAGAGTTTGAGGAGTATTGGTTTTAATTCTTTTTTTGATGTTTGGTAGAGTTCACAAGTGAAGTCATTTGGTACCAGACTTTTCTGTGTTGGGAGGTTTTTCTTTCTTTTCTTTTTTTTTTTTTTTTTAGATCACTGATTTAATCTCTTTACTTGTTAAAGGTCTGTTCAAATTTTCTATTCGTCTTGAGTCAATTGTATGTTTTGGTAATTGTATGTTTCTAGGACTTTGTCCTTTTCATCTAGGATATCTAGTTTATTAGTGGACAATTATTTATAGTATTCTTTTATTTTGATTTTTTAAAAAAATTTCTGTAGAGTTGGTTGTAATGTCCCTATTTTCATTTCTGATTTTAGCTATTTGCATCTTCTCCTTTTCTTTCTTTCTCAGTCTAGCTAAAGTTTGTCAATTTTATTGATTTTTTCCCCTAAGAACAAACATTTCATTTTGTTGAATCTTTTATTCTATTCACGATTTCATTTGTCTCTCCTCTAATCTTGATTGTTTTCTTCCCTCTATTACCTTTGAGTTTAATTTGTTCTCTTTTTTTCCAGTTTCTTGCAGTGTGTTAAAGACGGAATTGTGTCGCCCCCACCCCGCCCTGCCAAATTTGTATGCTAAAGCCCTAACCCCTCAATGTAGTTGTATTTGAAGCTAAGGCATTTAGGGAGGTGATTAAGGTTAAACGAGATCATAAATATTGTTCTGTTTCTCTGGAGCACACAGACTAATACACGCTTCTTTTATTCATTTCCAAATCTTCAATCAAGAATATATTTGTGGGTGTATTCTTACAGAAAAGTATCTTTCAAGTGTTTCCCACCAAAAAACATTCCTTATAACAAATGAGAACAAGGACAATAATTTCTTTTTTATGTGTGTGGTTCTATCACCTTCTCAAGATATTTCAAAAGGCTTAAGAGAAAATACCTTGAATGACACTACATGACTATTTTGGATGGGGATAATGTTTGAATAGAGGATGTTAAATTTATTAAAAAGGGATGTGTGGGAAAATTGCCATTTTCAGAACTAGCAACTTCAAAATCTGTAGGGCAGGCTGGTGGGCTGAAGATTCAGGTATGAGCTAATGGTGTAGTTCTGCGTCTAAAGCCTGAAAGCTCTGGAAGAATTCCTCTGTTGTAGGCTGGAGTTAGAGTTCTCTGGCGAACTTTGGCTTTTGGCCTTAAGATTTTCAACCAATTGAATGAGGCCTATCCACATCATGGAGGGTAGTCAGCTCACCTTAAAACCAACTGATTTTAAATGTTAATTACATCAGAAAATATCTTCAGAGCAACAGTAAACTACTGTCTGACTAAATAATAGTCAGCATAGTTTTGCCAAGTTGACACATAGAATCATCTGTGTAGAAATTTGATCATTTTACTGACACTTGGGTAGCTCAGTTAAGTGTCTGACTCTTGATCTCATCTCAGATCTTGATCTCAGGGGTCATGAGTTCAAGGCCCATACTAGGCTCCATGCTGGGCATGAAGTCTACTTAAAAAAAAAAAAAAAAAAAAAGAATTTGGTCTTTTTAGAATAATATTTGAAGATACCAAAAGAGATGGTCCAAACAAAAGTGGGAATTTATGAGCACTCATCTGGATGTTGGTTTTTATTTGACTTGAACTTCTATTAGAAGATAAGTTAAGGGGTGCCTGGGTGACTCAGTTGGTTAATTGTCTGACTTTGGCTCAGGTCATGGTCTCAGAGTCCTGGGATCAAGCCCCACATCTGACTCTGCACTCTGTGCTCAGTGGGGAGTCTGTCTGTCTGTCTCCCTCTCCTTCTGCTTGTGCCCTCTCTGTCTCTTTCTCAAATAAATATATAATCTTAAAAAAAAAAAAAGACAAAGGTAAATCAGAAATACTTCAAAATAGCCACTTCCTTTAGGCAAACAAATGCATAACCCATATTTGGTGAGGAGTTAATCAGAATATATTTGAAACTCCTAAAAGCCACTATGACAAAGGCCACAGCAACTATCAAACAAATTGTTGTTTCTGTTATCCAGAATTCACCCTTCATCACTTGCTCACTCTCTTTGGGGGCTCATTGACAGTGACTCAGACTGTGAGTCAGGAAATAAGATATCCACTGATGTCACATTAAAAAGACTTGTGAGACTTAGAAATTGCAGGAGTGGATGAATGGATAGCCTATAGGATTGAAACAGCATTTTAAAATGGGTGTATTTTTCTCATAGACATCCTTGGGAGACAGTTATTCTGCTTCCTGGAATGGGCTTTGTTTTGACATGGGTCCTGTACTAAGGTAATAGTCCCTTTTGATCATTTGTCAGCATGTCTGGAGCCCCAGCTGCATTCAACTTTATGGATTTGTTAGGGGCATGAAATGAATAACCTCTGTGAAAGCATTTTGAAAGGGATCAAACATTAGAAAGCCGATGACACAAGATAGACAAGGTCTGAACCAAAGAGATTATAAAAAGTGTCAGAATTTATCAGGGGCTACTTGTTGGTTTCAAAGCTTTTACAATATTTAAATGAATTTTGGCATGTTGGCAGGAAGGATGGTTTTATTGAATTTTGGAGCTTACAGTGTGGGAAGCAAAGCTTTAAGGAATTCATTGAATTCACTCTTTTAAGAGCAAAGGCAATAATATGGCTTATGTGACCATCAGTTTAACAAGGGTAATTCTGTCTTTAGAAAGACAGAATTCTAAGAGCAACTATTTTGGTTTATTGTGTAAAGTAACAAAACAATCTCGAGAAGGTGTTCTCTTCTGATTCCATTTCCCCCCTGCACTCCTATACATTCAGATATTCCCTATCCTACACCTTCGTCTTTTCTACCCCATGCCCTCTCTGTTACGTCAATCAGGACCAGGGCTTCAGTCACTTGTAGCCCCAAATTTTCTAAATCTTTGCTTCTTGCTTTCTTCTGATCTCTGGACCACTATTTCCAGCTGCTTGGAAGTGTTGAAAGAATTTCAAATGAAATATGACTTAAATTAAACTCTATCACTGCATCAGCTTCTGCTCCTGAATCTCTATGTTGGCATCACCATTGCATTAGTTAAGTTAACCCTAGCTTCTGGGTAAATTCCCAAATCTTAGTAGCTTACCACAATATGTTTATTTCCTACTAATGCAAAGTCCAATCAATGGATAAAAGGATATGAGCTCTCTTCTCAGGGATCCATGCTCATAGTAGCTCTTTTTTTTTCATCATCCTCACATGGACATAGAGCTGATAGGAGAAGAGAATGGAAGAAAAACCAGAAGAGACTTTTACTGATGAAGACTGAAAGTGGTACTCGTCATCTCCTTACTCCTTGACCAAAATTCAGTCACACCTAGCTGTAAGGGAGGCTGGGATGTGTAATCTGTTGTGTGCTCAAAAGTAAGAAGAAATAATTTTAATTGGAATTGAACAGTATCTTCCATAACTCATCTTCCAATTCAAATGAAACACCTTCTCATCTTTGAGTTTCCCTTCTTTTGTAGCCATCAAATTCAGTAAGTGAATTCTATCCCACATATCTGTCCTCTCCTTATTCTTACTACCACTATCCTATTGTGACCCTTGATCACTTCTTCCTCAGACTTTGGAGTAGTTCTCACAACAACATTCTTGATTGTCATCATTTTAATTCATCTTTCAGGTAGTCAATGTTGTCTTTCTATAATATCAAACTAATGATGTCACCTTAATACTTAAACATGCTTCAAGAAGCTCAGGAGAAAATAAAAACTCCGATAGGAACCATTCTGGTTCCATGTCTCATCCTCTGCATTGTCAACATTTACTCATTGCCTTTTCCTGTGGTCCTAGAAGATGAACTAGTTGCTGGTACTACATACTTCCAGTATAACAGCACATTCTCACCAGATTTTAAGCTTTACAAGGTCTTGTTCTCTGCTGTTTTTTGGGGGCCAGCAAAATCTTGGCACTTAATAAAACTCAATAACCATTGAATGAATTGATTTTTTTTTGTGTGTGTGTGTGTACATATGTTTGCTTTATTGGATTATATAAATATTAAAGATGAATATTATGCCTGTTAATTTCTGAATTTTTTATGGCTGACACATGGTACCTACTGAATTGAATAAATCAGGTTGTAGGAAACATGAGATAAAGTTAATGAGGATGATTGGCTTAAGGTGATAGTAAGATGGTTGTGAAGAAAGAAAGCATTAGACATATACATGCAATAATGCCATTATTAATTTATTTATTTTAGCTTTCACTAATAGGTGAATCGTTTAATAAAGCAATATATCCCTACTATAAGGCCTCATATACCCATAAAAATTCTTAATCTTATATATTATTAAGCTAGAATGAATCTTTTTTTAAAGATTTTATTTATTTATTTGACAGAGATAGATCACAAGTAGGCAGATAAGGAGGCAGAGAGAGAGGAGGAAGCAGGCTCCGCACTGAGCAGAGAGCTTGACGTGGAGCTCGATCCCAGGACCCTGAGATCATGACCTGAGCTGAAAGCGGAGGCTTAACCCACTGAGCCACCCATGTGCCCCTCTCATTTTATTTTATTTTGCCATTATTTATTTATGAAAAAATATATATGATTGCCAATTATGTGTCAGAATGGTCCTAGGTGCTAGGGGCACAACAGTGAATAAAAGCAGATACAATTACTGCTATTCTTGAGGTCATGATCAACGACTGAAAAAAACTGGGCCAAGCATGCTAAAGAAAGTTAGCATTGAGAGAGCACACAACAAGGGACCCAACTTGTGCTGCGGAGTCAGAGAAGCTGCCCTTGAAGAAAAGGAATTCAAGGTGAGATCTGAAGTACATGAAGGTATTAACCAGGTGGAAGGGAAGGAATAAGGGACTTTTACAAAGATACTAGGCCAACTCTCTGTTAAAGTAAGTGTGGGTATGTTTGAATATTTAAAAAAAAAAAAAAACAGCCTATCTAGAACCCAGAGAGTGAGGGGGAGAGCAGTACAAGGTAGGGGTGGAGAAAAAGGCAGGGACTAGATAGTGGGCCGTGTTGCAAATTTTGGTTTTCATCCTAGGAGCAACAGAAAGCCATTGACGTTTTAATTAATGGGGAACACGATTTCTTATTTGTTTTGAAAAGTTGACTCTGATTATAGTTGGGAACAAGACAGAGTGGGGAGATCAGTTAAAAGACAACTGCAATAGTTGTCTTAGCAAGGGATAAAGGTAGCTTGGATTAAGAGAGTAGCAAGAAAGAGGAGAGAAATGGACAGCTTTGGGAGTTCTATCAAGAGTCACCTAGAGAAGATGTAGTGATGTATCACATGCAGGGAAGGAACACTTTTGCATTTCCATTTACAAAGTCAGGGAATGTTGGAAGAGGATAACAGCTTCATGTGGGACATGGAGAGCCTGCCATTACCAATAACTGTAACTCTCCTTAATCCCAGTTTGAACTGCCCTCTTTCACCAGTTCTTATGTTTCCCATTCACTCTTAATAATTCCCCTATTCTACTGATTTTTTTTTTCTGCTAGAACCTGTAATCCATTGATCTCTCACTGTTTCATTGCTTTTCACTCCTTTTGTGATCTCATTGATCATTTTATTCAATTTATTTTCCTTCCATAACTTTGTTATATTTACTCTTTCACTTACATGCATGCTTAATTCCTTTGACTTTCTCTTGCTGCATTCTGTCTTCTTGGAATAACCACAACCCTACTTATGTTCCATTCTCCATCTGCTCCTCACCTACCCCGATGCTAGAAAAAAAATGAAAAAAATGATGCTGAATGAGCTCAATGTATGTGATTACTAACATCAAATGTGGCCACCATGCTGCCTGGAAACCATACTGACTTTCACTAAGTACTCTGTCTCTATCTCTCCTTGATGCCTGTTTCATACTGACCACACCTCCATTCCTTCTTCTTGTGTCCATTGCATTGAGAAACAAAAGCAATCAGAAGAGAAATTCCACAGACTCCCACCTGCAGGTGTCTGTATCCATTCGTGTTGTTTTTTCTTCTCTTATAGATAAACTATACATACTCATGGCATAGGCTAATTTCCCCATTTCCTCAAGGACAAAGGCAATACTCTGCAAACTCTCTCCCCTCTTCCTGGCATCATCATTCTCTCCTCCACCAAAATCATCTCTTGACCTCACATTTCCCTCTAGCTAAATGTCCTTTACCTTTTCTTCTCTTAACAGTGAAATTCCTCAAGAGCATTGTTTGTATTCATTTTTTCCTATGCCACTATCTCCTCCAACTCTCTCTTGAACTACTCAATTGGACTTTTGTACTTGCTACTTTACTTATCCTGAATGTATCAAGGTCACTGTGACATCCACATCATTTTTCAATCCTCATCTTATTTGATATATTGGAAGCATTTGGTATAGGTGATCACTCTCTCCACATTGAAATTCTTTTCTTGGTTTTCAAGCATCATACTCTCTTGGTTTTACACCCATCTCTCTGGGATGCTCCTCTTAGTCTCTTTTCTGGTTCCTCCTCACCTCTTTGAGTTCTAAATATTGAGAACCTATATCTCATTTCTTGGCCCTCTTTTCTTTTTCTTCTTTAGTGATCTTACCCAGGCTCATGGATTTAAATAGCATATACAGAACTGAAGACTCCCCAGTTTTTAATGTCCAGCCTATACCTCTCCTTGAACTCTAGACTTGCATATCCATCTGGCTACTTGATAGCTCCTCTTAGATGTCTAATATGTGTCTCAAATTTAACATGTCCCCAAATGAGTTTCTGTTCATTTCTGTACCTGCTCCTCCTGATATTATCTCCAACTAAGTAAATGGAAACTTCATTTTTCCATTTTTCCCCAACCAAAACCTGGGAATTATCTTTGACTTCCCTCTTTCTTTTCAAACCCTGTACCCAATTCACTAGCAAATTCTGTTGGCTCCATCTTTAAAATATATACAGAATCTAACCACTTTTCACCACTTTACTTCCTAATGCTCTTGTCCAAACCTGCTGGATTATTGCAATAGCTTCCTAACTAGGCTCTCCACTTCTGTGTTTGTTTTCCATCTGGTCTGCTCTCACCCTTGCCTGCAGCCAGAGTGCTAATTTTTTTTTAAGATTTTATTTATTCATTTGTCAGAGAAAGAGAGAGAGAGAGAGAGAGAGCACGCACAAGTAGGCAGAGTGGCAAACAGAGGAGGCAAAGAGAGAAGCAGGTGCCCCACTGAGCCAGGAGTCCAATGCGGGACTCGACCCCAGGATCATGATCTGAGTTGAAGGCAGCTGCTTAATGGACCGGGCCACACAGGTGTCCCCAGAGTGGCACTTTAAAAATGTAAGTCAGATCATATTATTTTCTCTGCTGAAACCCCTCCAATAGCTTCTCATTTTATTTAGTGTAAGAGTCAAATTCCATACCATTGCCTACAATGCTCTACATGATATAAACTTGTTAACATTCTGGTTTTATCTCCCTGCTTTCTCCTTTATTCACTCAGCCTCATATAAGTGGCCTCATGTAAGACATTATGCCTATTGCCACTTACAGGGTGTTGCACGTTTTGTTCTCTTTACCCAGGTATCCACTTTCATTACTTTCCCAACCTTTTCAGAAAAATCTTTTTCAAATGTCACCTCAGTGAAGCTTTACCTGATTACACTATTTACAATTTCCAGCTTCTTCCCAACACTCCCTATACCTTTCCCCAACTTAATTTTTCTCCATAGCCTTCATCATGGTGAAAAATAGGTATTTTTATATATCTGTGCTTTTATTGATCCCCCCTCAACTAGAATGTAAACTGTAGGAGGACAGGAGTTTTGTCTATTTTGTTCATTAGGACATCATCAGTTCTTAGAATAGTGGTTGACCTATGAAAGAGGCTAAGTATTTGTTAGATGAATGGATTAATGAATTCAAGTGTACATAGTAGTAAGTAATTCGTGAGTCTAGAGCTCAGAGAAGAGGTCTTCACTGGGGAAATAAATTTGGCACTCATGGGCATATATGTGGGGTGCCCACACATCCAAGTTGCCTCTGAACAGTCTAGGCAATGCTGCTAATAATGCCTTTCCTTTACTTTTAAAAATGGTCTGGTTTGAATGATAAATTATATAGTTCTCCTAAAAACACATGACAGTTGAAACCAGAGGACTAGATGGGATTGCCTAGAGAAAGCCTATAAAATGAAAACAGAAAAGGACCTAGGAAGAACCCTTAGGTTCTCTTACTTGGAAAGACTGATAGAGGAAGGAGAGTCTAAAAATATAATTGGGAAGGAGAAGTCTGAGAAGAAGGAAAAAAAAACAGAAGAACGCACAAAAGCTAACAGAAAAAAGGAAAAAGAAAAGAGTTTAAAAGGGAAATGGGTTGTCAATAGAATCAAATCTATTGAGAAATCAAATACCATAAGGACTGTAAAAATATCTGTTAGTTCTTGGAAGTCAATGACAACCTCAGTAATAGACCTTTTGATGGAGTTATTAGGGCAGAACTCAGACTGATGAAATGGTGGGAGAAAAAATGAGGAAACAGACAGCAAGTTATAGAAAACTTATGTATTTTTGTTGTGAATATGAGAAAGAATGTGCAAATTCTAGATTACCCAGTTAGCGGACGGGCCTCAGGCAAAGGTCCTAGCAAAGCAGGAACACTAAAATAAGACAAATCTGGAGAGAATTTAGTATGTGACATTTTGAAAACAAGGAATTAAAGGAGTTTTAGTAAAAAACTTTCTTTCTCTGAGTTCTTAAAATGTTATATATGGAATATATGGAAAAGAGTATGTTAATACTTAGGTACTCAGAACAATGTAATCTGAATATAGTTAGAGGTGTCTGTGGGTACAACATCAAGAAATGCTATTTTCCATTTTTGTTTGGAAGAGATTTGGGCTTGTTGAGGCGTGGACAGAGAAGATCCAGATGAGAGGGACCCGCAGAATACACTGCTGGAGAAGGAAGAGAGTCTATGGTGGTGTTTTGTCGGAGAAGGTGGGAGAGGACTGGCTCTGCAGACAGACGGAAGGATTGGCTTTAGGTTGGTTGAGGAATATCTCTCTACTGTACCTGGAAGGATGAAGGAAAGGCTGGGCTTATACCTCGGTTTGTAGAGGTCTATAGGGAAGGAGAGAACACAGCTGTCTGGGGTCTTCAATTTCTCCAAGGAGGCAAGCCCATCTGGAATGAGAGAGGTGTCCGGGTCTAAAGCAGTTCGAAGAGTAAGAAAGTCACAGACTAAGGACACAATGTTAAGGACTCTTTGGAAGTTGGTGATCATGAATTATCTGTGAACATTTCATCAGTTACCTAGGTGATTACAGGAAATAACAGGCTTTTTCTTTGATCAAGCAAAGATCACTCAAGGAAAGACGGTTAAGAAATAGCATTATCTTAGATGACCAAATAGTGAAGTAGAGCTGGTTTGGAGAAAAACTCTCAGGAAGATACTTAGTCTGTTTCATTTTGTTTCTCCTTCAGCAATGAATAAGATGGAGTAGTCTAAGGTTCTCACCAGACTGGGTGGGAGTCAAGACACCTGACTCACAGTTGTGGCTCTGCAGCTGGTTAGGTTCTCTCTCTGGGTGTCAGCTTTCTCATCAAAATGCTGAAAACAGATGATTTTACTTTCTTTCTACTTCTAAAATCTCTGAGTTTACATTTGGCTTCCAACAGACAGGCAGGGATGTAAATCATGGATTTCTTTTGGAGTTGAAAGTGTTCTTACAGATCATTGGAGTCTGAATTTGCGTTCCTTGGTAATAGCTTTCAAGGGGATCTGATGAACTGAAACCTTCTTGATGGCCGGAGTTTTGAATAAATTAGGAGATAAGACAGAGGAGGCAGGCAGACATAAATTAAAACATTATCTTTATTACTGGTAAATCTGATACAGGAAAATGTGGCTTAGAGCTATATAGATGGGGGTTTTAAAATACTGAATTCTAGAAGGAGGCAAACTTACCTCTCAGAGTCATAGATAGAAAGCACAGAAAACTGCAGATCTTTTCATATTGCCCCTGAGGATATTATCACATACAGAAACAGAGAGCACAATACAGACTTTCTATAGGCAGTCAGCTCCCTAAAAGTAAGGGAAAAGGAGGAAGTGGAGCTATTGAATATCAGATTCTTTCCTGAATTTACCAATCATGTAAGTTACTCCTCCTCAGGGGAGAAATTCAGATGGGCAAAGAGAGACAGAGAGAAGGGCCAGGAGTGTGAAACTTCATTGGCTTCTTTTCAGTCTCCTCTGCTAATTTCTCCTCATCTTCCTAAATTCTAAATATTGGAGTGTTTCCAGGTTCATTCTTGGGAAAACTCTTACCTATCCTATTCTTTTTCCATATGGTCTCCTGTAGTCTCACAGCTCTATATACTGATGATTCCCAAATTCGTATCTCCAGACTGAAATACTTCTTTAAACTCCAGAACTTCATCGTCTTTAGGTCTTTGCTCAAATGTGCTTTCCTCCATGCAGCTTTTCCTGACTACCTTACATAAAATACCTAGAATTCTCCACCCAGAGCTCTTAACCACTTTATCCGACTTTATTTTTCAGTACTCATCACCCTCAGCTATTGTGTATGTTTAGTATTTTGTTTGCCTAGTCTCCGCAAGCAGTGACTATATAGTGTAAGTGTTATGAAAGCAGGGTCTAGAATGTGGCTGGTATATAGTTGTCAATAAATATTTGTTGGCTGTATAAATGAGTGCATGAATGGTATGTTGTGTCTCCTACCAGGAAGGAAGCATCAAGAGTGGGGAGTAAACATCCCTTCTTCCAACACAATAGGATCGTAGACACAGCCCAGTGATGGAGGTCCAATTTGACTGGGCACTAGGGTGAGGGGAGGTAGGAATATGTCCGAGAGCCAAGTGTTCAGAGACAAGATTATTTTTGAACCTCAGGTCATCCAAAGGGGCTACCATTGGGGCGAAGTCCAGATACAGGGCAGCAAAGCACCTTGAGTTTTTCATCCTGTTCAAAGAACACGGGTTAAGACATTCTGGGAAGTTTCCCTTTCTCCTCCTTTTGTGCTTGAAGGCAAGAAGAGAAAAGTGGAGCTACTCATGTTCAGGTCTTCATCTAACTTTACAAATGGAGTAAGTCATCCCTTCTCACAGTGATGCCCTCGCCTTTGGATACAGTGGATTATGTCACCACTTTATTGGGCTTCTTATATCATTATATCTTTAAGTGGCTTTTTTCCACTATAGGGTGAATTTCTTGAGTGCAGAGATTGCCTTATTCATATTAGTATCTCCAGGGCTTACTATAGACATACTCAGCTAATGTCATTGAGTTGAATGAATTTTGGCAGGTTGTATAAAAGAGGGAGGAAATGAAGCTAGAGGGCAGGGGCAGTGCAACTCTGGGCTCTGTATGGAAATTCCCAAGAGCACATTAGATTTTCATTTTCAGTGACAACGACCTGATTTAAAACTTAGTTCAATTGAAGTATGAAGTTGTTCAGGCAGATGATGGGCCTGGAGAAGACATAAAAAATAAAGTCTTGGGACGCCTGGGTGGCTCAGTTGGTTGGACGACTGCCTTCGGCTCAGGTCATGATCCCAGAGTTCCGGGATTGAGTCCCGCATCAGGCTCCCAGCTCCATGGGGAGTCTGCTTCGCTCTCTGACCTTCTCCTCGCTCATGCTCTCTCTCTCAAATAAATAAATAAAATCTTAAAGAAAAATAAAGTCTTATTTAGAAGAAAGGTAGTATCTCATCTCCCTTTTGAAAATATTATTATTATTATTTTAAAAGATTTTATTTACTTATTTGAGAGACAGAGAGTTAGCAAGAGAGGGCACAACCAGGGAGGAGAGAGAGAAGCAGGCTCCCTGCTCGCCAGCATAGGGCTTGATCCCAGGACCCTGAGATCATGACCTGTGGTGAAGGCAGGCACTTAATGGACTGAGCCACCCAGCCATGCCTGAAAGGATTATTATTGTTAATATTATTCTTTTTTCTTTCACCTCAATAGCAGTTTTGGCAAACAGAATCTTCTTGGTTAGGAGCCAATATAGCTATTTTTTTTTTAGCTATAGTAAGTCACTGTTTGTGATGGGAAATTGTTTTTTCAAGAGTTCTGGAGACAAGGAGAGAACAAGTTCAGGAGAGGTATAATTGTAGAAGTTGAGAATAAAGGCTTTCAGAATCAGATGGTACAGGAATAATGGAGTGGAGAAGCTGTTTCCGTTGAGGATTAAAGGCTTTCAAAATCAGGTGGTACCAGAGTAATGGAGTGGAGAAGATGTTTCCTTTCCACCATTCAGGGTTGACACTGGTTGACAGTGGGTTGCTTGAACTTGAATTAAAGGACTATTCTGTCCATCTTTCTGAATCCCACCTTTGTGATAGAGGGCAGCTCACAGAAAAGCTTCATCCTCAGTAATGGATTATGCCAACCCAACTTCTGCAGCTAAAGACAAGTTACGGATGGAATCATACAATATCTCCACTTTAAGCACAGACCCCATTCTACTTATGGCTTAATCTGTCCCATTTCAGAGGAGTGCAGTAAGCATCAAAAGGTATTGAATGATTATAACAAAGTACCAAGTGGCTTGTGTCAGGAAAATGTGCATAGTAAGGATTTCTTATACAAATCTGAAGAACAAAGACAACCCAGAGGTAAGTGTCAGAAAATTTGGGAACTGCCTGATCATGGGCCATCGTCCATCTCTGCATTTCAGCAGACCAATCTGAGACTTTCAGCTATTTGAGAGATAAAGAAGCAAGCATTAGAAAGTTGAACTGGTACAAATACTGACTCCTAGTGGTCCCAGAGATGGCTCCTGAGGTCTGACCTTGCTCAAAGGGCAAGGCTGCTGTGACTCTCTGCCAGCTCATTCCACAGTGAGCCCTGCTCCCTGCATTGAAGGCCCAGCCAGAACTTCAGAGCCCTTCTGGAGAGAAAACTCTATTCTTAAAACGCAGGGCTGTGGGGAAATGGGAAAAAAGTGTACAGTTTTCTCTTTTTACCAATGTGTCCCTGGATATAGATTTCTATTTTAAAAGCCAAGGTGCTAAGGGTGCTTAACTGAACCAGCTTTATCTAAATTAGGTAAGAACTGAGATTCTGGGGATTATTGAAAGAGCTAAGATTTTATCTAAAACTTAGGCTTAGTCTGAACCTGTCCTGAGTGGAGAATAGGCTCTCTTCTACATTTGCTGCCATGGATGGTGCAGATAGGAGATACATGGTTGATAGAACAGGTGGGGTTCTTTTCCCAGTCTAATCCAGCCCTGTCCAAAACTAAGTTGGAGAAGTGGTGGTGTACTGAGAAAATAATAACTAATCAATCCAAAATCTTGTGGAGTAAAACTATCCTTCATGGATAAGGGTAAAATAAAGGTATTTTTAGATAAATATAATTTAAAAGTTTATTATAAAAAGACCTCACAGTAAGTGGAGTTTTAAAGTGATCTAGCTATTTGTGTATATATTGATAAGGAAATACAGATTCTAAAGAACAATAATATCTAATTTTAGGGCAGAAGGACTAGAACTTAAATATTAGATGCTCATAATGTATACATTGCAAGAAGTAGGATCAGAGTTAAAGAATTTAAGGACATATTACTGTTGGTAAGACAATGAAGATGGTAACTATGGCTAAGAATAATTTTTAAAGGTACAATAATGCAGTGATTCTGTTAAAATGTTTAAATCCTTAATTTTTGGAGACACCTATGGAAATAGTTTCAAATGAAACAATACGTCTGAGGTAGGCTTCAAAAATATCTGGAGGTGGGAGGATTGGGGATATGGATGCAGATATAGTAAAACAAGATTTGCTGTAAATTAATATATATTGACACTGGGTGAGTGGGTAGGGTGTACATGGTGGGGATAGAGTTTATTAAGAACAAGCAGTTCTTTTCTGCTTCTGTATATGTTTGAAATTTTCCATAATAAAATTGTTTTAAATACACGTCTATACATCTATGTGTGTGTGTGTGTGTGTGTATATTCACACACACATACATTCATATATATGTATGTATATATATGTAATTTCTAACAGGATACATACACAAATGCATGCACATGTATAAATATATCTAAAGATGTCTATGGCAGACACCATGCTTGTATTCAACAAGCCCTATATCAATTACATAAACTCCTTTAAAAAATCAGGCTAGTTTAGTTCATTCATTTGAACCCTCATTCAATAAGCATTTAAAAATATTTATAGTTTCTACTATGCAGTAGACTTGAAAGGTAAATGAGATACAGGAAACCTTCTATGGAGGAACTTATAGTTAATGAGGGAGATAGGCAAATAATTATGATCAAGTGTACTACTAAAAGTGATAGAGATAAACAGAGTGATTCCTGGGACAGAGGGGAGGGCACTGCTTCTGTGTAGATTATGGAAAACTTCCAGAAGGTAGTGTGGGTCTTCCCTTCCAGGAAGGGGCACCTGGGTGGCTCAGTGGGTTAAAGCCTCTGCCTTCGGCTCAGGTCATGATCCCAGGGTCCTGGGATCAAGCCCCGCATTGGGCTCTCTGCTCAGCAGGGAGCCTGCTTCCTCCTCTCTCTCTGCCTGCTTCTCCGCCTACTTGTGATCTCTGTCGGTCAAATTAAAAAAAAAAAAATCGTAAAAAAAAAAAAAAGAATAAATATGCAGCTGCATTTAAAAAAAGAAAAGAAAAGAAACATCAAGGAACAATCCTTGTATGCAGGGAACTAGATATAGTTCAGCGTTACAGGAACATGAAGGGCAAGGCAAGGAGTGGTGAGATAGAATGTAAGACAGTAGGCAGGGACCGAAAGTTTGGATCTGATATAGACATGGCATTATCAAACATTTTATAGTTTTCTTTTGAGAGGAATGATGTAGTTACATGGTTAGTGCTTCATTTTCTACAGATAAGTCTGATAACTATGAGGTAAATGAGGGGTGACTCTGGCCTACCACCTGTCCTTAGAAACAAAGCTTTATTGAAACACAGCCACATCTGTTCATTTACTCACTGTCTACGGCTGCTTTCCCACTTCGAAGGCAGAGTTGAGTGGTTGTGAAAGAGATGAACATAAAGCAGATGAATATAAATAAGCAGATGAATATGAAAACATGAGACCAGGAGAGCAGTTAGAATGCTATTGCAATGGTCCAGGTGAGAGATAATGAGGGTTTGATGAGGGCGGGGGTGATGGGAATGGGGAGTAGTTGGCCAATTTGAGACATATTTAGAAAATTAAGTCAGCCAATTAAGGGTCACTTGTAGACTTCAAGCATAGACTAAGATACTGCCACTAATGGGGAAAGAGAATATAGGAGAATGTTAAAATGGAAGGAAAGCTGATGAATTCAGTTTTGAATAAAGTGAGTCTAAAATTCCCTATCTCAGCCCACTTGTCACCTCATTTGTAAACCTCAGGGTTGGGAAGTTTTGAAGTCTGGGATTAGGATAGGATGGCTGTTGCAGTATGGTAATTAAAAAAAGAGATGATTCTTTTATTTTTTTAGCTATGCCAAAATATCCCCGAGTCAGAAAAAGCCCCATCTCATCTTCATCCCATGTAGCCCATTCCCCTGCAGACCCTAGGTCATCAGAAGCCTCTACTCTGTCAATGAATTCCTACGTCCCCTTGGACCAAATAGTCCTGCCATTCACGAACTCTTCCAGAAATAAACTGGAAACCATTTGGCCCACTGGCGTCTTGGCTTTGGGGTGGGTTCACTGGTCATTGTCGTCCTAGTACCACAGGGGATGGTGAGACCCAAGCCATTGCCTTCTGTGTTTGTACAAAGAGAAAATGTTCTGTGGGAGACAAGAGAGCAGGCTCTGAAGTCCGTCATGCTTAGTTTTTACCTCCTTTTTTCTTGGGTTTAACTTCTGGCTGTATCATTAACTGGCTTTGCAAAGCTACCTCATCTCTCCATGGCTCATTTTCCTTGTCTTTAGAAGAAGAACAACAACAGCACCTAACTCAGGAGGAAATAAATTTAGGCAAATAACAGCATAGAACTTGGCACCGCCACTCAACATGTGTTTATTGAATGGCTGTTACACAGTGAAGACCACGCTAGGCACTTTCAGTACTGAGAAAATAAAACAGGAGTGGTTTCTGCTTTTATAGTGATAACGCTGTAGCACTAAGCAGGTAATTAAACAGACATTAAACAGGTAATCAAACAAATAACTATGAAATAGCAATTCGAGGAAAGTGATATAAAGGAAATGAATCTAGGACTCTGACAGAGAATAAACAGTATGTGAGTGCGTGTGCAAGTGCACACACGCTTGTGTGTATGTGTGTGTGTGTGTGTGTGTGTGTATGGGTGTTGGGGCCACTAAGGCTGGCTAGACAGGAAAAGCCTCTCAGAGGAGTAACACTTAAACTTGAGTGACATAGAGGCAGCTGTATGGAATGGAAGTAATAACACTTTTGGTAACCAGAAATGCTATGTAAGTGTATTAAACAAGCACTCAAAAATGTTAGAAAATTTGGTAGAAATGTGCAGGGCACTAAAAAAGGATTTGTCTCTAACCAATGCTAATTTTTTTTTTGTGATGTTTAATAGCAGAATGCTGCGTCTAGTAACTTTTGGTCAAACCCTGTCAAAATGACTGATTACTGTCATTTCAGAAACCTTGGATTAGAACTAAGGATTTTAAGAACTCAGGATTTCTGCTGTGTGCCTTTCTCTTGAGGTTGTGTGCAAACTCAAGGGGGGAGGGTCTCCAGTATTCAGACACCAGCTCTTGTCGAGCAGTCAGTGACATGGGACTTGGTCCTTTGCCTGTGGGGCTTGGATCCTTGATCTGTTATCTTAGATGGCCATGTCTCACCAAGGCCTTTGGTTCCTCTGGAGCCTTTCTTTTTCTGACCTCAAGACCGCTGCTGGCTACATGTTCAATCCTTCCAGGTGTAAAAAGGTAAACCAAGACATAGTAAATATTTTAAGAGCTTATTTGAGTGAAAACTGATTCATACCAGGCAGCAAGTTCCATATCTAGCAGATAGGAAGGAGGTGTACAAAATGAAAGACTTTTCTAGGCAGAAGGGAGCAGAAACAAGGAAGTTCTAATGGACAAAAAAGTGGGTTAGTTTTTGCTCGATTACTTTCCTTTAAAGAATAGCAAGGGTTTGTCAGGCGCATTCCCTAACTAGTGTTGATGAGGCAATTCCTGAGTGACTGGCTTAACACCCCATTACTGGGAAAGCGAACCCTGCAATTAAGTCTCAGTTTGGTGACTTGGGGCTGAGCATGAGTGGCTCCATTTTGGGCCTGTTGTTTGTTTTTCACAGATTCCTATGAGAGTTCCCTGAGGTTAAGAAGGACTGGAGAAGGGGGCCTAAATTTCATCTACCCAGACAACTCACTGTTTCCAGTATATATCCTTCCAGCATCAGCCTGGAAGAATTTCAAGAGGCTAGAGATCTTTTTGAGCTCTACATACCCTTGAGAGTCAAATGAAGGTCTTGGATTTCTCCAAATTCATCTAGGCTACCAGTCATTTCCCTTCTGAGGGCTCTTCTTGGACTCACCTCTTCTTGGGCTAACCAGGGTTGGGACACAGACATGGGACAACAATCTCCTTTTTTGGAGACCCTGCTAAATCTGTACTTTCTTATCTATTCTTGTAAAACCAAAACCAAAACCAAAACTTGCCCCCAGAATGAATTTTCAAATTAACTATGCTTTTTAATATTTTTTCTTTTCTCACCCCAACTCTGTTTATTTTATAGACTTTATAATTTTAGCCCTGGGGCCTTGAGGCTAGGACTTAAAAAAAAAAAAACACAACAAAAATAAACAAAAACAAAAAAACTTTCCCCCCCCACTGTTCCAGCAATGAATTGAAAGCCTTAGCTTTTAACATTTTAGTCTTGGCTCTGTATTTCAAGCACTTACTTTAAAATTCAAATGCTAAGAATTTGCTTATTTATTTTCTGAACTCATTTCAATGTCTTTATAAAACAATAGGATTCAGGAACCCCTGGGTGTCTTAGTGGGTTAAGCATTTGACTCTTGGTTTTGGCTCATGTTGCAATCTCAGGGTCATGATCTCAGGGTTATGATCTCAGAGTCATGAGATTGAGCCCAGGAAAGACCTCTGTGCTCAGCAGGGAGGCTGCTTGAGATTTTTTCCCTCTCTCTCTCCCTCTGCCTCTCCCCTTACTGACCCTCTTGCATGTCAGTGCTCTCTCTCTCTCAAATAAATATTTAAAAGAAAAAAAAAAGCAATAGGATTCAGCCTAAATGTCTACTATTGTTACCTAAATTGGTGTTAAAAGGAATTACTGACAATGAAAACCATCAATTTCAATTTCAAAATGTTATCATTCTACTTAAGCATTATTAGTTTATTCAAGAACTTCTAACTATTTTCCCTTTAGATTTGTATGGTAACATCTTGGTACTGTTGACCCTTGTACAATGGGGGTTAGGGGTGCCAACCTCCCTCCTCCACACTTGAAAACAGATGTGTAACTTTTGACTCTCCACCCCCCCCAACAAAACTACCAATGGCCTACTGTGGATCGGAAACCTCACCATAACATAAACAATCAATTAACACATGCTTTGTGTGTTTTATGCATTATATACTGTATTCTTACAGTAAAATAAGCCAGAGAAGAGAAAATGTTAAGAAATTATAAGGATAAGAAAATACATTTATAGTACCGTACTGTAAAAAACAATCCATGTGTAAGTGGACCTGTGCAGTTCAAATCTGTGTTGTTCAAGGGTCAGTGGTATTTCTATGTCCAACTCCCTCCCCCACTGATAGAAGGCAAGCTGGGAGTTTCATTATCTTCTCTGCCCTTTGTGCACCTACCATCCAGGAAGACTTTAACAGCCCAGACACGTCACTCTCAAGACTTTTTTGCATCCTCTCTGCTGATTTTTCAGCAGTCACTCACAGAGCGGCTCTCAAGACCTTATCATACAGAACAGCTCCACCTTAGGCTCAGAAATCTTCCCTTGGTCATGCCAGCTTTCTTATGCCTTTGCTCTCATGATGCTAGTCTTTCAACCTTGTAAGTTCTAGCCCAGAATGACCTCTTATTTTCCTCACTTATTTCCCCACCCCAGAGAGTTCTTGTACCTTAATTTCCTTCCCTCCCCAAATTGGATTCCATTGGTTTAGTGGCATTCTCATGTGTTAAAGGAAAAATCCAACAATCATAAATTTTGAGAAGGTCAGATTGGCTTTATGCAGTGATTCATGAGTTGGGCAGCATCTAATCTAGCAGGATAAAAAGCTCTGAAGAGGGGGTGCCTGGATGACTCTCTCAGTTGAGCAGCAGACTCTTGTTTTTGGCTCAGCTCATCATCTCGGCATCTTGAGACTGAGCCCCATATGTGTGGAGCTCCCCGCTCAGCAGGGAGTCTGCTTGAGATTCTCTTTTCTCCCACTCCCTCTCCTTCTACCCCTCCTCCTCATGTGAGCTTTCTCTCTTTCAAAAATAAACAAATCTTTAAAAAAAAAAAAAAGACTTTGAAGAGTTGTATAAGGTGAGAGATTTTTCTAGACCAAAGTGATTAGGAACAACTATGTCATTTGCTGCTTGGTTAAAGCAGTGTTACTTTTCTTTCATGGAGCAAAGGGAAGCCTTGAAGCCTGGTCAGGTAACTTGTGCTGATCAGGCAAGTGCTGATTGGTTGATGTAGGCCTTCCTTTTCTGGGAGAGCCAAGCATAGACAATTAGGTAAGTTTTGCTCTGCTGACATGGGGACTTAGCGTGCATGACTCCATTTTAGGCTTACTATAGATATCTTAGCACATCTGTACCCTGAATTTATGTAACCATACCACCTGATACATATTTGCAGACTTCAGCTGTGTCTGTGTTCTTCTCTCCCATTTCCCTGTCTTTTTTTCTCTACCAGACTCTAAGCTACTTGAGAGCATGCTTGTGTCTTATACTTCTGAATACTTAGTATCTGATACTGTCCCTAGTATTGATCCCCTGATCAATAAATGCTTATTGAATAAATGAAGAAAAGAATAATGCCTGTTTGTAAAATAAATTATAACATTTATACCAATTTACTCATTCTTCCATCAATAATTCAATAAGTCAACACATAATAATATAATAAATATAAACAACAAATACAATGAATTCAAAATGATTGAATAGAGAATGTGAAATTATTTGAGATTAAAAACATTTTAAAAATCAGGCAAAAATGAGTTAGCATATTTTATAGGTAATTCTAGTTCTTAAAATACTGTATTTTGGGGGCACCTGTGTGGCTTAGTTGGTTAAGCATCTGCCTTTGCCTCAGGTCATAATCTCAGGGTTCTGGGATCGAGCCCCACATCAGGCTCTCTGCTCAGTGGGGAGCCTCCTTCCCCCTCTCTCTCTGCCTGCTCTTCTGCCTACTTATGATCCCCTTCTGTATCAAATAAGAAAATAAAATCTTAAAAAATATAAAAAATTACATTTTTAGGATATTCTTACCCATATTTCTATTTATTAGAAATATCAGATTGTCAAAAACTGTCTTTTAGATCAACCTTATGGCAGTACACTTTACATTAAGTAAAATGCACTCACTATAGGTATACAGTTCAGTAGGTTTTGACATATGCATATGTCCATGTAACCACCACTAATAGTAAAGAGAGAACACATTTCCATGCTCCCCAAAACTTTCTTTGTGTTTCTTTTCAGTTAGTCCCAATTCACCTTCCCATGTCTTCAGACCCCAGATAACCACAGAATTGCTTTTTATCATTATAGCTATTTAGACTTTTCCAGAATTTCATATAAATGGAATCATACAGTATGTACTCTGTTATGTCTGGTTTCTTTTGCTCAGTATGTTTTTGAGATTTATCATATTGTTGTCTGTTGTCTCTATATGCCACAGTTTATATAGCCATACAATGTTGACAGACTTTCTGGCTATGATAAATAAAGCTATTGTGAATGTTCATACATAAGTCTTTGTATGGAGACAGTTTTCGTTTTTCTTGGGTATCCATGTAGGAGTGGAATGGATAGAGAAGTCCCAGGGTAAGTATATGTTTAATATTAAAACTATGAAACAGTTTTCTGAAGTGGTTGTAACATTTTACATTCCTACCAAAAATGTATGAGAGTAGTTCCATAGCTCATCAACATTTGCCAGTCTTTTTCATTTTCTCCATTCTCCTAGGTATGTAATGATACCTCACTATGGTTTAAATTTCTATTTCTCTGATGACTGATTGTGTTGGGAAGTCTCCATATGCTTATTGTCCATTAGTAATGCATTTCTCTTTTGAAGCACCTATTTAAACATTTTGGCAAGTTTTATTTGGGTTGTTGTCTTATTGAGTTACAAGAGTTAGGAATATAGATGTCAGATATACATATTATAAATATTTTCTCCTAGTCTGTAGTGTGCATTTTTATCTTCTTAGCAGTGGTTTTCAGATAGAGGATAATTTTAATTATGAAGAGGTCCCATTCATCAATTATTTTCTTTTATGATTCATGGTTCTTGTGTCTTATCTATAGGAAATTTTTTTCTATTCTGATGTTCCAAAGGATATCTCTTCTGTTACAAGGTGATTTTTTAAAATAGGCTAAAAAGTAACCAAAGAGTCAGCATTTCTATATTTTTAGCTACTATGGTCTAAAAAATAATACTTCTCTGATACTAAAATCCCTGTGTAGTGTTGTATGACTCTTCTACTTCTGAACTGAAACTTTGAAAAGAGATGCAGAGCTTTGAACAATTGTTTAAAAAAATTTTAGTGTTTCTTTCTTTTTAAAATATTTATAAAATATAAAATATTATTGAAGTATAATTGACATATAATGTTAAATTAACTTTAGTTATATAATACAGTGATTTGAAAATTCTGTACATTTCTCAGTGTTCACTATTGTAAGTATAGTCAGGATCTGTTATCATATCCTATTACAATATTATTGATTATATTCCCTATGCCATACTTTTCATCTCCGTGTCTTATTTATTTTGTAACTAAAACTTTATATCACCCAATTCCCTTCACTTATTTTGCTAATCCTCCCACCCCTCTTCCCTTTGACAGCTACCAGTTTGTTCTCTGTATTTATAAGTCTGTTTCTGTGTTATGTTTGTTTGTTCATTTGTTTTATTTTTTAGATTCCACATATACATGATATCATTTGGCTTTCTCAGCCTGACTTATTTCACTTAGAATAATATCCTCTAGGGCCATGCGTGTTGTCACAAATGGCAAGATTTCATTCTTGTTGTTTGGCTGAGCAATAAAGTTATTATTTCCAAAGGTCATGATTAAATCTATTCCCAAACATACAGCCCAAGTCAGCTAGATATAAGAAGAGCACTCAACATCTCAGTTTGGACTATAATGGAGATCTAATTTTTGTCATTATACTTTTAAAAAGGGTTTTTTATTCTTTATTTTTCTTGTTTAAAAAGTCTTTTCTGAATCTCTCAATCTGCCACTTTTTTCTGCCTTTACTATCTTTCTTCCTTTATATAGGTGCTTAGCGGGAAACTCTGTCTCAATTTCCTGCTGCTTCTCTTTTCCTTTCTCATATCCCTTTCCCATCTCTTATTTTCCTCTTTTTTCCCAGAAGATTGTTTTTTCTCATTGATTTTTCCTTTCTGAAATTCACTTAGTGTGGAACTTATCCATTTCATGTATTTATGTTTAATATTATTTTACTTGGTGGGGTAACGAGAAGGGGGAGATGGAGAGGGAGAGAGAGAATCTCAAGCTCAGGGGGGAGCCTAACCCAGGGCTGGACCCTAGATCATGACCTCAGCCAAAGACAAGTGTCAGATGCTTAGCTGACTGAGCCACACAGGTGCCCCAACTTAGTGTGGCACTTATAAATAAACAGGTAAATTTTTGTATTCAGAATTTGTTGAATAAGATTTATAGTGTCTATTTACAATCTTAAAGTTGAATATTGAGTTGAACACTTCGTGCTTTATAAAAACTTACCAAATTTGTTTTAATTTGAATTTGTTGATTCTCCCTCTCCTGTCATCTAGTAAAAACTTTCTTTTCTGTGTGTGACTTGGGAGAACTTTTTGTACAAAAATGGACATGGATATATAGCTCTTTTGTAGGAAAAAAAAAGGTCTTCAAACAATGTTAGATTTATTTTTTCATGAAAATGTTCATTGTGCATAAACACACTATAAGATTATAACTGTTCTAATTTACTTTTTCCAATAGTTGCTAATGTTTCCTTTCAGAAAATTTGGCAATGTTATAGGCTCTTTTAAAGCATCTCACAGGACTTATACACTACTTCATAAAATGCAAACCTACAGAGACACTGTCCTGTATTCTTTGAACCTGTAACATTTGTTAAAATTTCCCATTTCTTTTCTTACAACAGTGTAGTCATTAATTTTATTTTCCCTTCCCTTTTATTCTATCCTCTACCTTCATTTTTTTTTTCAATTTATGCCATTTCCCTCTCTAGATGTATTTTTACCTTGCGTTCTTTAAGTCTTTACAGATTGGATAACACAAAGATTAGTTTTTCAGTGTCTTCTTCCTCATTTGGTTTTTCTTTTTTCATGTCTATGTCACATTCTTTCATTCCTTTTTTTAAAATTCCTGCTCAATTCACCTCTATAGCCTTCCCTAGGCTCAATTCAACAGCTTCTTGCAGTTTTTGGAAGAAAGGAGTCCTTCCTTTTCCAGCACTTCATTTCTGTAATCATTTGAAACCTACAAGCCAAGACATTTGGAAAAAATTATGTTTCAATGCTTCATAATGAAAATTCTTCTTTTCAATCTATTTCAACTGTCCTCAGAGATACTAAAAAGTATTTGAAATTATACTTGGTTGAATAATGCATTAAAATGAATATGGAGCCTGAAGAATCAGAGTATGGCTGGAGCCAAGGTGAGCTGCAAATAATGCAAACAGTGGGAGTATCTCAAGATGGGTTTTCAAATTTTTTCTATTTTTTAAAGCTCTAAAGACCAAGAAGGATAAATTAATGTTAGAGGGAAGAGATGAGAACTGGGGGAAAGTTTGAGAGTTATAGCTCTAATCTGTCTATCGTAGTTTCTTTGGAGTTTCTAATTTAATGTCTGTATATCACGTAAATCACTACTTCATAGTGTGACCATGTTCATTTTATATAAGATATTCTCCCAAGATTCCAAGTAAAATAGTTGATTCCATTAAGTGACTCTTTTTCTTCTGTGCCTTTCAGTTCATCTACCTCCTTGTTCAAATGTCTATAGGTAGGAGTGCACAGTTTGATTAAGTTCAGCATGAGAGCAAGGAAGTAGGGGTATGTAGTCCAAATTGTTCACTGTCTTGCTTCCTATCAGTATTGCTATCATTGACTGGAAATGATAGTGCTGGAATGAGGTAGATGGTGGTGGTGGAAGGGGTGGCTGCCTCTCTGATGGATGGCTATTTCAAAATGTAGTGGATTGTTTGACTAAAGAATGAGTTGCCTTGAGTGAAGGTGTTTAAACAGAGACAATGAGACTATACTTGGGAACATAAGCCTCTGCTGTTGACTAAGACTAGATCTATCAAAGAATCTGTGTCTAATGGTAGAAAAAAGGGAAACTTTTTTTTCCTATGAGACAGACAGTGTTATTAAATTTATCATTTACACCAAGATATTGAAAAATCTAGTAGCCTTATTAAAGTATTTAAATTAATTCAACAGAATAATAACTCCAGTGGTAGCAAAAATTGGAGATGATATTCTTGAATATAAAATATACTGATGAAATAATTGTAAATAAAAAAGGTATTACAGTGCTTGGGTTTTACTGGGAATAATATTAATTGCCCTAATTAAATATAAACAAGCAAACACTGGGTTGGAAGTATATTGTTCTGTGGCTAGGTAGCAATATTTTGTTGTGTAGAGAAAATGAAGAGAAAGAAGGGCAGAAAAGAGCTGAGAACAGGCTGAGGAGATTTTTCTTTTGTCCTTGACTTGTTGCATTAGTTTTTACTACATCATTATTACCTGCTGCTGCCATAGCAAACTAATCAAGGATGTTCTTGGGACCATTTTCAGGCATTCTTTATTTCTACTACTGTCTTGGCTTCTGTGGAGGCCACGCTTGGAAGTCTATGGGAATATACCTGCATTCCTTCCTTATTTAACATTTAAGAAGACATGCTGAGGTTGGAGGTGGCATAAATAGTTTTTCACTTTTTAAATGCTGATACGTCGAATACCTTGCTAATCAAAATATATTTTATGGGCCAGCAGTGCTCTGCAGCCTGGACATTACCTAGGAGCTTGTTAGAAGTGCAGAATCTCAGAATCTGTCACCCACCCTGATATACTGAATCATAATCTGCATTTTAAGGAGACCTCCATGAGATTTAGATGCCCACTAATATTTGAAAAGTTTTTAACCTATTTAGTTTGCGTTCCTGTAGGGTATCATCTGTTCCCTATGTGTCAGCAATTTCCTGGAATGGGCTTAATTGGGGCTGTACGCTCTCTTATTTAATCTGTTCATACATCATTGTATTTAATCCCCAAACAAACCTTCATAATACCTTAATCCTTAATTGCAGATGAGACAGTTAAATGACTTATCCAAGGTCACACAGCTAGTAAATGGGGGACTTGAGTCTGACTCCTCAAATCTTTTCTCTTTTCCTACACCACACTACTTTCTCTTTACCTTAATCATGAATAATTGTCTATGCATGAAGAGAATAAAGCTCATTACAAAAATAAAGGTTATTGGGGTGCTCAGTGGTTTGGGCTGCTGCCTTCGGCTCGGGTCATGATCTCAGGGTCCTGGGATTGAGCCCCGCATCGGGCTCTCTGCTCCGCAGGAAGCCTGCTTCCCTCTCTCTCTCTCTGCCTGCCTCTCTGCCTACTTGTGATCTCTGTCTGTCAAATAAATAAATTAAATCTTTAAAATAAATAAATAAAGGTTATAAAAAGGCCTTTTAAAGAGGACTTGCAGTCATTCAAAGATTATTTCACAGTGTGTCGCACTTCTGGTGATAAAGCAAAGAAGACAGAATGAAGCACCCTTGGTCCCTGGTTTTGGTGTAATTCAGGGAAGTAAAAGGACTGCATCTTGTCATGTCCATACCTTATCCTTCCCATCAGCTGACTTGCATCTTGCTGCTGCTGAGGCATGTTCCATCTGCTTAAGCCTGTGTTGAGCCAGGTGCTAAGAGCAGCACTGATTGTGTTGTGTTGAGGCTGCCCATATGCCTCCATGCAAACTGAAGTTCAAGAGCTGTAAAACTGTTTGCATTCTAAATCTATCAGATGGCTTTGAACAAAATCAGTGCCAGTAAGGCTATTTGAATGCTTTAATTTGGCAAAAGAGTGTAGAACCTATGGCCACCAACCAAATTATTAAGAAATATTGTATTTCCAGGATAGCTGTATTTTCCAGGGAGAGGTGCAAGAAACCTCATAAAACACTGGAAATGACCCAGATCACCCTTTGTTCTTAGAAAACTCCTTTCAGCTGCAAAAACAAAGAATAAAACCCAAAGCAACCTGACATCTGCTTTGAGGCTGGAGAATCCTGTTGTCTTGTTAGCTCTGGGGTTATAACCCAGATAGACTTGTTCCAAGCTGGGTAACAGCTAGTCTGGGCTATCCACACTACACAAACATTTCTTGGGGGAACTAGATAATGACTTAAAAATGAGCAGTGAATTAGAAGCATGAAGGGAGTGCGAGTCATGTCCCAGTCACTTTAGAACTGGGTGTGTATGGGAGGCCCAGTTCTCAGTCGGATGAAAGTAGGGGAAGTACTAACCTTTCTTGATCAGTCTAAGGGCTGTTCTCATACTTGAAGAGAACTCTTTTGGCTCAACCTTTTATGGAGTGTGTGAGGGTCTCAGTGAACACATACCTCACTGAGGTCTTTCTTGTGCACTGGCCAGCCCTACTTTCTCTAAAATGATGACCTTGAGAGCCTCCGAGTTTAGGAGCCTCAAAGTTTAGGCCAGTTCAGCCTCCTGGGGGGTGGGGCCTGATAGGGGCGCCCTCTTCACGTGCTCCAGTCACCCTGTCCTTCCCTCTAGCTCTCTTTCTGACGTTAGCAGCGGAGACTCAGAATGAGGGAGGAGTCAGGGACCCCAAGGGCCCATTACTTGGAAGCCCCACCCCTCTTTTAGAGTCACCCAACCCGGAGAACTCAGAGTCATCCTCAAGAGTAAAGTTCTTTGAATTATATATATATAAAAGGGCAAACCCACTCTAAATGTCAGTCCAATATCCACGGGGGCGAGGGACAGCAGGTAATTAGAAGCAATTAGCTGTCCCCCTGCCGGGAAGCCGGGCAATTACCTTTTTCTCTCTTCCTCTTCCGTCCTTCCTTCTCCCGTGGAAGCGATAGAAGTGTTTTGCTCCCCAAGCAGCAGTGTACGCTGAGCTGGCACAGGAATGAGGGATGAACTGAGCAGGATTCGGTCTCCTCCTCCCGCCGCCGCGGTAGCCGCCGGCAGAGCAGTGCATTGTGGAGGGTGAACGCGCCGCAGCCACTGGAGCTGGCTTCCCGGGATCGCGCGGCGGGGAGCTGTCCGAGGTGCTGAACGTCCCGGCCCCTGCACGCCCATCGCGCCCATCTGACCCCTCCAAGTCCTGGCCTTTCTCCCATCCCTCCGTCTGCCTGTCTATTCTCCTCACCTAGGGGCGTAGCGTCTGGAGGAAATCATGGTGTTCGCTCCAGGTATACCTGCACCTTGCTTTTTCACCAGGTGTCCAGGCGGGGATCGGGGAAGAGAAGGGAGAACATAGGGAGAAAAGGCCTTGCCTCCCATCTGCGGGTTTTGGAGTTACTGTCTGGAAACTAGGGGCGGGAGAGTGCCTCTGTGCAGTCTTCGCCTCTCTCCCCAGTCCCGTCCCATCTGTCCTCTAACCATCCCCAGCTCTAGTCCCGTCGCTGCTCTAGCCGCCTCGTTCCTCCACATCCCATCGGAGCTCAGGCACCTTGAGAATTGGGACCTTTGCCAGACACACAGGCGCCTACGTGGGCGGGAGGGTGGAGAGATCCGGCCAGGAGTCCTGGGCTTCGGGATACTTCGGTGGGAATCTTGTTCTCTGCCACTTAACCCTCTGCAAAAGTGGCAAAGTAACCCGGTTCCTCCCGATGTCCTGAGGAAAGAAGTGGGTGAAGCCCACGGGAGTGGGACTAAGGGCAGAGGAGCGTTCCTCCTCAAGGAATTCGACCTGAAACTCTGGCAGGAGGCTGCAGCTCGGAAGCTGCTACTGCGGCGCCGCTGGCTGTTGCAGTGTGTTTTACGAGCTGGCAGTGAAGGACTTTGGTCCTTTTGCTGCTATCTGTGGCTACAAGTTGGCAAAGAGTCAGATTTGCCTGCAGTTGACCGGCTTACTGGTGTGTGCATGTGTGTGTATTTGAGCAATGTCTGTGTAAGTTGAGCATTGGGAGAAAACATGGTCATTGTTAACCTAGGAAGCTGTCTCTAGGGGGTACATACAACAAGGTCTTTCTCTCAAATTCCAGGCTCTGCTTTCATTAAATACTGCTGTGGGGGAAAATGGAGTATGGAAAAGAGTAGAGGAGACTAAGACTCTAAGTTTGTTATGGTTCTTTCACTTGAAAGGTTTGTTTGCATTTGCTGTAGCCATTAGACCTCAGGTAGCTAGGGAGGAAAAGTATAATGCAATTTTAGAAGGGAAGAATTGAGTCTGGGTTAACTTGAGAAAGGGAAGTTCCCCCTCCCCACCCCCAAACAGGATGTTAGCTGAGGAAGCAGGAGTGAATTTCTGTCAGTCCTGACACTCACCACAGGCAGTGACTCAGATGATGACTTAAAGGAAAGTCCAGAGGCCCTTCTTCTGACCATTTCAAATTATTCAAGGGGGGAAGTTGTTCTGTACAGTGAAGGACATTCAATCAGCATAGGACCTATGAAGTTGAAAAAAATAGTTCTTGGTAGCATTTATAAACTACTTACCATTTTGTAAAGCACTTTTATGCCATTATTTCATTTGATTTTCAAATTATCCTCTGAGGGATGCAATATTTCTCTTTTATCAGCCCCAGGGGGGCTGATTTCGGATAGTCTTCCCAGCCTCAGCTGGAATTTTCTGGGTCCTCTGATTCTCTCAGAACCTATCTTCTTGACAAAATGCCTTTTCTGTCTCAGGGTAGACGCTTTTTTGGACGAGGGTCAGATATAACCCCAGGGAAACGTCCTTCCACTTCTGGGGTGAAGATGAGCTAGTGTTGTCCAGAGTTAGGGTTGTTGAGTGAAGTTAACCAGGCATTTTCTAAAGGCATGATTGTGAATGAAAGACTGTGCAATGAGCAGTGAGTAATTCCTGGAGAAGACTGAACAGAAGCAGACTACCGTTTGCACAGGGCTTTACTTTTCCATTTTTCTTCTAAGTTTTGTATTAGTTTTATTTTTTTTACCCCTGAAGGGAATGTAGAAGTTATTCATAACTGTCAGAGATGGTATAAATTGACCTGGATAGGATATGTTACAGAAACCTGTGGGGAAACACTTTTTGGGTCATTTCTTCAATTTCGAGTTTTTCTTAAAAATTATAAGCATTCTGGGACAATAAGAATAGGGTGCTAAAATATTGTGTTAACTTACCTTTTCATCTACTGATCATATGTCTTCCAACTCATATAGTGATTTTATTCTGAAAGAATATCAGAACAATGAATTGTTTTTGAACTCTGCCAGATTTTCATCATTACAGCCTCATTTCTAGGACTGTTGTTTTTCTAAATCTCTATAATCAGGAATCCAGATGTTTTGTGCTAGTCAAGGCAAATACTCCTCCATTTTCTCCAAGCCACCCAGGAAGGGAGGGAACAGAGGCATGCGCTATGATTATTCCAAAATTAATAAGGTAAAATAAAGTAATAATCCACAATGAATATAATAAGTTTACATGGAACTGTTTATAAAATTGGGTCAGTGGGTACTGTGCCCTTCTAAACCCATTGTAGCTCTTTGGGTTTTAGAAAAGGGAAACAAGAATCCTGAGGCCTACTTCTGGCCTTGCCTATGTGGATTGACCTGCTTTGAATGATTCTGCTGCCTCTTCACTTACCTTAAAGGCAAAGGTGAAAAGTTACAGAGATTCAGGAAGCAATTTTCAGTCCCGAAGTACATGTAATGAAGGAGAAATGATTGTAAATTTATATAACTCTACTTAGGATTCACTCTTATTACATGGTATAAAACAAACTTGCAGTCTCTTGTTTCAATTAGTCTACAGATTATAAGGAATAGGGGTTAAGCTGGGCAGGGTCTTTGAGTGTTATCTTGGTTCACATAGTGCAGACAACTCAATTCTATACTTTTCTTCCTTCTTATACCATTCATAGACTTTGTAATTTAGGGGGATTTTTATTTTATGCATTTTAATATTTAAACTCCTTACTAGTAAGGGACAGTGACTCCTAATTAAATAAGGATTCAGTTATCTAAAACCTATCATGCATTTCTTCTTCTCTCTAAGGGAATGGTGCAAAATTAGTAACAGTTAAATGAGTAATAAAGTATAAATATATTAATTTCTCCTTAAGTGACATCTATCCTTAAATATAGATTAAACTAAGCTGGGGCACATGGCTGAGGCAAAAAACAAAATGAGACCCCTTGTTTATCCTGAATCTCTTATCCATTTCTCCTCCTTCCTTTCCCCACAACTGAAGGTGGAATCTTTGTAAAATAATGTGAGAAGATTTAGAAGCATATCAGCAATGCCAAATGAAAGAGGGTAAACACAACCAATATGGAAAAATATGTTGGCCTGGTGCATAGCACTAAATTGACCCAAGTTTCTTAGTTTGTGGCTATGAAAAAGCTTCCGTTTGGGAGGAAAAAAGTTTTGGGATGTCTGGAGTTTACATATGGTGCTGGTTTTGGGGGGCAGAAATCAAGGCATTATTATGCATTCATGGACAAAGTCGAAGTAGAAGAAAGAAGAAAAACCAATGGGCATTGATGTTGAAAAGTGAAAAAGAATTCAAGAAAATTTCAGCATATTTCTTGGCCTATTCCAGGGTGAGAAAGCATATGTCCACAGATTTTAATGTTTTTTCAGTGCCCTGGTTTCATCCAAAGAATTTCAGACTCTGAACAATCAGATTAACAACTCCTTCTTCCTTGAAGAAGAGCTAATAAAGAATAGATTGTGAGGGGTGCGTGGGAGGCTTTGTGAGTTAAGCCTCTGCCTTTGGCTCAGGTCATGATCTCAGGGCCCTGGGATCGAACTCTGCATCAGGCTCTCTGATGGGCCGGGAGCTGCTTCCCCCTCTCTCTTTGCCTGTTGCTCTGCCTGCTTGTGATCTCTCTCTCTCGCTCTCTCTCTGTCAAATAAATAAATAAAATCTTAAAAAAAAAAAAAGAAAGAATAGGTTGTGAGATATAAAGTGAAAACAGAAATTTCCTTATCCTTGGGCCATCCCCCACATACCCTATTCAAGAATTAATGTAACTCTTTTGTGGATAGGTAATATATACTTGACTTGTTTGGATTTCCTTCAAGTAACATGTATTATCAAGAGAAAGATCTTTCTTCTCATTCATGAATTAGATTAGGTATGATAACAAGGATTTCAAGGTGAAATAAAAATGGTGTCATTGTAAACAATTGAATAGCCAGGTTCTTGACTTCTAAGATTAGTTTCAAAAACCTTTAGCAACAATAGTTCTACAGAGAGCTATTAAAATATCTAAGAAAATATTTATTGCAAGGTAATTATAACTTTTATTTATTTGTATAAACCTCTTACCAATTGCTGAGAGATCAATGAATAAATAAATGATATAATAGACTGTCCTAACTTTAAGGTTTATAAGCTGCCAACTTGGGCAAAAAAATTATCTTCTGTTAGCATAAATATTTTTTACTTTTATTAATTATTTTTATTTTATTAATTATTTTTTAAAATTACCTACGGTTAAATAGACTTTAACAAGTTGACTTTAGGATACGTTGTGAATTATGGGTTAAGGTTTATTTTTTATATGAATATTCGAGTATTGTTTTATTATTTATTTATTTTTTAAAAGATTTTATTTATTTATCTGACTGGAAAAGATCACAAGTAGGCAGAGAGGCAGGCGGGGGGTGTGGGGAGCAGGCTCCCCACCAAGCAGAGAGCCCGATGTGGGGCTTAATCCCAGGACCCAGAGATCATGACTTGAGCTGAAGGCAGAGGCTTTAACCCACTGAGCCACCCAGGTGCCCCACAGTTATTATTTTTAAAAAAGATTTTATTTATTTATTTGAGAGAGAGAGAAATACAGAGAGGGAGAGGGGAGAAACAGACTCCTCACTGAGTAGAGAGCCAATGCTGGGCTCAATCCCAGGACTCTGAGATCATGCCCTGAGCCGAAGGCAGATGCCACACAGGTGCCCCTATGAATCTTCAATTATCCTAATACCATCTGTTGGCAAGATAATATCTCTCTGTTGAATTGCCTTTGTAACTCATTAAAAGTTAACGGGCTATATTTCTGTGGGTCTATTTCTGGTCTCTATTCTATTTCATTTATCTATATGTCTATCCTTCCACTAATACTATGTCATCTTGCCTTAGAGTAAGTCTTAAAATTAAAATTAAGTAGTACAATACTTTTTGTTTTTCTCTTTCAAAATTGTAGTTCCTTGGACTTGCCACATAAATTTAGAATAAGCTTGCCTATATATACATAAAATGAAATCTACTGATCAGTTTGTGGAGAATTAATATCTTAACTATGTTGATTCTCCAGTCTATGAACATGATAGTTCTCTTCATTTATTTAGTTCTTTGATTTCTCTCATTAGTATTTTATACTTTTCAGCCTATAGATCTTGTGTATGTTTTGATAGATTTATACCTAAATTTTTTTTGGAGGGGGGTAGTTACTGTAAATGGCATTTAAAAACAATTCAATTTCTAAGAGTTCATTACTAATATAGAAATACTTTTTTTTAAATCTTAATCTTGTTTCCTATGATCTTGCTTATCTCTCTTATTAGTTGTAGGAGCTAACTTGTAGATTTCTTAGGATTATTTTTAAAGATTTTATTTATTTATTTCATAGAGATAGAGGGAAAGAGAGTGAGCACAAGGAGGGGGAACTGCAGAGGGAGAAGCAGGCTCCCCGCTGAGCAGGGAGTCCTATGAGGAACTCAATCCTAGGACCTGGGATCACGACCTGAACCCAAGGCAGTCACTTAACAGACTAAGCCACCCAGGCACCCCTCTTCTAAGTTTTTATTTAGGCACTCATCTTGTTTGTAAATAAGGACTGTTTAATTTCTTTTCCAGTTTTTTTGCATTGGTAAGGGCACTAGCTCGCTATTAAATAGAAATAGAGTGGAAATTTTAATTTTAGGGGAAAGCATGCAGTCTTTCACCATTAGGCATGATGTTAGCCATAGAATTTTTCACTGATGCTTTTTATTAGGTTGAGGAAGTTCCTTTGTAGTCCAAGTTTGCAGTGAATTTTTATCATTAATAGACATTGAATATCATGAAATTTTTTTTTTGCTTCTAATAATATGTAATGTTGGTTTTCTTTTTTAGAGTATTAATGTGGTGGGTTACACTGATTGATTTTCAAATGTTGAACCAGCCTTACATTCCTGAGATAACACTCATTTGATTATGATTTATTGTTCTTTTCATATGCTGAAGGATTCAATTTGTTAATATTTTTTGAACAATATTTTGGTCAGTGTTCATGAGATATATTGGTCTATAGTTTGCTTTCCACATACTATTTTTTTTTAAAGATTTTATTTATTTATTAGACAGAGATCACAAGTAGGCAGAGAGGCAGGCAGAGAGAGAGGAGGAAGCAGGCTCCCTGCAGAGCAGAGAGCCCGATGCGGGGCTCGATCCCAGGACCCTGGGATTATGACCTGAGCCGAAGGCAGAGGCTTTAACCCACTAAGCCACCCAGGCGCCCCTCCACATACTATCTTTATCTGGTTGTGATATCAGTATAAGGCTATCTTCATAAATAAGCTAAGTATTTCCGCCTTTGATTTTCTGAAAGTGTTGTAGATTGGTATAAATTCTCCCTTAAATGAATTCATCGGTGAAACCATATGGGCTTAGAATTTTCTTTGTGGGAAGCTCTTTAAACGTGAATTCTATTTCTTTAATAGATACAGGACTGTTCTGTTAGTTTGGGGTTAGTTTTGGTAGTTTTTACAGAAATTGGTCCACTTTATCTAATTTACTGGATTTGTGTGAACAAATTTGTTTGAAATACTCTCTTATCTGTTCAATACATGTAGGATTTATAGTGCTATCTTCCTTTCATTTCCAGTACTGGTAATTTCTGGCTTTTTTGTTTGTTTTTTGTCAGTTAGGCTGCCGGAATGTTAATTTTTTATCTTTTCGAAGAAACATCTTTTTGGTTTCATTGATATTCCTTAATGTTTTTCCTATTTTCGATGTCATTGATTTCTGCTCTTTATTGTTTCCTTCTTTCTACTAGCTTTAACTTTATTTTGCCCTTCTTTTTCTAGACTTAAAATTAAACTTAGATTATTTATTTTAGATCATTCTTTCTTCTAGTATAGACATTTAATGCTGTAAATATTCATCTAAACAGTTCTTACAACTTTTAATGTATTTTTATTTTCATTCAGTACAAAATGTTTTGTAATTTCCCTAGATAACCTCTTCTTTTCCCCATAGATTATTTAGAAATACATTGTTTAGCTTCCAATTACTTGGGGATACACTACATATATCCCTGTTATTGATTTCTACTATAATTCCATTATGATCAGAGAATAAGCTTTCTGTGATTTTAGTTTTGTTTAATTTGTTAAGGTATGTTTATGAGACAGAATATGGTATATTTGCTGTATGTTTCATGTGCACCAAAAAATGTATATTTTGCTCTTTTTCGATAGAATGCTCTATAAATGTCATTTTGATACAGTTGATCACTAATATTGTTCATTTCTTCTATATCCTAACTCATATTCAGCTTACTTGGTTTATTGATTATTAGGCATGAAGTGCTGAAACTTCTAGCAAAAATTGTGGATTTTCCCATTTTTTCTTTTGGTTTGACACTTTTTGCTTTATGTATCTTGAAGCACTTTTATTAGAGAGACAAAAATCTAATAGACTGTTAGGTCTTTCTGAATTGACTCTTTTATCATTTAGTAGTGTCCTTCTTTTTCTCTGGTATTTCTCTTAGTCTGTAGTCTCTTTTGACTTATAATAATATAGCTACTCCAGCTTTCTTTTGATTAGTGTTTGTATGGTACTGTCAATCCTCATTATTCACAGACTCCATATTTGCAAATTTGCTTCTCAGCAAAATCTATTTGTAAAATAGATCAATCAAAATCAGTACTTGCAGCACTTCCTCTGCCATTCAAGGACATGTACAGAATGGCAGAAAAAATTGAGTTGCTTGACATGCATGCTCCCAGCTAAGGTTGAACAAACAACACTTTGCCTTCTTACTTTAGCTCTCATACTATAAACAAATGTGTTTTTTGTGGTCTGTTTGGTTTTTCACACATTTATACTTTTTGCTGGTGATGTCACTCTTTAGTGTGGTCCTCAAGTATAGTGCTGAGGGGTTGTCTAAGATTTCTAAGTAGAAGAAGGTAGTGACATGCTTTATGGAGGGAAATGTTAGATAAGCTCCCTTCAGGTATGAGTTACAGTGCTGTTGGCTGTGAGGTAAATTTTAATAAATCAACAACATATATTAAATAAAGTGTCCTTAAACAGAAACACACATAAAACAAAGTAACGTATTAATCAGTTGACTAAAATGTTATAACCAGAGGCTCATATGTACCTAACCCTGTATTTCTCTTAGGAACAATGGTTCCATATTTGCTAATTCCCTGTTTGCAGCTACTTTATGGAACACAACTTTTGTGAATAATGAGAATAACCTGTATATTATTTCCTATACTTTTATTATTTTTTAAAATTTTATTTGTTTATCTGACCCAGAGAGAGAGAGAGAGTGAGACAGCGAGCACAAACAGGGCAATGGTAGGCTGAGGAAGAGGGAGAGATAGTCTCCCTGCAGAACAAGGAGCCCAATGCAAGCCTCGATCCCAGAACCTTGGGATCATGACCCGAGCCAAAGGCAGACGTTTAACCAACTAAGCCACCCAGGTGCCCCCATCCTTTTGTTTTTAAGTCACCTTGGTCATTGTATTCAATGTGGGTTTCTTGCAGACAGCATATTTTTGGGTCTTGCTTTTTAATCAAATATGTAGTTTTAAAGGTTTAAGTTCGTGGCTGACTGCCTGTATGTCTTTCTCTTATTATTACTGTGTTTTCTAATTTCCCATTATTGTTTAATATTAAATAATATTTTAACATTTGAAAATTTTTGTTGTTAGAGTTTTAGAAATTTTAATAGGCATAGATAATCTAAAAGAAAACAAAAATCACAACATTACCCACCACTGTTGATATTTTATGTATAACTTCTCAGACCTTGTCTCTATGAGTATAGCTCCCACTTTTCTAAACAAAAATATTACCTTGGCATGCATAATACTTTTTGACATGATTGTTTACACATGCACTGTTACCATATTTTCATGCCATTTAGCTGTCTAATACATATAATAATAAAAAAAAAAGAAGACATGGAACAAATGTTGCCATTATCCCCCTTTTTACAGATGATAAAAGTAAGACTCAGAATGTCTGACCAATTTTATGTTGTGGAACCAAGATTTGACATTGGATCCATTGACCTCCTAAAAATAGGATAGTTTTTAAATACATAGCAGGTAATGAATAATATGTACATTAGGATTAGAGACAAAGAAAAAGAGATAAAGCTGTTCTCCTGTGGAGAAAATCTGCATGTTGAGAACCCCTTCTTCCAAATTAGAGTTTACAACTCTCAACCACACAGAAATGGGCTCTGTGCTTTCACACTTCTTGGATTCTTCATCTACTCCAGGCTGCTGCTGTTGGTGATAGAGGGAAAGAGTGGACAGACAAGATTGCCAAAAGTTGACCAGGAGGGAAAGAAAAAAAAAAAAAAAAGAGCCAACAAATTTACACAATGCTTGATAATTTTCAAGCCACAAGGTGCTGTATGCAAGATAGTCTTTGAGTTGAAATAAATGGCATTGGAATAAGTATTGCCTCTCCTTCTCTGTATAACTGATGAGAATATTTCACTTATTCCAGAGCAATTCAAAGATGACGCAAAGTTGGTTGTTGCAGAAGCATGGATTTAAGGACAGTTAGGTGTAGACTCCAAAAGCTTACCTCTTCCATGTCTACACTTAGTGCAATTGGGTAAGGCATCCAATCTTGATGATTTGCTGAGTTGCAAAATGAAGATCATAGTACCTATTTTCCAAAATGTTAATGAAGATAAAGATGAAGTGTCTGGTCCACAGTAGGCTACATGGTAGCTATTACTGATGTTATTGTTTAAAAAGGAAATGAATAGTAATGTGTTTTTATATACATATTCAGGGTTATGATTTCAAAATTGGACCATCAGTCTTGGAAAGCTCTACAGTTAATTTTCTTTTTGCAGAAGAAGACTGACTTTCAGGTTCAATATGTTACCTGGGTAGAGGTTATTGAACATTAAAGCCAAGTGCTATGACAAACTGAGTTGATGATAAAGCAGATGTCTGAGTGCGTCCTGGGATGAATAAGTTATGAATCATGAAAAGTTGCTGTTTAAAAGCCAGCAGCTGCATGCTTGAAAGCAGATGGCCATCTTGCTGATCTGAATAATCCTGATATTGTCTAAATTTAAAAGCTGAATGGTAATTTTCTGGTGAGGATATAAAGCATTATGTTTTAATATTTAACTATTTAATTAGGGTAGATTTGTATTTTGAATATGATGTTTTATTTCATATTCTCTTTGTCTTTTGTGTGTGTGTGTGTGTGTCTTTTGTCATAGCCACACACACATTCTTAGATACTATTCTTTGAATATTATCTTTGGTCCTACATGAATCTTCTTGGGAAGAAAGTTTTTCTTCTTCTTTTTATAAAGATACTTTCTTGGTGAAACAACCACAGTCACTAACCAGAGATAGGGACAGGTGTTAGAGTTTTCCTTCAGAAGTTGTTCTGACTTGCAATATTACTTTGAGTTAATTAACCTGCTTCCTGTGCCTCTTTTTCAATCTTTGTCTAAAAGCCACCCTCAACATCTCAGAGGGTTCTCAGTGTGAACATTTACTTGACAGAAGAGATAAACATAAGAAAAGGGAGGGCAGCTAACATTTGTAGAAGACACATTGTGCACTGCGTGTATCCCATGCATTTTTCTTAATGCTAGGAGCAACTTTATAAAGTACATGCCAAATTGTTTTTCTTTAACTTGTCGCTAAAACACTGTTTCATGTTTCAAACAGTGACAGATAATCTATTTGCTGAAACTAGTAGGCAAAAATGCAATGCTTTTTCCCATTCCTTTAACATTTTTTTTCTTTAAAATGAGAGAAATAGTGTTTATGGTACTCAAGAAATATGCTCAAATTAGGAATGTGATATCTCCATTGTGGACACCTTGCATAAACTGTATGAGGGATCTGTTTGATGTTTAGACAGAGAGACTTCATAGAATCCATATCTTGTGTTGCCTGACATAAGCTGTTAATATTTTTTCTCTATAGAATTTATTTCTAACATTCTTGTGTACTTATTTCTGCCTCTCCACTTTAATTTTACATTTTTGTGGGAAGGAAAAATGAAATTATATGTTTCTTGCAGCACCATAAATGAGATTTTGATCACCCCTGACCAGGGAATTTAGAATGAAATTCCCTATAGTCTTAATTGCAATCTGACTCATGTTTCAGAATAGATTATTTCACCACATCATCAGGCCATGCTGTACAAATCAATAAATAATAGTTGTTTTGCTCTAAAAATAACTTATGTTAAGAAGGACAAACATTATAGCTTCATTTATCTTGCCATTCTTTCTTGTGTCTATAAGGCGATACCAGTTGGGTGGCCCCAATCAGTATTTATTAGACTGGAACTCAGTAAAAAGAATAAGCATGACCCTTCTCCACTCAGAACCTTGGACCAGAGCAGATCCCCTTAGGAAAGGTCGGGTGCAGCTTGGCTTGGGGAAAGAAATGTAGTAACCTTTGTAGGAACAGAACTGGGGATATCAAGAAAGGTCATCAGTAAGTGAAGGGGGAGGGGGTATAATACTTTATATATTTTCATTCACTGATTCAAGAAACATTCACAGACTCTCCTCTGTGAGCCAGATGCCCTGCTCTGTGCTCAGTGCTAGGACTTCCTCATAAATATGCATGTACAAAGATTAGGGTCCCTTAACTGAAGAGTAGAGAGTAGAGGGGGTCAAGAGGAGAAATGGGTCAATTCTGTAGGGAAGGAAGTGACCGTCTTGCCTGGGTCTGATTCCTTCTGGGAAGCCTGCCCTGGGAATGGTTGAAGACTTACTTCAATAGAGAAACCCTTCTCTCTGGACCATTTTTTACTGCCACTGGGCTGGCTGTGTGTAAGAACCCTGTTTGTGAGTGCTGGAGTGTAAGACTGGGAGGCATAACCAGGTAGAAAGACAGAGTCTCTTTTGTCTTGTCCTTTTAGGTACAGATGTGCACTTTATAAGGAAATAGTCTCAGGTGCTTGGTGGTTCAGTCAGTGAAGCTGCTGCCCTCAGCTCAGGCTCCCTGCTCAGTGGGGAGTTTGCTTGTCCCTTTCCTTCTGCCCACCTCCCTGCTCCTTCTCTCTCTCTCTTCTCACAGTCTCTTTCTCTCTCAAATACATAAGTAAAATCTTAAAAAAAAAAAAAAAAGAAAGAAAGAAAGAAACAGTCTCTATTATCCTGAAATGACAATAAGGATACCCCCAAGGAGACTTGAAAGAAAACTCTTTTAAGAGGAGCAGAGGTATTAGATCTGGGCCTGACTCTGGCCTCCAAAATTTATCTTTGTTTCAGGTCATCTCTGTTTAATGACCACATGACCACTGCCACCACTAAGATGGGGTGAGGGTGTTCTGTGCTCCCTTTAAAGCATTGCTCAACATTTCTTTTCCTTTTCTAACCTATAGCTAAGGAAAACTTATTGAACACTAGGGGAAAACCCAAAGGAAATGAGCATTCAAACATACTAAAAGGATCAGGATTTTGATCTGGCAATAGACATTTTACTTCTTGGTCCCTATTCCTGCCCATTCCATCACTGTCTGTGCTGGACCTCAGGATTTCTCAATGCTAGCTACACATCAACATTACCTGGGAAGTTTTTTTTTTTGTTGTTGTTGTTTTTGGTTTTTTTTTGTTTGTTTGTTTTTTGTTTTTTTAAAGATTTTATTTATTTATTTGACAGACAGGGATCACAAGTAGGCAGAAACACAGGCAGAGAGGAGGAAGCAGGCCCCCTGCCGAGCAGAGAGGCCGATGTGGGGCTCGATCCCAGGACCCTGAGATCATGACCCGAGCCGAAGGCAGAGGATTAACCCACTGAGCCACCCAGGCGCCCCTGTTTTGTTTTTTTAAAGACTTTGTTTATTTGAGAGGCAGAGAGAATGTAAGAGAGCACGAGTGGGGTAAGGATCAGAGAGAAGCAGACTCTCAGCTGAGCAGGGAGCCCGATGTGGGACTCAATCCCAGGCTCTGGGATCATGACCTGAGCCAAAGGCAGGTGCCCAATGAAATGAGCCACCCAGGCAGCTCTACCTTGGGAGGTTTTGGAATATATTGATGCTCTGGGTCCTACCCAGACTGGTAATATAAAGTAAAATCTCAGGTTGTGTGCTCTAAGCAAGCATAAGTGTTTGTTAAAGGCTCTCTTGGTGGTTAATTGTGCATTTAGGCTGAGAACCACTGATCAAACTTCCAAGAGCAAGCACAATAGGTAGGCAGCTTGTCTGGTTTCTTATACTCCTATTTCTTACGTATCTTCTCTTCTCAGAACAGGGCACATACAAGTGCTTTGTATACATTGGATGAATGAATGGGTGGATGAATGGACAAGTGGTCATCTTTCTTTTTACCACATAGTCATCCTATTAAACTAAAAACCAAGAGAGGATTTTAACTCTCCTGCCCCTCTGGGGCCTTCCCACCCAAGTGCTGCTCTGGTTTGAGGAAGATACCTCTTCTGGTCATTGACAGGACTGTAGGATTGTCACTGATTAAAAGCTGGTGGTGTCTTCTTCCACTTGTTTGTGGTGAGAACTCAGTCACTCAATGGTCATAGCAGTCATACTACCAGAATTACACACATCAGTTAACAGGAGGGTCTGTAGATCCACAGGCAGATGAGTCCTACTGTAGTTAAGCAAGGGAGTCAAAGTTGAGTAAGCTTAGTACTCCAGTACAGGGCAGAAGGCAGGGACATATGGCCGCAGAGGGACATCAACCAGGGATTTGCACCAAGAACCTTGGGGGTGATATCCCTCTTGCTTGGTGGTTTGCCTGCAGGCATTACTCTGAGACAGGGTCTGGGTCACACCTGAGGAAGGAATAGGGCAGAGCCCAAGATATATGTGCCAAGGATTGCTCACCGGTGTAGACTCTGTATGCTCTCCAGTGACATTCTAAATAGCTTTTCCTGTTCCTACAATAATCTTGGTCAAATGGAAAAATGGGGATAGCTTTCTTGGCTCCACATTTCAGAAGGGCACTTTACTGCAAATTTTAAACACGGAAGAAAAGAATCAAAGTAATATATAATCAAATCAATTTTCCTTTAGGCTTAAGATATATTTTTGTTATATAATTTAACTTAGAAGCAATTTATATATAGGAAAATTAGCATATTTATTATTTATAGAGTATTACATACAAGGTATGAGTCTGGAAATACATTTTTAATGCTGTTTAATATGCTAAGTGTCCTATTTTGTTTTGGAAATCCTGGTATTGAATTGCCTAAATGTTTTGTTATACTGTCATAAAAGGCAATTATATATATTTAATTTTTGAAATCGTTAGTCTTGAAATCTTTTAGGAAAACATAACTCAAAATTAACATATAAAGTATACAAGCCACATGCCATTAGAAAACATTACATGGCTTGGGATCAGAAACTTGACTTTAATACCAGGATTTTCTACATACCTGCTAAGTAATTCAGAAAAAGTTACTTAGTCTTCCTGAACCTCAGTTTACCTAACTATAGAATAGTAATAATAATACTCTTTCTTATCATATAGGGTTGTGATAATGATTTATAGAGAAATGACTATGAAATATGCTTGATAAAAATTTGAGTTATAATTTGCATTTACAATTTTTTAACCTTAATGAGAGGCTCACCTTGCATGAATCTGTAAGAAAAAAGTCTCATGATATCCTTAAGCATTTTCCACCTTTTTACAAGCTCTCTGTTGACCCTGCAATATGTCATTATTTTATTTTATTTAAGTTTTATTTATTTCAGTAATCTCTACACCTGAACTCATGACCCCAAGATCAAGAGTTGCACACTCTTGCAACTAAGCCAGCCATGTGCCCTTATATGTTGTTATTTTAAATATATGTTCTCAAAATTGATTTTCTTGAGAGACCACCTGTGGTGTGCAGTTTCCACTGTCTCTTTCTGCACAACATTTACTGAACTATTTTTATTTCACTTTTTAAAATGAACGTAGTCTGACAATGTGCTCTACTTTGGCTTACCTATGAGTCAGGAAGAATGGAAAGTCAAGCAATTAGGACAACCATCTTTCCTCCCCTCCCCCCCATTTCATTATTTCTAGCATCAATGATTGGCTAATATAGGGAAGTAACAAGAGGAAGGAAGACTAAGGTAAGGTCCCTTGGTCATTCATGTTTCCTAGAATGCCGTTGTCTTCTTTCTGTGTCCTAAGATATGGTTCTAACAGCAAGTGTCACCTCCTCCCAACCCCTCCCTCATTTGTAGACATAACACTTGTACTTCCTTTGAGGCTCTGAGCTTTGTTGAATTCATGATCCAATGGAATTCTGTGTTCAAAGGGCATTGCTAGAGTAATATGTCTATGCAAATGGGGTAACAAAGGAATGACATAGAGTGTGCTTCTCTGCACAGGCATATGCCTCATTGTCCCATTGAACTTCACTCACAAAACAGGCTCAATGATAAGATTATTAAGAATTTCAAGATGGCAATAAGAGAACACTAGCACAAGCACCAGACTCTTCTGAATGTGGAGCTCCGTGTGACTGCCCCAGTCACATGCCTGTGAAGCTGGCCTGGGATATGGGCATTCAGTTGTTAGAGGCTAGGGATGCACGTATATGTCCCACAGTGTCCAGAACAGCCCCCCACTTCAAGTCACTGCTGGAAAGGTTGGTATTCTGTCTCCGAAAAGCATCTGAGGCCTGTGCACAAGGACAGTTGTCTCCTTTTTGGTAGAGTTTTCCCATGATGGAGCCTGCTCTGTGTTTGTATGTGTGTGTGTATGTGTGGTTTTTTTTTTTTTTTCTTTTTTTTTGATTTGTGTTTTATAATGTCATGGTCATTGTACTGGAGACAACTACTGTCTGCTTTTTGAGGGGGCTGTTTACTCATCTATGGTCAGACCCCTTAGTACTTCATCTAATCAGGCAGTTTTCCTTACTCCTCTCTGCTGTCGGTTTACTGAGGAGGCCAGACAAGGTCTCCAAGGTGGACATTGACTGCTCCTGAATGTTGTACATGGACCTCAGTGTTTCTGCATGTAGGGCCCCCTTGAAAGGGAATCCTCAGAGCACCACCTCTCCTACACAGATAGACACTGGGAGAGGTAGACCTCAAGAGCTTGGACCTGCTTATGCTGTGGTTCCCAGGGTTCTCTTAGCCAGGCTGGACCATCTTCAACACCAGAGTCCACAGCACTTTTGTAACTTCTTACAAGTCTGAAGGTTCAAAAAAAGTCTGTGGGAGATGGGGGGAGGAGGTTTGGGAGAAGGGGGTGGGATTATGGACATTGGGGAGGGTATGTGCTTTGGTGAGTGCTGTGAAGTGTGTAAACCTGGTGATTCACAGACCTGTACCCCTGCGGATAAAAATATATGTTTATAAAAATAAAAAATTAAAAAAAAAATTAAAAGAAAAAAAAAAAGGTCTGTGGGAGAAAAGCTGGTTTAAGCCACCAGGACACTGAGGGCAGGGAGCAAAAACAGGGATAGAATAAATGCATCAGTGAGGGGAGGCTCTAGGCAAGTGTTTGGAGCATCTTTCTTGGATTTTGTTCTTCATGTGCCAGGAAGAGTACTAGGAGCGGGTGAACAAAATATACCAGACAGCCTAGAAGTAATCTTGTGCTCCCCTTTTCTGGCTGTAATCCCATTTCTAGGTCTTTAACCATGAAAAGCAGGTGGCAGAGGAGGGCCTGTGCCTAGGAAAACCCAGGTGGGACAGGTGTTTGCTGCTTTCCAGCACTACTGTGGTCAAGGGTTTGGTGATCACCAACCCCACTATGCTTCCGTTCTCCTAGAACTCAGGATTGTTCTATGAACCTTATTTCTGAATTCCCAGTGTGCACAACAGAGTTTCATTCATATTAATTATTTATTAGGCAAATATTGTGTGCCAGACCTGGGCTAGAGCTAAACAGACATGATCCCCACCCTCAGGGGCCCTAGTATGTTTAGGCACAGAATCGAGAAAAACAACACCTGCCAGTAGCCTTGACAGGGTTTTCTCCTCCAAAGGAAAGTACATAATTTTATTCCAAGTACAATACAACAAAAGTCGATCCACTGATTTTTGGCTCATAGTCGCGTTGCCAGCTGCTTTGGTTGGACTTTCGTGTCATTGATGGCTGTTCTTCTTTTTGGACATGGGGAAAATGTCAGTATCTTGAATCAATGATTTGGAAAACAGAAAATACACAGAAATTGGAAAAGCTACAAAATATAATACAATACACACAAGGTACCAACTACAGTGCCCCATTATTTGATATTTGATTTTTGTTTTGCTTATTTCTTAAAAAAAAAGGCATTTAGCAATTGTGTTTATCAAGGAAATGCACATGTATTATGCAGCAGTGCTTTGGTCAGTGAAAGCAAGTTCTCTCTTGGGAAAGGATTTGAGCATTTTCATGGCTAGTAGTAATTAGAATGGTTATTACATTTTTATTTTGCACATTATAATATCAGCTTGCAGTGTTTTAGTGATTAAATACTTTTAACCAGTTGTGAAATGAAACGTTTCTCATCATCCTAACTCCAACAATATTTAAATACAACTTTTCACCAAATCATTTATCTTGCTTTAAAATACCTAAGTACAGTGTAAACTTTAAAATAAAAGGTACATAATTTAGATACCACCCTTCTTTTCTACTGTCATAACTCTTTTTTTCTTTGGAAGGACCCTGATCTTTAAAATCTTCATATTTCCCTCAGAGGAGTTTTACAAATATGGTACAAATGAGTAGAGTTAGACTCCATAGAAATCGCTTCTTCTAGCAGTAAAGTTTCAATTTCTTGTATTCTTGGGAGGTACAAATAGAAAAGGCCAAAAACGTCTTTCTTTTGTTTGTTTGTTTGTTTGTTTTTTAAGAGAGAGAGCAGGGAAGAAGGGACAGAGAGAGTGGGAGAGAGAGAATCTTAAGTAGACTCCACACCCAGCATGGAGCCCAATGCAGGGCTTGATCTTATGACCCTGAGCTTGTGACCTGAGCTGAAATTAAGATTTGAATGCTTCCCAATTGAGCAACCAAGGCATCCCCCCAAACCTCTTTCTTGATATGGTTTTTTCTTCTAAGATATTATCAATTGGTAACATGATTTCTTGGGAAATATAATTATATAAAACTTATATAAATATATAACTGTAAATAATTTGGTTGGATGAGATGCACCATGAAACATTACAACGGATAAGTAGGACTATGAATCCATGACTAACCATTCTTTTCATAATTACTTATTAAGGGGAAGGATAGCATAGTGCCTAAGAGCCCAGCCTGTAGAGGCAGAGTATCTGGGGTCAAATTCCATGTACAAGCTGTGTGACCTTGGGAAATTTACAGTCTCTCCTTGCTTCAGTTTTGTCATCTGTAAAAATGTGGATAAAACACATTTAAAGTGTGGATAAAACACATTTTTGTTTTATAGTAATAGGTATCGACCTTGTTCTAGTTAGCTATTATTGTATAACCACCACAAAACTTAGTGGCTTAACAACATGACACCATTCCTTTCGGCCATGAATTTTCAACCTGGGCCATGCAGGGTCAGTGGAGAGGTAGGCAAGGACAGCTTGTCTCTGCTTCACTGGGCGTCAGCTAGGATGACTTGATTCTAAAGGCTGGAGTCACATGAAGGTACCTTCACTTGCATCATTGGTGGTTGATGCTGGCTGTCAGCTAAGATCTTAGCTGGGTGCTGTTGATTGGAACAATTATATATGATCTCTCCATGGGGCCTGGGGCTCTTTACAGCACAGTAGCTGGACTCCAAGACCAGCATCCTCAGGGAGAAAAAGCCAAGTGGAAGCTGTATCCTTGGAAGTCATGCCATGTCCCTTCTATCATATTCCATTAACAGAGGCAGTCACAGATGCTTACACAAGTTCAAGGTGAAGAGAAATGGACTCCATTTCTTATGAGTGACAGCAAGTTTCTGAAAAACGTGAGGGACCAGGGATATTGCTGTGGTCAGTTTTGGAATACACAAATTTCTTCTTAATATAGTTTCCATGAGGACTAGAGGAGTCAATTTATACTTAAAATGTTTAGCACATATCAAATAGTAAATGAGTGTGCTGGTGGAATTATGGAGTATGTAAAATGTGCTCAGGACTGTGTAAGTCTTTTGGCTAGCAGAAACTCAGAATTCTAGAGTTGCCAGTCTAACTCCTGTTTTAAACATAAGGACACTGAAGTCCAGAGGTTAAGTTGAGCGGCTATCCAATGAGAGAACCTGGGCCAGTAGACCAAATGAATGCTTCTTACTTAAGGTCAGACTAAGAAGTATGGAAACTGGGCGCCTGGGTGGCTCAGTGGGTTAAAGCCTCTGCCTTCCGCTCCGGTCATGATCCCAGGGTTCTGGGATCGAGCCTCACATCGGGCTCTCTGCTCAGCGGGGAGCCTGCTTCCCCCGCCCCTCTCTCTGCCTGCCTCTCTGCCTACTTGTGATCTCTGTCTGTCAAATAAATAAATAAAATCTTAAAAAAAAAAAAAAAAGAAGTATGGAAACTTAAGAGAGCTGGCAATCATGGAAATAGACCTCTAAGTAGTTACTTAAGTCCAGTATTGAATCCTCTGTCACCAGAGATCCTTAGGATCAGAGACCTGATTATACAAGGAGCCAGTCTTCTCTCTACTTTTGGCATATTTGTGTTCAGTGACAAAGTTGGCTTTTGGCTTTATTTTGTGATTGATAGGATCGAATGAATTTCAGCCCAAGTTTCTAGTACACATTTTTGCCATATAATGTATACTAGGCTGTATTTTTGTTAAATATCAGAATATTTTAAATGTCTCAAGTGTGTGGATTAGTAATACAGAGGGTGTGCCGGGCTTAGGTACAAATACAATTGTACCCAATGTAAAATTTCAAATTGTTACAATTTTATTTATTTATTTATTTATTTGTCAAAGAGAGAGAGAGCGTACAAGCAGGCAGAGTGACAGGCAGAGGCAGAGAGAGAAGCAGGCTCCTCACTGAGCAAGGAGCCAGATATGGTACTCGATCCCAGGACCCTGGGATCATGACCCGAGCCAAAGGCAGCGGCTTAACCAACTGAGCCACCCAGGAGTCCCCAAATTGTTATAATTCTTAAAACTTTAGGCTAGTATAGGACTGACAGGTCACAGGCAGGTGAAAGATAACTATAATTGCTGGATATTGGCTGTCATGATAGATGGGTAGATATCATTATAGATGACAAAATCTGTACAAACAATGTGATTGTATTCATTTCTCTCCTGGGGAATTATCTAGGTAGTTTGTTATAATGCTTTATCTTTTTTGCTCAGAAATACGTTAATTGGGGAAGTGTTTTTTTCATGTTTAGTTTATCTGGCTTTTCTTTTTTTTTTTTTTAAAGATTTTATTTATTTATTTATTTGACAGACAGAAATCACAAGTAGGCACAGAGGCAGGCAGAGAGAGAGGAAGGGATGCAGGCTTCTCGCTGAGCAGAGAGCCCGATGTGGGACTCGATCCCAGGACCCTGGGATCATGACCTGAGCTGAAGGCAGAGGCTTTAACCCACTGAGCCACCCAGGCTGTGCCCCTACCTGGCTTTTCTAAATTTGTCTATTAGTCCTCTAGAGACCTCAGAAGAGGCTGGAGTTGGTAGTGGGCATCTATGCAAATATTGTTCGTGACAGTGGTGCTGGTGTGAGGAAGGATGCTCCTTGTGCTACCTTGTAGGCCGTGGGTAACAGTAGATTCCACCTCATATTCTGATTCAGACTGGCTGCCTGTAGCTGAATTTTAAAGAAATCACCAGGAACAGCACTTTGGCTGATGAATGGTGTCTGTCATGGTCTCAGGCAGAGTGGGTGGTTGCAATGTCATGCTGTGTATTAGGTGTCTTGGCCGTGAATTTCATCCAGTCGTCTTCTGATGGTTAATTATGTGTGTCAATTTGACCAGGCAATGGTACCCAGATTTTAGTCTAACACCAGTCTGTTGATGCTGGAAGGGATCTTTTAGTGATTAACATTTAAATCAGTAGACTCTGAGTAAGCAAATAACCCTCCCTAAGGAGAGGGGGCCTCACCCACTCAGTGCCAGATCTTAGGAGAAAGGACTGAGGTTCCCTGAGGAAGAAGGAATTCTTCCTCCAGACTGTCTTTGGACTTAAGACTACAACATCATTTCTTCCCTGTGTGTCTCTAGGCTGCTGGCCTGTCCTACAAAGTTTGGGTTTGTCAGCTCTCACAGTTGTGAAAATCAATACTTCAATGCTTAAAAGGCTTTCTCTCTCTCTCTCTCTCTCCTTCCCCAGACCCCTCATCCCTCCCTCTATCCCTGATCTGTTTCTATATCTCTATCCATTTGGTTCTGTTTTTCCAGAGAATGCTGACTGGATACACCTCCTTTAGGTCCCTTATGTAGTCCCTCCCCACCTTTTTGAGAGTTGCCTCATTTTGAGATATGGACACCTGCTCGTGATCCATGTTACCCAAGTGACACACTTCTAGAAATTCTGGACTTAGAGGCATGAACTGTAAGGAGAAGGGTTCACACTAAGATAAATGTTCCAAAAATTGATTTCAAAAAGTAGATTTCAAGATAAAGTAGCATTTGAAGAATAAAAGATATGGAAATATGGAGATGGCATGGCGCTGAGGGGGAATGGCCATGAGGTTTGGAACTGGGCAGCTTGGATTTGGAACGTGATCTTGCAACCTTTGGAAACGTACTTAACCTTTGTGAGTTTCTGCTCTCCTCATCCATAAAACAGGGAGAATGATATCTACCTTCCAGTGCTAATCAATGATGACTTTGACCGTTGGGTTATTAAGGAAGACTGTATGAGGGGAGTGGTAAAATAATGAGGTGGGTTATGTTTTTCTTTATTCCATTTTTTTTTCTACTCTGTGAAATAATTTTTTTTCAACTTCGCTTCCTGCATTTACTTTACCTAACCCTGCTTCCAGAATGTTCATTTATATCAAGACATAGTGCTAAATAAGAGCATACATTGTTGCCCCTTTGGGTAATAAGGGTTAAGAATAAGATACAGGCTTCCTGTATTCTTAATTAATGAAATTAATAAAGCATGGGAATAAAAAGCAAAACATACGGAACACAGTCAATGATCTTGTAATAACGATGCAATGAAAGAGATGATAGCTACACTTGTGGTGAACATAACATAAGGCATAAACTTGTCAAATCATTCAATTGTACACCTGACATTATGTGTCATTATGTAACATTATGTGTCAACAGGACTTAAAAAAAAAAAAAAAAGAGCCCAAGTGACAAAGTTCTGGTGCAACCACAATGTACACAATGCAGGGGAAATCGTGTTGGGATTGGGTTGGAGGGACTGGGAAACAGTGGTCTACCCTACGGTCAGCTGTGCCCATGGCCCTATCCCTCTGTCTGGGGAGAAGAGCACCACTTCCTGAGGGTGTTTAGAGGAATAAATGAGATAATCCACAAGATGTGCTTCACTGTGCCAGGAATCTAGCAAGTGTTCAATCAAGGTTAGTGGGAAAGAGTAGCAGGCGGCAGCCCCAGTGGCAGCAGTAATTTTATTACAAAAATTGGCACAGAGCTCTTCAGATGGGTAAGCGTACGGAAGAATGCTAGGTGGGGAAATAAACACGGCATTCTGTTGTCAGCCAGACGGAGGAAGATGGTTGCACCGGGGATTAGTAAAAGATACAACATTTCAGGTAGAGCCAGGACACTGTCATAAAACTCAAAACACAGTTAGTTATATGGTTATTCGTACTGCTGTTGGTGATGGTTTATGAGAACCTGCAAATAGCACTTGTGTTGTAAATTTAGTTGTGAAAAACTCTTGTTGGGATGATGTTTCATGGTAGCTCTTCAAGGCTGATGACATTGATGTGGCAAACACTGATCCTTGCTTATGCAGAGACAACTCCTCTGCAGTATCTGCATTCACCCATCTGACTCAGGAAAACACTGGCTAGTCTAGGCTATAATGACGGTTTCCATGTCTGTTGCCCGTGATTATTCTGGCCGTACGACCAAAGGAGGCCTGTTAGTTGAGCTGTGTATAGACAGGGATGTGAAAGGAGGAAGGCACCTAGTTTAAAAAAAAAAAAAACTAACTTGTAGCAATAGTCATTAGGAGGAAGGGGTCCACATTCTGCTTCTGCACACTGCTTTATGAGGGTCAGATAGGTGGATCTATTGCGTCATCTCGTGGACATGACGAGGAGAAGAGCTGTCACTTATTATTATTGTTTTTGTCTTCCATTTGCCTGGGGAGAAAATACTGTGATGTTTTAATTCTGGAGGAGACTGCGCTGAAGAAGGAGGATGAATGCCCATCATCTGTTTTCTATCATTCTGTCCATTGAATCCTTCTTTGTATCTCCGCCCCCACAGCACTGAGCATTCTGATCCCATATGTATCCCCGAGTTTCTCTGTTCTCTTGGACTGACTGTGGCTCACTTTCTTGGCTGTCCTCTTCTGATATATCCCAGGCTGTGGCTTTTTCTGACTCTTTCTTGTGTCTACTCATCCCCCTATGCTTTCCTTCTTCCAGAAGTTTGTAGAGCTCTCCCTTCATAGGTCCCTTCAGTTTCATTCTCCCTTCTTGTCACAGTTTTGGGTTCATTCCTTTTTGTATTTTTATACATTGGAAGATACACAGGCTAGTGCTTGTGCTTAGTTGATCAATTTGACTATTTCTTTTGTCAATTAGCCATTATAATTAAGTCATATTCCTATGGGATTGTTATTGATTGGCAAGACCCATGTACATATTAAGAGATCAATCTCTTTTCAAATACAGAGCAAATATTTTCTCCAGTCTATTGCCTTTTAAAATTATTATGGCTTTCTTGACATATAGGATATTTTACTGTGGGGGTCGCAAAATTTATCAGTCTTCTTGTGGTTCCTTTCTTTGTTTTTATTCTTAGAAGGACTTCTTCTTCCCAAGATCAGATATATAGTCACTGTCTATTTTTGATCTTCACTTCCTTTCTTCTTTCCTTTTGACCTCAAATGTGTTGGATTTGACTGATCATCTTCTTTAGTTCATGACATATCACCATTATTGGCTCACTCAGAGCCTCTGTCTTTTCTTTTGTTATTTTTTGTTCTTTCACCATTTCTTTCCATTGCATCTCTCCAGCCCTATGATTCTACTCTAGTATATATGGGTATGTTCTTCACTTTTAAAAAAATTCACCATTTTTTCTCCATCTGGAGTTAGAGTTTTAAATTAAAAAAAAAATTATCCGATTTTCTCAGTACCTTTCTCTGTTCATTTGAATTACCATCTTTGCCAAATTCCCGGCACCAGGCTTTCTAACCTGTTCCATTTACCCATCTGTCAGCTTCGGTGCTAGCATCACACTGCTTTAATTGTTATATAATTTTAAAAATGTTTTAGTATGTAGGAATGCAAATCACATGCAATGTCCTTCCTGATCATTTAATTTCTTTCCCCCTTTTTAAATATGATACAGAAGCAGTGCCATTCATTAATAATGAATGCATCCATGCACGTTAGCGCAGCAAATGCCTGGTTACTGTCACCTAAGCCAGTCATGCGCTATGTTTTGCAGATGGTGAAAAACACTATGGAAGATGTGACTTTAGGAGCAGAAACATATTTTTTAAAAACATTTTATTCGTTTATCTGACAGAGAGAGGGCACAAGCAGGGGAAGCAGCAGAGGGAGAGGAAGAATCAGGCTCCCCGCTGAGCAGGGAGACCAATGAAGGGGTTGACTCCAGGACCTTGGGATGATGACCTGAGCTAAAGGCAGATGCTTAACTTACTGAGCCACCCAGGTGAACCAAGAGCAGAAACATTTAAAAAAAAATTTTTTTTTTTTTTTTTAAATTTGACAGAGATCACAAGTAGGCAGAGAGGCAGGCAGAGAGAGAGGAAAGGAAGCAGGCTCCCTGCTGAGCAGAGAGATTTGGGGCTCGATCCCAATACCCTGGGATCATGACTTCAGCTGAAGGCAGAGGCTTCAACCCACTGAGCCACCCAGGAGCCCTGAGCAGAAACATATTTAAAAGAAGTGCCTGTAACTGATTGAAAAGAAAACAGAACGCTCACATGTTTTGGGGAACTCTGGGTTTGAGTTACTCAAGATGCTTACTGTGATTAACATTCTTGCAACCTTAAATCGTGCTCCGCCAATTTCTAAGAAAACAATTTCAAATGTCATTTTGAGCAACAGTGAAATAGGAAGCAGGAACAAAATCATGTTCTGACCTTCTTTTTAATTTTATCCATGTTGAGCAGACTCTTCTGTCTGGACTTGATTTTTATTAACAACTTTTGTCTTTCCTGCAAGTTTATCATTGAGATTTGGTTTAAATATAGCTCATACTCCATGAACTATCAGACAGATTGTGGTGATGCCAAGAACCAGACATAGAAGAGTGCCTTGCTCCTTGTGATAGCACTGGACAATGGTTCTGTGTGCCTGCTATAGGAGGTGCAAAGTAAGGGAGAAATAGAATAGCAAACATGTTGTCCCTGCTTCCTAGGGCAAATGGAGAGAAAATGTCAACTCACTAGTCCCTGAGGAGCCAAACTTATTAATTCTGAAGAATCAAAACTCTAGCATTTTCTCATGGCTCAAAAGCCAAAACCAAATGCATTGCTATAAGACATGAGCATTTTATTTTTTAAAAGTATAATTTTATTTATTTATTTATTCACTTTTTTTTTTAAAGAGTTTTTTTTTTTTTGTTGTTGTTGTTTGTTTGTTTGACAGAGAGAGTACAAGTAGGCAGAGCGGCAGGCAAAGGGTAAAGGAGAAGCAGGCCCCCCTGCTGAGTGGAGAGTCCCACTCAGGGCTCAGTCCAGGGACCCTGGGATCATGACCTGAGCTGAAGGCAGATACTGCTCAGGCACCCCTAAAAATTGTAATTTTAGTTGACATGCAATGTTAGTTTCAGATTCACAACATGGTGATTTGACATTTCTGAATGTTATGCAATACTCACCACGATGTGAGCATTTTAATTTCCACCATAATCAGTAATATAATAATGAATTGAAGAGGGGCTTACACATAGACAACAACATAACGCTTAGCTAACTTGTTACTTAGCTTAGGAAACCTGCTCATCAATAGATGCTTACAATCTTTCTGGAAACTGTCTACATTTTAATTAATTTGCTAAAAGATCAGATAGTTTAAAAGCAATGCAAGTGATAGTTTATCAAGTAATCCCATACCACATTTTGGAATGTTGAATATTTCTTTAACAAAGGAAGCTTGAAGCCAGAGAGGTCAATGGAATTGTGAAAGTTACTCGGTGGGCTGGTGGTGAAGCTGGCTGCTTCTCAGCCCCGTGTGGGTTCTGCTGCTTCGGAACTGCTGGCTCTTTTCTATGAGGATCAATTCATGGGCATGGGCTGTTTGGAGCACTGAGTGAAGGTCAGCCACACTCACTTATAACAAGTGACATGAAGGCTCAGCAGGGCCTGCCTTAGAAAGAGGAGTAGAGAGACAGGAGGCCTGTATGTCCTCTTCCCGTGGCACACCTTTCTTTAACTTAGAGACACCAGCTTGTAGATGTGCTTAGCTTATACGTGAAGGAGTTCAGTGGACGTGTGGGTGAAGCTCCTTCGATCTGATTGGGACAATACAAAGGGAGAACAAGAACACAAGTCAGAGCACGTAGCGTCCTGTCTTTGAAAACCCTCCTTGCTACTTAATCTGAAAACTGGATGAAGCCCTAGCATGTCATTTTTCTCATACTGATTTTAAGAATTCGAGTTTATACTATAATTCCAGAGACACAGCCCAAGGAAGTGGGTCATGGCTGCCATTCTTTCTTGGGACATACTCCCTACCACCTCCAGAGGGGTAACAGGTGTCTTCCAGGCAGGTCTTGCTACTCTCTAGTTGTGAGCTGAGCTTGGGGTAGACCCAATGGCTGATTACCCATTTTATCTCCTTATATTAGGCACCAGTTAAAAAGTCTTGGAGGGCATCTCCCCTCCATAAGAACAACACACAGGTTGAAACATTTCAGTAGAATGTTTTGCTGAGCTCATCTTTCTTTTTTAGGGGGCACTTGCCCTGATCCATATTTCTTCAGTTGGTTTTCATGCTCGATAACCTATTGGGGTGGTAGGTTACAATAAACATATCAGAGACACCAGCTGTATATAGTATGAATTGTCGGAGTTGAAATGATGAATTGAAAATTACTCAATTAATGGACTAGAAAGGTACTAATAGAGTATATGTTTCATCTTGTGTCATCTTGCTTTGAATTAACTTATCCATCCCTCTTTCATAGTAACATGATTTTATACAAGGTCATTTCTATGAACTTGTTAAATTGAAGTATGAGTTGTTGTTTTTTTTCCATCATCCTTTTTCATCTTGGTCTAGGTTTTCTCCACATGGTTGGAGAATATTTTCCAAATACAGGAATCCTTCTCTCCCATTATCCATGGGGGCTATGTTCCCCTAAGACCCTGAGGGAATGCCTGAAACCACAGAAAGTACCAAACTCTGTACGTACTATGCTTTTTCCTCATAGACATAACTATTGTAAAGTTTAACTTATAAATTAGACACAGTAAGAGATCAACAACTATAAGTAATAATCAAATAGAACAACTGTAACCATAAACTGTACTAAAAGTTATGGGAGTGTGGTTTCTCTCTCGAAACACCTTATTATATGATATCCCCTTTTCTTCTGATGATGATATGAAATGAGAAAATACCTATATTATGAAATGAGATGTGAGTGATGTAGGCGTTGTGACACAGCAGTAGGTTACTACTGATCTTCTGAAGATATGTAAGAAAGAAGATCATCTGGGACACCTGGCTGGCTCAGTCAATAGAGCATGGGATTCTTGATCTTGGGATTGTGAATTCAAGTCCCAGGTTGGATGTAGTGATTACTTAAAAACAAAATCTTTAAAAAAGAAGAAGAAGAAGAAGAAGAAAGAAGAAGAAGAAGAAGAAGAAGAAAAAGAAGAAGAAGAAGAAGAAAGAAGAAGAAGAAGAAGAAGAAGAAGAAGAAGAAGAAGAAGAAGAACAACAACAACAACAACAACAACAAAAACAACATCTTCTTCCAAGGCAATGGTTGACTGTGGGCAACTGTGGACAGTGGAACCGTGGGTAAGGAAGGACTTCTATAGGTCAGTTAGGTGCAACTGCTGCCTATGATAGGTATTTGAATGTGTAATGACTTTTTCTTGTTCATCTGATAGTTTGAATTATAACCCCCCATTTTCTAAAAAGGCATAATTGTTGTACTATTGGATTTTTAAAATAAACTGTCCAGTACATTATGTGACTCACATAAGTTTACCAGATGGTTCCAAAAGATACTAAGTCATATTGCTCAGCCTTCTGAACACACATATTGATAACATTATCTGCCAGCATTTCTCTTTTATCATTTCCAAATGTTCTACATTGATTTACTTGTGAATGCTTCATGAGATTTGGAAGCGTGTCTCCTAATTTTCTTAATTCTTGGAACCCATTTTAATTCATACTGTTTAACTCCAATCAAGTATTGAAATTAATACCTTGAAAGCTGCCAAGAAGACAATATGACTTTAGTTTAACATACAAATAATTCAGAGCATATATAGGAGAAGCAAATTTTCCATAAATAGGAACTCATCTGAGGGTGTTCCCAGCCAATCATGCCTATGGCCTCACAACACGGTAGAATTTGAGAATTTTTCACTTGATTTACTTCTGTCTCTCAATGATCCAAAAATTATAGAAACAGCTCCACTTCCCCTCAGCAAAAGTTTTCTTATATTGTCAATAAACTGAGTTCTCTGACAAATTAAAGTATAATGAAAGAGGAAAGCCCTGAAAATGATGCTAATTTCCAAAACCCCAATTTGAGACCTAAAGAGCAGGTAGATGAAGTAACAGTTAGAATTTTGGGAAATTAAGGTTAAAACCCTAAAACCTTGTTGAAGATTAATGGCTGATTTTTTTCTCAAAGTATAGCACAGATTTGGCAGTTAGCTAATTTAGTAAATGGAAAAGGCTATCTTGCACTTTGGGGCCTGTGCCATCTGCTCAGTTGTCCCTTTAATTGAATAAACTGTTAAATGGTCACTTATCCATTTAATTCCTCATGCTTTGTAGGGATAGGGCTGAAGGTGAGCGGAAAATAACAGGGCAGCCCACCTGTTACCTGTATCCACGTTACCTGCAGTCACAGTCCAACATGTAAATTTCTGAGCTACATCCCATCATGGCTGCTGTAATTGTCAAACCTGGGGTGGCGTTGATGTTGCCAGAATTTGAGAACCACAAACCAGCCAGATGCCAAGTGACCTGCCTGCAGGCTGGCCTTGCCCATATAGGCCAGCCTCTTCATCACTTCGTTCTCTTTTTACTGCCACTGCCATTGTGGGGAAGTCCTTTCTTCTTTACATCCGTCTTCAGGCCTTTCTAAAGAGAAAACTGTGAAAAATAAGAACTTTAAACTCATGGCAGAATTTGTAAGAAGCCCATCAGCCTTATCTATGAATATATTAGTGATGTAATATGTATACATCACATTCAACTCTAGATAGCATTTGAATATTATACATTTTTTAGCCTCATAGTTATCCAATGACATCTACCTGGGAAGGCATTTCTATTATAATTTGGAAGATGAGTTGAACCAGGCTAAGGGGTCAAGAGGCTTGCACATAGAATCAGGTTATAGCCCATGTCTTCTGTGAATATCTTGAGTGCCAGGAAATGTAGATTATTTCAATATCCCTAATGCCAAGCACATTGCCTGGACATAGGAAATGTTCAATCAGTGTTTGAATAACTCCATGTAGCATTTCTGTCCTCCAGCAGACCCTCCAGGGCAAGGGCTGAGAGAGCTATCAGATCAGGGGGTTGCAAGTATGCATTTATTTATTTATCTGACAGAGCAAAAGGCAGGGCAGGCAGAGGGAGAGAGAGAAGCAGGCTTCCCGCTAAGTAGGGAGCCAGATGTGGGGCTCCATCCCGAGACCCTAGGATCATGACCCCCAGCCAAAGGCAGATGCTTAACCACCTCAGCCATCCAGGCACCCCACGGGTTGCTTTAATTGTTCTGACTCCTTATACACGGGGACAGGAGCTGAGACTCACCTGTGCCAACCCTGGGTTTCTGATTCCTGGGGTTTCTTCCCAAGAGAAGTTGCTGGTAAATTGGGCAGGTGAGACAATGTAGCCATGGAACTACATAATTTGTTATTTTCACTCACTTTGACCTGAGTCCCTAGGACTCTAGTACTCTCTTTAGAGTGCATGGACCCAAGTTAGCTTTTTACATATAAATTCTTTCCTTATTGGTTATAGCATTTTTTTTTTTTTTTTTTTTGGTCCATGGTACAACCCCCTCCTAAATCTCCTCAAAACTCGAAGGGCTCCATCTCTTGTTATTTTTTCCTTCATTTGCTTGTGACTATCCTCATTATAAGTTGGTCACTATAAATTGGGGTCCTGTGCTGTAAGGGCAGTCAGGTCTGGATGCTCTAGTCTACTTTGTAAATTTCCTTTTGGGATTTCTGTCTCCCATCCCTCTTGTGGTCAAAATAATATCAACCAAGTGATGATGTTCTCTACTTTTTTTTTTTTTTAAGATTTTATTTATTTGACAAACAGAGATCACAAGTAGGCAGAGAGGCAGGCAGAGAGAGGAGAAGCAGGCTCCCCGCTGAGCAGAGAGCCCGGATGCGGGGCTCTATCCCAGGACCTGGGATCACCACCCAAGCTGAAGTCAGAGGCTTTGACCCACTGAGCCACCCAGGCGCCCCTCTCTCTACTTTCTTGCCTTGTTTTTCTGTCACCGGCTTACTTTTTAAGATACAGCCAAACTGCACAATTTTTCCAAAGTTTCCTTCTCTTGCCAGGCCTTTATCCTGTATTTTAGAGCCCTGTCCTGATCAGTACATTCTACTCAATGACAAAAGCAAAATGACATGCTTGTGCCTTCTTTTTCTCTAATGCAGTAATAAACACACTGAAAGGGAAAACAAAACAAAACAAAAGCTTGGCTTCTCACTCATGTTTTCCTTCACCAAAATAACTTGCTGAGTTCAGGAGTGAGTTCAGATCACTAAAGAAATCCTGAACAGAAATGGAAAAAAAAGAGAGAGAGAGAGAGAGAGAGAGAGAGAGAGATAGATTTGATCAGTAGGTGAACAACAGAGTTAAGAGGAAAAGGAAAAAAGGCCACAAAGAGGGAGAAGACTGTGGCTATGACTGACCTATGACTGACAAAAGGGCTGTGTCCAGCATATACACAAGACAATAAAGGAAAGGCAAACCACTCAGTTGGAAAATGGGTGAATTAGGTGAATAGGTGCTTCATAAATGGAGAAAACATGATAATCTCTGAAAAGATGCTTAACCTCATTAGGTATCTACAAAACATGCAAATTAAATCCAGAAGATAATTTTTTTTAGAAGATAATATTTCATGCTTACCAGGTTGGGAATTTAAAAAATGACACATACTGGTTATTGACCAGGATTTTGAACCGTAGGAATACTCCTCTCTCTTGGGAGTGTAAATTTGTACAAGTCCTTTGGATAAGAAGTTGACCACACTTAGGGAATTTGGGCGGGCTCATTCTCTACAACCCAGAAGTCTACTGCTGCTTCAAGATCTTGGAAACTCTTGCGAATGTGCCTTCATAAATAAAAATCAAGAATGTTTGCAGCAGAATCATGCACAGTCATTTAAAACTGCAATCAAGCCAAGTGCTATTAGGAGGAGAATAAACATTTTGATCTGGTCATTAAATGGGACGCTATACAGCAGTGAACATGGCCAAACTAGAGCTACAGGTGACAATGTAGCAACAGGAAAAGCAAGAGAATGATTATGAGAAAATTCAGGAGCTTGTTTACCTTTAGTTGGAAGGAGAGGGTATGATTGGAGTGGCCTCAGAGACACTGCCCGTATAGTTCTTGTGTGAAATGATTGTTAAACTAAAAAAAAATTATGGCAGAAGAATTTGTGGCTGAGGAACTTGATATTTCATGAAAAAAGTAAGATGAGAGGAATGATAGGGTATAAATCTACCTGTGCAAACCCATGCACATTATTTTCACTAAAGAAAGCAAAAACGAGAGTACTTACCTCTTCAAATTATACCAGTTATAGACCATTACATCTTAGCCTGGTTGTAATGTGTCTTGTATAAGGAATTTTTATTTGCCATAGTTTGTTGATAGAAACTTTTAAAGACACTATCTGCAGTTTCAATTAGATGCATGTAATTTGAGTTTTATTGGGGGGCGGGTAACTTAGTTCCGTCCTTTGAAACAACTGTTTCTCATGTCCCCCCTGCCTCCAGCCCACCCTCCTCCCTTTCTTCTTTTTCCCATGTGGGATCTTAGACGAATGCTCTGTACCTATGCTGTGCTCCAATTTGGAGCTCCTGGAGACACAGGGAGAGACAGGAGATTAACCTCCTGTCACATAACTCTAACACACACTCCTGAACTATGGGTTTATTTTCCTCAGCTTCTTTTTCCTTCTGAAATATCACTAAAAAGAGAGAGAGAGACAGAGAGAGAGAGAGATGAAACATCTGATCTTGTTCTTCACTTCCTTTTCTATTCCAGCCACCTGTTCTTTTTTCCTAATTAACCCCAACACAGTAAAGAAAGCCAAGATTCTCGTGGTTACATTAAAAAAAAAAAAAAGGTGTAATAAAAGAAAAGCCACATATAGTAAAATGTTGCTCCAGGAGATTCATGGTTGAAGAAGGAGTTTTGTATGTCTTTGTCCAATTTGTAGATGATACAATAGTGACATGCTTTCTCATTCCTCTGCTTGAAAGAAATGAATCAAATGTTTTCACCTGTTACCCATTTCAACTGGGTTATGCTATTTAAATTGGACAATGTCAGGGCTGGGTCAGGAGAACTCAGAATGGGACTGCCGTGTCCTTGGGACAAATAGATGGGTATACAGCCTCTGAGAGTCCAAGGATCCGAGGAGTGCGGGTTCTGGAGTTTATAAACATGGAGAGGGCCAGTAGAAGGTGAATCACGTGGGGACGTCACCGGACCCCCACAGAAGGGAGCTTGTTTCCGCACTGCCTGCTTCTGAAAAGTATTTGAAATCAAATGGAGGCAGCTGAGAACTGATCCTTAAAGGGGCTTGTGCAGATACAAAAGGAGGAGATGATGGAGAAGACAGAGAGAGGAAAAGAGATATGACTTTGTCAAATTTCTGAATGCTAATTGGCCTCGTTATATGTGGTCTGGGAATTGGGGCCGACTTTCTGATAGTCACACTCCAGGCTGCCTTCTGCACCGTTGTTCGCAGAGGGGTTGAGGTGGTGCCAAAAGATCAACTCTTCAGCTGTTTCCTACCGCGCTTGGATTCTAATTTCAGGAAAGCAGTGACACGGAGCAAAGGAGGCCAAGAGCAGGAAATTAGCGGGAGCAGAGAGAAAAGGGAAAGAAAGCTAGAACAGAATGGGAAGCGGAAACTGGAAAACTAATGCAACCATCATTCATCATTCCTTGGACCAACACTGAGCATCTGATGCGAGCCAGTGCTGTGCTCCGTCCTGGGGACCGAGGGCTGAGCAAGACAGATGGGGCTCATGCCCTAGGGAGCCGAAGCCCTGGCCGGCAAGGTGGACACCAAGCAAAGGTGTGTGATCAGCTGATGGGACACGTTGGGTTGCATTTCTGGCAGCTGCACATTCTTAAGAAGAGACTTCTGCAGAGGTGCTGCCTATGTACTAATGCCAGGAAGCTAAGTGCAATTGGCCACAGAGGTCAAATCCCTGTGTAAAAGGTTTACATTTTAGACAAAGGCTGCCTGGAAACCATGTAGAACCACATTTTAAATTTCGTTTTTTTTTTTTTTTTTAAGATTTCATTTATTTATTTGAGAGAGAGAGAGAGAGAGAAAGAGCGTGCACCAGCAGAGGGAACAGCAGAGGGAGAAGGAGAAGCAGGTTCTCTGCTCAGCAGCCTGATGTGGGACTCAATCCTAGGACCCTGAGATCATGACCTGAGCCGAAGGCAGATGCTTAACTGACTGAGCCACACAGGTGCCTGAGAATTGATTAAAAAAAATTTATTTTTTAGATTTTATTTATTTATTTGACAGAGAGAGAGAGAGAGCGAGCAAGAGCAGGAGGAGTGGCAGGCAGAGGGAGAGAAGCAGACTCCCTGCCGAGCAGAGAGCCCAAAGTAGGGCTCAATCCCAGGATGGCTCAATCTGCCGAGCTGAAGGCAGATGCCCAATGAATTGAGCCACTCAGGTGCCCCCTGAGAAGTCATTCTTAATCCCTGTTAATCTTTTAAGTCTTAAAATATTTGGAGGTACTTAAAAACTGTGAGAAATCTTAGATATCATTTCCTTCCTGAAGGTGAAAACTTGGTCTGTCTTGTGCAAACCGAGCCCATTTGGACATTGAATAAATGTTACCTGAGTGACTATTTTGGAGAGGGTAGAATTTGAGGCTAGCTGGTGGGAGGCTTCTAGGTCCACACGGTGCCCTGGGCCCTACCCACATTCCATCATTCGGGATTAGTTTGTAACATCCGTCTTCCTGTTATTGTTTCTAACACCTCTAGCCTGATGTGGGACCTAGAAAGACCTCGGGAACCAAGCAGCTCTTTGGAGAACCAGGGGTGTCACATTTGCCCCACATTCTTTCCACAGCTGGAATACAGTCTCAACATAAGCCCTGCAATTTTTCAAATGTACACGGAGGCTGTTGTGATTAATAACATTCAAATTCATCTAAAAGCATTACAGAATTCATAGCCTCTTTTTGTCATTGTGTTACGAGGGGATATGTGAAATATTTTGACATTGCAAAGGAATCATCTTCAAAAGGTTGGGAGCTGCTTCTTCAAGGAAAGTAGGCAAGATTTTACCTGATGTCAGAGCGAACTGTTCCCCTGGTTAGCCCCCTGGGATGCTTGCTATATACTTACATCCTCTGGGGCTGAAGCATTACTTTTGAGAGATTATTTAGTGAAGTTCTAGACTTGTACTTTCTGATGACTTGTCACAGCTGGGAATTTGATTCCTTCTTAGGCAGGAAAAAAAGTGATTGGGAGGATTATCCTGCTCACATTAGGGAGGCCAGCAGGAGAAGAGTTTTTGTGTTTGTTTTTTAAGGATTCTTTTAAAATCATCCCGAGAGCGGACATCTTTCCCTCCCCCTCCCCCCTCCCTCCTTTCCGGGATGGGTAGGAAGGGAGAGCTTGTGGCTAGTTTTGCCTTGGAACTCAGAATCTTCCTTAAATATTTAAGAGATCTGTTAATTTAGTCAAGTAATTTTCATCTGAATGAGGACAGGAAAGCTCTGGACTATATTTTCAGCTGCTCCAGAACTCGCAGGAGGATGAATCTATAAGTGGCCTCATGAGAGTTCTTGTGGTCAGAAAGTACCATGGAAGAGCTCCTTAGTTTATATGTTTGATAAAATAGCCAGAGTCTTGTCTTGTCTCGTGGGTCAAGGATTTCCCATACACACACACACACGTGGACACACACACACACGCACGCACTCACACATACGTCCGGTATCCAGGAACCAGGACACAGAGCTTCCTGCTAAAGGATATCTGTTTTGTGTCTGCAGCAATGCTAGGAGTTGCCACCAAGGGGCAGCAGAGGCTGTAGAACTGAGCCATGGCCCAGCTGGGGAGGCGGATGGGGAGCTGAGCCCTGGGGGTGGTAGTACTTGTTTTGAGGCAAAGACCTAGTTCTGAGGCTGGGAAGAGAGAACATGATCCCCTGGGTTCCAAGGTTGATTTTGCTTTCTAGTCAGCTCTAGTATTGGTACTTTCTTCAATTCAGAGACTCATTTCCTCTAACACCGGCTCCTGTATTTCCAGAGTGGCTACCTGGGAGGTGCTGCACCCACCAACCTGGCATACCTCAGAGACAGGCATGCAGGAGCCAGGAATTTGGGCTGGGTTTGTTTGGTGGCTCTGGATCACTGGGTGACATGCCTGCTCTGAGGAAGTGAGCTGGTTAGAAAAGGTGAGGAGACAGGTGATCACTGTCACTGGGGGCCGGCCCCGTCTCCTCCATCCCACCCACTGTGGCTTGAGATGGCAAATGAACATTTGATGTGTCCTGTGTAAAGTGCTACACATGCCCTAGATTCAGGACAAATTCTTTGTTTCCCCTTCCTCTAGATTGCTGTTCCTAAATCCTTCCTCCATTGAAATTCTAGAGCTGCTACTGACTGCAAGAAACTAGGGACTTGGGAGAAGTTTGATCTTCCTAGTCCTTTGGGACAAAAGGATGGAGGCCTGTACAAGGTTTTGCAGTATTCTGTGTGATGGTCAGAATAGCCTGTGGGGTGCCTGGGTGGCTCATTGGGTTAAGCCTCTGCCTTCGGCCCAGGTCATGATCTCAGGGTCCTGGGATCGAGCCCCGCATTGGGCTCTCTGCTCAGCGGGGAGCCTGCTTCTCTCTCCGTCTCTGTTGCTCTGCCTACTTGTGATCTCTGTCTGTCAAATAAATAAATAAGATTTTAAAAAAAGGAAGAACAGCCCCGTGAGTCTCTCTGAATTCATAACTCAGTCGTGGTTGAGTTGTTATCCAAGTGTTCAGAAAATTAAATACTTGAGGCATCTCCCAGATGGCTTTTCACAAACATTTTCCTCACCTCAGCTTCCTCAAGTGGAAAGCCTGTTCCCATGGCTGTGTTTCCATGACAAAAATCTACTTAGCTTAGTATAGTCCGATATATCAGTTTTCCTTTATGGTTATTGCTGTGTTCTGTGTTCTGTTTACGAAATCTTCGCTTACCCCCACATTAGAAATATATTCTTTTATATTTTTTTCTGAATGCTTGATTGTCTTTTTTTTTTTTTTTAAGATTTTATTTATTTTTGCGAAAGAGAGAGCGAGAGGCAGAAAGAGAGAAAGCAGGAGCAGGGTGAGGGGAAGAGGGAAAAGCAGACTCCCCGCTGAGTAGGGAGCCTGATTCAGGACTCCATCCCAGGACCTTGGGATCATGACCTGAGCTGAAGGCAGACACTTAACTGACTGAGCCACCCAGGTGCCCCTTGATCATCCTCTAAAGACTATTTTCTTTTTAGAGGAGTTTTAGGTTCGTTCTCAGCAAAATTAAGGGGAAAGAACAATGCCCCTGCCCCAACCCCCGACAGCTGCAGCCTCCCTCCCCCATTGTCAATATCCTGAACCACAGTGGACATTTGTTATACTTGCAGAACCTACAGCAATGCTCATTAGCACCCACAGTTCATGGTTTACGTCAGGGTCAACTCATGATGCTGTACATTCTAGGGCTTTGGACAAATGTACAGTAACTTGTATCTATGATTGTAATGTCCCGCAGAGTAACTTCACTGTCCTAAAAAGCCTCAGTGCTCCTGATTGCTTTGCATTTCAAGTATAGATATGCTGTCTATCTGGAGCTGATATTTTATGGACAGTGTGGGATGGCCAAAGCTCCTTATTTTTCCATATGAATAATAACCTGGCTCCGCTCCATTGCCTGAGAATACTGTCTTTTCCCCACTGTGCTACAATGTCGTTTTCACAAATCGGGTGACTCGAATGGGTAGGACTGTTTCTGGACTTCCTATTCGATTTCACTGGCCAGTTTTTCTATCCTTGTCCCAAGATCACACCTTCCGAATCCCTACTGATAGCTGCTATTGGTAGCCAGTAAATTAGGTCCTCCCTATTGTTCTTTATTCAAAATTACCTTTGTCTTGGCCAACACACTCAAATTGGATTTCTAGTTTAAAGACGACTTTTTCTTTTCAAGTTTTGTTGGCGCTATTCTTCATGGCTTTCCTAAAAATAACACATTGCAGCCCAGTAATATAAGTTAAATTATGTTCTAAGATAACGAGGTAGCTGGACCAGGTAAAAGCTTTCTAGGACACTGGGTCAGAGAGTCCTGTGTCTGCTGTGCCCTCTGAGGCCTGGGAAGGAATTTCTTCTCTTTTCCTGTTGGCATTTCCGAGTTCAATCTGTTTTGCTAGGCCTGCTCTGAGCCCTGGATGTTCCTACCATGGTTATGTAGCTCTCCTCTGACTTCTCTGGGTACCCCGTGTGGCATGAATTTGTGGGTGCCTTTCAGCTTCTCTCTCCAAAAAAGACCCAATGCCTCCCACCCTGCCAGGGTCTGTACCGTCTGGCTGGCCCACTTTCCTAGACATGGTCTCCTGTCTCCCCCACCATTCCCCACTGTTGGGCATCCAGCAACTGGGGCTGCTTTCAGCTCCCCACAGGACCCTGTTCCACCCACAATGGGGAACTTCCACGTCGGGTTGAACTTCCTGCCTGACATGTTCTTTTCTTCCTGCTCCCACCACCTTTCTTTCATCTGTTAACACCTTGTGAACCTCTCAGTCCCCTTCCCCGGGCATCCTTCCCTGGTCCCTGCTCTCATGCTGCTTCATGCATGGGTCCCGGCTCAAAATTATAAGCCTGTTTGATTATATGATCCACACTTGACTCTTCCGCTGTATTATAAACTCCAGTAAAGCAGGGTCTGGAACTGTTTGGCTTGATATTGAACCTAGCATTTGTCCTATAGCAAGTGCTCTATAATTCATCTAAAAATGAATGCATGCATGAATGAAATGCTTTGGCCCAATGGTCTCTGTCACTTTCCACAAGAACCCTGCATATAGATGCTCAATAAATATCTTTCATCTCTTCTTCTTCTATAGGGCATTTCAATAAAGAATAATGTATGAGAGTAGCTTGCCTCATTATAAAATGACCAGCCTGGCCATTGCAGGCACACTCAGGAGTGTTTCTTAATGCTCTGTACTTGATTTGATGTGGGTGACGGTGATAAGTCAAATATGACTTAGAGGTGTCCTATACCTGCCAATACCTATCTTGCCTTCTGACTCTCAATCTGCCAGATGTTGCTTCTGATTTGCTTATGGTGCATAGGAAAGCAGTGTCGGTTTGAAGGTGTTAACGGCAAGCTAGAAACTCAGGGGGCTGTGACTTTCCATTGCTGGGAAGTCCTATAACTTTAGCTTGCTCAGTGGCAAAGCAGGGCACCAAGGACAGCTCTGCTAGCAGTTGGCACAAATGAGTGAGAGCTAACATCTGGTCCTTCATGGAAAATTCCTGTACTTAGAGCCGGAAAATAGACCATCATTCCATTAATAAAGGGACCAGAATTAGTCCTTGTTCTCTGTGTTCCACATGCTAGTCATTGATGAATGATAACACTGTCTCGATAGTCTCAAGCAATCAGAGGGGAAGATAAAAAGTAGGATCCATGGTCACCATTAGCAGCGCTGTGCCCTGGAGAGTGTGGGCAGGCGGTGCCCACCCACCCCTACTGCTGCCTGGAGACAGACTTTTGTAATTTGCATAGTTAGTGACCCCATGGGGAGGGACCATAGATAGAGATGCTGCTTATGATACAACCGCTGCCACACTGTGTGTTGAAAGAAACTGATCTCTCCGATAGGAAAATCACTAATCAGATTCTGCCTCAAAATGGAAACACCAACCTTTTCTAAAACACACTTCACTGGAATAGAATGATAAGGTTAATGTAATAGAGGCCAGTGGCCCTTGGGTTGTTAGGGGGAGAAAGATGTAAATTGTTACCAGGAAGATCTTCCTGTGATCCTGGTTTTAATGGGTTTAATTAAAGAATTAAGACCAATTATTAACCATATTGCACTGAGTTCCAGACAGCTTCTGCTGGGGCAGGCGAGGAGGTCATATGGAAGAGCAGGCTCTGAAGAAGGGGGAAGGGCCGCGGAGCTCAGTGTCATCTGTGTCCCCATGGAGCAGACTGGGTGTCCTAAGGAAGCATGATCCTGGGGAAGCCTGCATGTATGTGTGTGTGTGTGTGTGTGTGTGTGTCCCCACATGTGTAGGTGGATATGATTTGAGGTGGAAGGACACAGAAGATAAATTTAGTTACATCGCATTCTTGACTTGGGTGTATCTGTACTGGGCATTTAGAGTTTAAAGCTAATTAAATCGATTCATCATCTTTTGTGAAATACCAGAATGATTTTGTAAATGCTAATTAGGCTAGAGGACATTTGCATCATTTAAAATTAGGCAACTGGCCACCTACAACATGTAGGTGATTCATTAATTTCAAGCGAACGTAACGCGTGTAAGTAAATGGCAGGACTCTGCGGATTTCTCTGCTTGGTTCTGCCTTCTGTCAGGTTGTAATGCACTTTTTCACACTGTACTTTTATTAAGGGTCTCTCTCAGGTTGTTGTCAAATGTCCTATTCTTCCAAGTGAATGCCATAGGAGCACCAGTCAGTAATGATATTGGATGAGGCCAATCCTGTGAGTGTCTGCCCTGCCCTGCCCGTGGCCCCTTGCCCGGGAGGAGGGGGCTAGGTGGTTCCTAACTCTTATGCAGATGTATTCTCCCCTCTTGATCCAAACTCAGGCTACAGCTGATCAGGCCAAAATGACCCACTGGCATTCAGTCAGTCTATGGCTGCCTAGGAGGTGACCTAGGATAAGAGTGCTGTTTTTCAAGGACAGTGGTGGAATGGTGAGTCTTTCAGTTTCTCTCTCAGGAATTTCAGCTGAAGATATGTTGAGAATCAAGCCATCACAAGCAGAACCTTAGCCAAAATGTCCTCAGAAAGAAGGAAGTTTGTAAAATCATGAAGCACTTCCAGTCATGAATAAGCAGAAACAAGGGTAAGTAAGTTCCACGAAGTCAGGGAGACTTGGGAAGAAAGGGAGGACTGCTGAGGGAGAGCTGAAACTCTCTTAACGGCAGAGAACAATCTAGATAATCCAATGATATCCAGTTAGAGCTGTATCGGGTGATTCCAGTTTCTGAATTGTAATGTGAGACTCGGCCAAATATTTCCAAGATGTCCAGCTGGGATGCATGCCTTCCCATGGTAATCACACCGCGGAGAAATGCCTAGAACGTAAAGGAACAGAAGGGCATCAGGATTTCCTTGCATGCTGAAGAGCCTACACACAATATGTGTCTGTGATTTACGTAACTTCTTTATTTCTTTCAGTTTTATTGAGATATAACTGACACAGGTCACTGTACAGGTTTAGGGTGTAGGGCACACTGACTTCACTTACATATGCTGTGAAGTGATTACCATCCATCATTTCATACGGACACAAGGGAAAAAAAGAAAAAAAATTTCTTATGTATTCACTTATTTGTCTTGTAACCAGAAATTTGTTCCTTTTGACCCTTCATCCAGCACTTCCATCCTCTCTCCCTCACCTCTGGGAACCGCAATTCTGATCTATTTTTCTTATGAGCTGGTTTTTTTGTTTTGTTTAGATCACATAGAAGTGAGATCATACAGTATTTGCCTTTCTTTGTCTGAGTTATTTCTTTTAGCACAATGCCCTCCGGTCTGTCCACGTTGTCACAAATGGCAGCATGTTTTTTCTTTCATACACTCTACATACATACCACATTTTCTTCATCCAGTTCATCTGCTGATGGACACGTAAATTGTTCCCAAGCCTTGGCTGTGGTAAATGACGCTGCCATGAACATGGGGATCCAGGTATCTTTCAAGATAGTGATTTTGTTTCTTTTGGATACAAACCCAGAATTAGAGTTGCTGGATTATATGGTATTTCCATTTTTAATTTTTGGAGAAACATTCGTACTCTTTTCCATAGTGACTATACCAGTTTACAATCTCCCTGCGCCCCTCGCCCCCTGCATTAGGGCTGCCTTTCCTCCACATCCTCACCAGCATTTACTTCTTATCTTTTTGATGCTCACTATTCTAACAGGCATGAGGCGATATCTCACTGTGGTTTTGATTTGTATTTCCCTGATGATTAACAATGAACACTTTCTCCTGTACCTCTTGGCCATTTGTATATCTTCTTTGGAAAAAATGTTTATGTAGGTCCTTTGCCCATTTTAATTGGTCATTTGATTTTTTGTTATAGAGTTGTGTAAGTTTTTTAAAATATATTTTGGATATTAACCCTTTCCATCCCTTTCTGTAGATTGTCCTTTCACTTGTTGATCATTCTTTTTGCTGTGTAGATGCTTTTTAATTTGAGGTAGTACAACTTTGTTTATTTTTGATTGTGTTCTAGGTGCCACACCCCAAAACGTATCACTGAAATCCATTCCAAGGAGCTTTTTTCATACTGTCTTTTAGGAGTTTTATGGTTTCAGGTGTTCAAGTTCTTAATCCATTTTGAGTGAATTTCTTGTGACTGGTGTGAGATAGGGATCAAGTTTCATTCTTTTCCATATGATTATTCAATTTCTCCCATACCATCTATTAAAGATACTTTTTCTCTTGAAAAGTATTGAGTATTCTTGGCTCCCTTGTCAAATATCAGTTGATTATATATGTATGTATATGCATGGATTTCTTTCTGGGCTCTCAGTCTGTGTCATTGTTCTGGGTGTCTGTTTTTATGCCAGTACCATACTGTTTTGATTGTAGCTTTATAATACAGCTTGAAATCAGGAAGTGTGATGCCTCCAGCTTTATTCTTTCTCAGGATTGCTTTAGATATCTGGGGTCTTTTTAGTTTTTTGTAATTTTCTTTTTTTTTTTTTTTTTCTTTTTGGTCTTTCTGTTATTGTCCAAGTGCTCTGCCTGGCTTTTACCCTCATTTTGCATTCCTCACCTTCTCTGTCCTAGTTGACTGCCACTCTTTTTGTCCTATACTCTTCGCTACAGCTACTCATGACCCAGGGCAAAGTGTTGATGAGGGCTGTGAGGGTTACCCGCTTTTCAGGTCCCCCAAGGGGTGCTCTAGACACAGCATGGCACAGGCTGCCTTTGACTTTGTAATCAATTTATCTTCATAATGGATGGATGAGAATGTGACAGTTTAGCTCAGATATTAGGTCACAGTGAAGTTTAAAGTGTTTCTCTCTCTCTTTCTCCTATTAAGGAATCAGCATACTCTCATCCTCACAGTCTTCCTTCCTCCATTCAAAGACAGAAAAATAGCTGTACAACAGGGACATTGTAGAGCTAAAACATATGTAGTTTGGCTAAGGTACTCTTTCCAGGAGCAAACAGGAACCTTTATAGCTTTTCTGTTTGTCTACACATTTATGCTCTAGAGTAGTAGGCAGAACTCCCCGATTTTCATATTGCCCTGCTGTAAATATATACTCTTCCTCTTCAAATTAGCCTTGGCCATGGCACAGAAGTAATTTCAAAAAGTATGTGATTGCTTCGTCATGTTAACATTAGAACCTCCCTGAGTTTTAGGAGGGCCTTTGGCCACCCAGTTTGCAACTTATTTCCTAGGCTTCCTGGTGGCCAGATGTGGTCTTGTGACTCAGTTTCCCCCAGTAAAATGTGAGCAAAGTGATGTTTGCAACTTAGATGATAATTTTTTAAAGGAAATCACTTACCGTCCACTTTCCCTTCGACTACCTTCCAGCCCCAGATGGGATATTGGCTAACGAGCTCAACTCATGCAGATGAGGTGAGTATAGCAGGACATGGCAGAATGATAGGCTAGAAGGAAGCCGACCCCTCCGTAGCCTAGTGGAGCAGAGCCACTTGCACCCTGGAGACTCTCTGGGATGATACAGGGAGAGCAATAAATATCACTTTCTTGCCTGAGTTTTCTCCTATATTTTTTAGTTTATTTGTTACAATAGCCTTGTTGATGCCCTAACTGATACACAGTGGTGCAATACCAAGTCCTCAGGAACCACACCGAGTGCTGAATAAGTGTCATGTCACTTAATTTTCTAGCAACTCTCCTAAAATAGATACTAATTGCTCATTTGACAGATGTACACACAGGCTTACAGAGGCTAAATGATTCGCCCAAGATGGTAAGGCTATGAAGCGGTAGAAGAACCTGGATACAGCTCTGAAGGGCTTCAAAACACAGATTCTAAATCTTTGTGCCCTAGCATACCTTGTTATTACTGTTCAGTCTTTTTTTTTTCTTTTTCTTTTTAGACAGTGCATTTTTGAAGCATTCTTGTCAGCTAATTTAAAGTTTCTGTCCATTACACATTGTAGCTTTTGATTGCTTCTTTGCTTAGTTTGGGGCAGAATGCTCATTTTATTCTCCTTTTTTTGGAGGGGAGCGAGGTAAAGATAGTCCCTTGGTTTTGAATAGATTCATCTTACTTTGTCCATTAAATTGTAAATCCCTCAGGAAGTAATGCTTGTGGTACAAATGTAGCTAAATAATGACAACTCTCTGTCTCAAGGGATAAGAGCTGCCTAGTCTTCCGGAGTGACTCAGTATTCTCTTACGTGATGTTTTCCTCCTGGGTAGATGAATTCCATTGTCAGTGAATCAGTCCTGGTGGACAACCTCCGATCTTAAATACATTCTCATGGTAGCAGCATATTTAAATAGAGGGAACATCCAAAATGATGGTTTTGCATAACGAATGATGCCCATTCTATTTATCACTAAATACAAGCAGGTGGAACTTAAAAATTTCATGATTGCTCTTTAGTCAAATGTTAGATTCATGATCATTCTGCCACGCGTGAGTTAGTAATAAGTATGCTGCATAATAAAAGAAAGCCCCAAATGCATCAGTAAGATATATTTGCATCAGTGTATCAAACAGAACATGTATTTTTCTCTTTTTAAAAAAATTGTTTATTTATTTGAGAAAGCAAGTGAGAGAGCAAGAAGGCGAGAGAGCAGGACTGGCAGCGGCAGGGGTGGGGGGTGGGGCAGGGGGGAGGGGAACAGAGAGAAAGGGAGAAGTAGACTCCCCACTGAACAGGAAGCACAACCCAGGGCTTGATCTGGGGCTTAATCTGGAGCTCAGTCCAGGCTGGATCCCAGGATTATGGGATCATGACCTAAGCCGAAGGCAGATGCTTAACCAACAGAGGCACCCAGGCACCACAAGGGGTGTGTGTGTGTGTGTGTGTGTGTGTGTGTATTTTTTTTTTTTTTTTCCCAACATGAGAGCAGTCTGGAAGTGGACAGCTAAGGATTGACATGTGGCTCTTGGTCATTGACTTCTCAGGCTCCTTCTAACTTTTTCTTTGTAAATCCCTGAAATTGGTTTCTATTCTAAAGATTCCCTCATGGTTAGCAAAACCCCCTGAGTGACATTCATCGTGTCAGAGTCGCAGGCAGTGGGATGGGGAGAGGGCAGAGGGCCTTTGTCTGCCCACTTCCTTGTAAAGACCTTTTTCAGATTGTTCACTAAATGAACTTTCACTTCATTGGTCAGAACTTAGCTATACCTGCTTACATAGTTGCCTGGATGAAATCAAGGTTTTGTCTTGTTTTTAGCTAGGGAAGAAGGCAAACAATCAATGGTAGGTAGACTCCCTGCCTTCTAATTACAAAATCCCTGCCATTTTACACCAGGGGTTGGCAAACTGTGGCCTATGGGCCAAACCTGGCTCACAGCCTGTTTTTTTTATAAGTAACAAATTATTGAAACAAAGCCATATGAATTCATTTTTGTATTGTCTATAGTGGATTTAATGCTACAACAAAAAGAGCTGAGTAGTTGTCATGATCCACAGAGATCACATGGTCCCCAAGTATAAAACAGTTCCTATCTGATCCTATTGAAAAGTTTGCCAACCCTGTTCTAGATCATGGAGGACAGATTCTGATGAACAAATGGTTTCATTCCTTGGGATGTTATAGGAGCAGGGTTGAGCCTAATATAGATTCAGTAGCAATCTACTCTCCAGCCCCAGTGAAATTAAATCTCTTAGGCATATATTACATAAAAGTAACATGACTACTAGTGGCAGATTCAACAACAAGGAGTTTATTTATCTCACACACAAAGAAGTCCAGAAGTACATGGTCTGGGGCTGGTGTGGATGCTGAATGATGCTTTCAGGACTGGATTCTTGTTTTCTCCCTAACCATGGCAGAATGTTGAATCCATCTCCATGCTTAAAAACATTAGGTCTGCATCCTGCCTCAGAAGAAGGGGTAAGTGTCAAAGGCCAAAAGGGGCACGAATCTGTCTCTTTCCAGAACCTTCCTGGAGGTCTTTATGGGCCAGGACTGTATTCTCATGACACCTGCTGGCTGCAGAGGATCCTGAGGTGGCGAGAATGTACAGTGGACACCCGACTGAGGCAAACAAATGGAGAGGGAACCAGGAGCAGTATGACAGGAGCAGGGCTCCTCACAATTAACGCGGCCACTCTAGCACCTTCTGAGGGTCTCACCTTGCCTCCCTGCTCCTTCCTGTAACCGTTCCTGAAATTGATTTTGTTCTCCAACCCCCTCCTTTCCTATTTCCGGCTAGGTGAGAAACCTGGAAGCGAGCCAGAAGAGGTGAAGCTGCAGAAAGCCAGCAAACAGATTGTGCAGAATGCCATCTTGCAGGCCGTGCAGCAAGTCTCCCAGGAGAGCCGGCAGAGGGGGGACAGAGCCCGTGACAGCCGGGGCAGCCTCCAGCTGGGCGTCGGGGAATTAACCAAGAAGCACGAAAAGAAGTAACACCATCGATTTGGCTCTTGTCACCTGCTTGGTTTCGGCCTTCCTCTTAGTATAGGATGTGTTGCCAAAATGTTGCCAGTAAAGCAAACCAAAGTGTCATCGGCATCTAGAAGTAGGATGAATTCGCGCTAGCCCTTGGCTGAGATGCACTGTTTTGAAAAAGTGCGTTAGATGATTCTGTTTATATTAATGCAGTGCCTCTGAAATGGAGTGGGCCCAAACAGGACACTGTAATTGCAGAAGTAGTTTTGCAGCACCATTTATTTTTAAGGTCCCCCGCGCCGAGATTCTGTGTTGCTTGTTTACTTTTGCTTTTTACGTACCATTCTGTGAGTTTAAACAGCGACCCTTTTCGCTGAGATACTGAGTATGGTACTGTGTTCTTTGTATTTTAAAAAGACATGCTGGAAAGGTGAAGGTATGGGGTTTGTCAACTTCAAATATGGAATTGAAGGCTTCACTGGGTTCAGGTCCAAGATCAAATGGAGCCAAGGCAAATTCTAAGACTCAGTCTCTCAGGATCTTACAAGGCATTATTTATATTACTTTTTAGAAAGGAGGGGTTTAACTTTTAAAGGACTCAGTTTTTTTTTTTTTTTGTTTGTTTGTTTGTTCGTTTGTTTTTTTGGTCTCCGTTCTCTCCATGGTTTGATAGCTGGTCTTTACTCTCTGTGCAGAAATCCTTTGGAAATAGGGATTTCTTTTTCCATCTAAAATTAAAATAAGACAAGTGATAGATCTAGATGCATGAGTTGCCAATGACTGTTTTTTCGAAGCCCCATGAAGAGCAACCGGAACCATAGATTCCATTTACAAACACTATGTTATCATCAGGTTATGTCGTCGCATTAGTACCTTTCTAATAGGAGCTTCTCTTTTCCCACCCACAAATTAAAATTATATTTTCAAAGTCATGAAAATCATACATATCAGGACTAAATAACACTGAACATAGGAAAAACCAATTTTTAATTCTCTGAAGCATGAAGATAGAGTGGGAACAATAAAGTAACCGTGTTTTGGACAATGCTGTTATGGAGATATATGTGCATATGAAAAAAGCCATTATTATAGCAATGGTATGATCTTGGCTCCACTCCCATGAAATAATGCATATCTTTCTAGAGTCATTACAATCCCACAGTCTGGGTTTCACCACAGTCATTGAGTTGGTGCTACTGAAGACAGAGAAAGAATTTGGCCTTTAGTAAAAACCCTGCGGCTTCAGAATATTAATGTCTACATTTGATAGTTTTTTTTTTTTTAAAAAGCCAGGATCAGCATATATGGTACGACTGATATTAAGATATACTTCTAGAATTCCAGTATGTTATGCTTTCCACAATGGATACTATTGATTATAGTAGATAAATGGAAGCACTCACCTATCAGTTTTCTTAGATTATCTCACATGATGCACAGCTGGAAAAAAAATCACAGGAAGAAAGGCTATGAGAGGGAGCAGAGGGAGTTAAAATTTAAGTGTGATTTATTTGTAAATATTTTTTTTGCAGAGCTCATGATAATCGAAGAATGAGTTTAAGTTGATCTGAAGTCATATAATTGATATGGTATGATTGCACAGTCTGTAGATAATGAATAATTAGTAAGGTAAATTATTCAGAAGGATTTACTATAAAAAGTAAACCCAATGCTTGTAGTCTGCAAGTGATCTAGCACCATGCGTACTAAGCTGTCTGGTTATAAATAGTCCTGGACCTTGCTGTCATATCATATGGCGAAAATACATAAATGCACTATCTTTCTTCTCTGGTGTGTCTGTGCTAATTCATTGAGGATCTTTGAGAACATTTGATTAACTTCGGTATCTAAACATTATTTGTAAATAAAATATATCCAGCTTTGAAATATGTTGTCACTTCTATACCCCACTGTGTGGCTCATTTCATACATGTATCTTACATTCTTTTGGCACCATGAGGCACCCCAAGTTTTCCAAACCCCTAGATATCATGATCCTGAGAGTGTTTCTTCCCTGGGCCTGTACTGTGAGCCTGTGGGATGGCAGTGTCTGAGGCTGGAAAGGGAAAGGACACGTGCTACAAAGTGGCCTTTTGATCTCAGGAAGTAAAGGTGAGTGGATCTATAATGTGGAGCGTCTTTCTTGATCTTTGCGAGATGGAACATCTACAGCAGGGAACACAGAGATTGAGAAATTCTTGAAAGAAGAAAAGAAAGTTGAGCGACACCTGCCCCCAGTAGGTTGGGGCCATACTGGCAGAATCCTAAGGAAGTTCAGCCGTAAAAATAAATCCATCCGTTAAACTCTTGCTAACCTCTCTCAGTATAAAGTTATTGGCCTTGAACGGGGCCTATCGAGCTTCATGTGGCATAGGATTAAGATGGGTTACCAGTTGGCTATTATCATAAACCAGAACACAGCTTTTGGTTTTTGGAATTCATAGGAATATTTATGTATGTATTTAATGTCTTTTAGCTTCCTGATTTACTACATTGCAAAGCAGACATGGGCATCCCAGCTCTGTGTGTTCAGCTGTTCATCTCTTACTTTGCCTGGCCCTGGAGTAGACCAAAGAGAGAAATCCTTTTATATTACTTTGCTTTTCTGTAATAATCTATCCGGTATGGACAGTATTGTAAATTGATACAAAACAACTTCCTGCCTTCTGGGCTTCATCTCCCCCCTAGCCTGCCCCCAACTCTCTTTTTTAGCTGCTTCGTCTTCCCTTATGGTGGGATTTCAGGTTACCAAAAAAAAAAAAAAAAAAAAATATATATATATATATATATATATATATATATATATATATATCAACCATTTAAAAACAACCATGTTATTTATTCCAATCTGGAATGAATAACTATTTTCAAGGTTTTAAGGTCTTACAAAAAAATTAGAAAAGAGAGTTTTCAACTTATCCGCTGTAATGGCTATTCCAATAAGATACAATAGAGAATAAAAAGTTCTGAGAAATCTGGTAACTAGTTTAGTTACTACAGTACCCAAACAGGTGAAAAAGACCAAACCCTTGAGTAAAGTCTTTAGTTCATGTGAGGAGATTTTGGAAACCACAATAATAACATCTTTTCTTTTGAGCGTGAAAAAGTTTTCTGAAATATATTACTGCACATTAACTCATTTTTCTCATTGTTACAACCTCAAAATATGTTGCATCTGGGAAGATCTTATTCTTTTGCAGATAAAGTCACATTGAGTCTCAGAAGGATAAGTATATCCTAAGGGATGAATAGCAAGTAGTATTTGGCAGAGAAATACATGAATCACTGATCTTGAACTTTGAGAGCATATGAATTAGCTAAGGGAGCCTAGGAAATATAAATTCTGGGCATCTTTATGTTAAGATGGAAGAATAAAACTGCGTCCTAGTAAGAAATGTCACAAAAATAGTAAAGGGCCAGAAAGATTATCATCAATAGAAATAGCTCAATGCCATGAATGTCAGAAAGTGGTAGCTAAGGAAGGAAAGGAAAACCGCAGAGGGAACGAAATAGAAGATCACAACAGAGCATGGCAAGTTCACTTATCTTTCCTCCTCAGAGCTACATGCAAAGTCCATGGAATCCTGACCCAGGTGTTGAGAAAGATGAATGTGGTGGGTGATGTTATTGTTTGTCGACTACCGTGTAGTGGAAATGACTCATAGGAAGAAAAAGGCAAAGTTGGAGAAGGTGCTCTTCCCACATGGCAGTGACAGCATTATTGTACAGAAATGAAGAAAGGAAAAGATAAACTCATATTGAAAAATTCCCTGAAGGTGTTCTAGAAAATGGATACAAAGTGTTCAATACCAATACTTCTGGAATAAGAGAAATATCCTAGAAATTCCTAGGCTGAGAGCAAGCCATTTACAGAGGTAAAAACTTGAGGCTGGTGTGGACTACTTCATAGCAACAATCAATACTCTATCAGAAGAGAGAAAAGTCTACAAAGTTACAAAGTAGCTCTGAAAAGGAAAGTATGAAGTAAGCTTGTTATTCCCAGCCAACACTCACTGGAGAATAAAGGCAAATTAAAAAAAAAAAAAAAAAAAAAGGAAGGAGGAAAAGTCAAGGGTTACTGGTTCATAAAGTGGGACAAAGGAAATGATACCGTGCTCATGACTTCATCTGTCAGAAAAGAGAATTGATATGATCTTAAGTTGAATGATCTAGTTAAAAAATTCAATGATGCAAAATTCTTAATTGATTTCATAAGTCCTTTTCTTAACCTTAGAGGAATGTATTAGAAAAATAATACATTATGCTAAAGAAAGATTTATTTAAAGTTAACAGTACCTTTAGTTTCATTTAGGTTCTTTTTCTTTCATTAAATAAAAAATATTAAGAGATATGTATTTTATGTATATATAGTTTATCTCATATCTGCTGTTCTATCATCTATCTATCTATCATCTCTCTAAATTCCCTAATGCTATACCTGGCCACTTTTGGCTTATTCCACTAAAGCCGAACAGGAAGACTCTGGCAGCTTGTGAAGAACCAGAGTGATCTTCCCATTGAGAGAAATAATTCCTTTAATCATTAGACTTAGGCCACAGATGGCCCACAGTCTAAGTAATAAGTGAAGAAAAAAATAGATTTATTCCTGTAGTGCTTTTCAGTTTTTAGAGCAAGATACTGTTTATTGTACAGCAGGTTCCTACCTGATTTCTACTTAACCAATTAAGCAGTGCATTTCTTATACGGTTCACAGTTGTGTGTAAGGATCGACGTTCTTGCGTGCTCCTTTCATTAAGATACTCTGGCTCTGTTGGTGGCCATCTCCACGCTCTCAGCATTAGCCCTTTTTCGGTGCACAGATGGCTTCTTACTGCAAATAGCTGCCACTTTCTGCCTCTGGGATTTTTCTGGCTATGGCTGTGTGTTCAGCCCATGCAAGGGACAGCTGGAAGCACCCAGGGGGCCATGGCCCCAGGAGAAGCCCTATAAGGATGATAGATGGGAGCTGGCGCCTCTGCGTCCCAGCCCCATGGCCCCTCAGGTGGGCCCACTCCGAGGCACAGCATGCAGTCTTCTAGCAGTTGCCAGCCTGATGAGTCCCAGCTGTGCATGGCCCGTGCCTTCTCTCTCTCGCTTCGCCATCTTCCTTCCCACTGGTGTTTCCTAAGGTGAGCTCCGTGATGAAGTATGTTCACCGACATCTTTGTTTCAGGGTCCACTTCTCAGGAAACTAAGCTGAACACAGTGGCATTATGGTTATTTCTTATCAAGAAAACTGAGGTTTCTCATGACTTCTGCTTCGTTGCAGGAAAATTGGACCAGTCTTTCTGCAGAGACAATCTGCTCCAGCCAGATACTGAGCAGTGGCTGGCCCCTTTCAAAACAGATCATCAAAGTAATAGACCGTGAGTTGGTTAAGCTATCAAATGTGTTGTGTACTTTAATTTTATTATGGATATCTTGGTTGTCTTGAGATTGATTTATCTCAGTTCTGTTTTTTAAGTTGGCTAATTTATAACCACTGGCTTCGGATGAAATTGGTTTTTTTTTTTTTTTTTTTTTTTTTGCAATTGGGAGAAAATCATCCCTTTATTTATTGTTTTGCTTATGCTTTGCTATTAAAGGTTGCCCTTTAAATCTGGAGAGATAAATTCATGTAGATGTATAATTTGTTCCTCGTTTTGAAAAAGCTCAGATTAGGGAAAAAGGCAATGTTGTCAGGGTCAAGAGAGGACTAACCCATTAGCCAAGTGAGCTGTGTTCCAGCTCCAGATGCAATCATTAAAAGCACCTGGTGTCAGTCCTTCACAACATCGATCACAGTATGCAATTATATACTTATTTTTTTTAGGTAATCTGTTTAAATTCTGTTTCTGCAGCTAAGTCAGAGGCTTTATGAAAGCGGGTCATGTATCTGTCTTGTTTAAATATCTTAATCCTGTCGCGGCAAAGAGTAAGCACCCATTAATTACCTGTTGAACAAATGAATACATTAGCTCTCGGACATTTACAATTTAAGTTTTTCGAGTCTTGGTTTCCTCATGTGTAAAATAGGAGTTGGCCGTGGTGATCACTAAGCTTCTTCCTAGTTCTAACAATAAATGATTCTATGTGAGGTTTTTGGGGTACATTTTATTGAAGATTCATATAAGTGTACAGCTTGATGAATTTTTAATATGGATATATGGCCAAGGAAGTGCCTCCAGAGTGAAATAGAAAGTTACTGGCACCCCTACAAGTTTCCTTATGCCCCTTCCAGTGGCTACCACCCCAAAGCTAACAACTTGCCTGGCCTATATAATCCTGGATTTGTTTTGTTCACTTTTGAACTACATATAAGTGGTATCATGCAGTATACATTATTCCTTGGTTTACTTTCCTCAGTTTTTTGTCTGTGAGATTCACTTAGGTTGGTGTCAAGAGTGGTAATTTGTTCTTTTTATTTGCTATTACTGTGTATAAATATACCACTACTCATCAATTCTAATAGGGTTTCCCCTCTATTTTGGCTGTTACTTTTTTTTTTTTTTTGAGGGAAGGAAAGAGTGTGTGAGCCTGGTGGGGGGAGGGGCAAGGGAGAGGGAGACTTGAGGCTCCCTGCCCAGCAGGGAGCTCATCTCAGAACTCAATCTCACGGTCCTGAGATAATGACATAAGCAGAAAGCAAGAGTTGGACGCTTAACTGACTAAGCCATCCCATAAATCATTGTAAATATTCTTTTACAAATTTTTGCAGAGGAGGGGCAGTTTATAGTTTGTTCTTCAGGTAAATACCCAGGAGTAGGATTGCTAGGTCATGGTATGCATTTGTTTACTAGATACTAGAGACTTCCTATGCAGTAGTACTAAGTTATCCTCCTATTGGGGATGTACAACAGTTCTAAGAGATGAAGGCAAATGTTACTCTGCCTTTCAAAGCCTTTGGTTCCCCAGTCTCTCACATGCAATTCCAGAATTCAGCAAGAGTCCTTTGAAGGGTGGGAAACTGGCTACATTTTGGGTACTTCAAGTTTCCATTCAATCCATCTGCCTGCCCAAATCCTTGCTGATTTCATTTTCCTCTAGTCCTCAACTAGAAACCTCCAACCACTTCCTCCCAACAAGAGGACAATTGGTGGCGATATCTTGCCATGGAAAGATTCCCCCTAATCTAGAATTCAGTTAATCTAGTTCCCAGGGCATCCATGCCACTCTGCCTTAAGTAAGTATGCTTTTTGTCATTCATCCACTTTCCTAGCTGATGCTAGGGGCAGCATTGGGCTATACACTTCCCAGAAGCAAAGATCCTCTGATCTGTGTATTGATCCAGACATATTGGGACCAGCAATATTGTACCAGTTACAGATCACATTTGTAATACTGGGATCAGATAGAAGAAAGAACATCTAGTTTTCACCCTCATTTGTTTTAGAATCGCAACCCTAGAAGCAATGTGAAATAATGGACTTCACTGATGTCCTTGCTGATACACAGTGGTTTACAGTGAGGGAATTTGGATAGGCTTGTAGTCACTTAAAATTATGCTTGAGGTGGGTAAGAAAGAAATTCAGTGCTATTAGATAACTCTTTTCATCGCTGGTCTTTTTTTGGTTCAACTTTCTGTAAACTTGCTTGTACCCTCTACGGTAATCTCTTCCCTATGTCCACCAAGCTTCTGCCTCATTGCCAACCCTAATTCTGAATCCAACTATGAAAAGAGAAGAGGTGAGAGAGAAGGAAAAAGGGAAAGAAGGGCATAATAAATCAGGAAAGGAGTGTGCTTTACGCTCAGGCTGGAAATGTGCGTGTTTGTGTGTGTGTGTGTGTGTGTGTGTGCGTGCTAGGGTGGGCTTGTGTCCTGACTCCAAACTTGTACTTTTAGGATGAAAATAAGCAAAATCTTCTGGTCTTGGTTCTAAATGAGAAGTAGGCCTATTGCATAAGAGCAGTTCATATAAGTAGTAAACAGGAATAATTTGCATAGAAAGTAGGTACTTGGACTTTCACTCTGTTTCAGAGACTGGGGCTTTGTAGCATCAGGACAATGAAAGTGGTCCTCCTCAGACATGTGACCTCTTGATTTCCTGGAAGCTTGCCAGGCAAACTTCAAAAGAGAATTCACTCATTCACATTGAATGATGAACTCAGAGTCTCTCTACTGTTTTAGAAAAACAACAAAAAACAAAAACCCCATACAACAAAATTATTCTTCATCATTTTGTAAAATATTTACCTTTTGGGGTAGCTTATTATTCTGATATGTCTTAGATAACTTATGTTTATTTTTATTAAATTAAAAGTTTATTGAAAACTAGAATTCAGGTTGAAGTAATTATTCAACTATCATAAATCATTGTGGTGCTGTTATTTGTTCAAAACTAATTAGGTTTGTGACCTTAAGCAAATGAGTTTATCTTCCTAGTGCTTGTTTTTATTATTTCAGAGAAAGAGGATCATTATCCTAATTCCACTTATTATTAGTCATGTTGGTATATGATCAGTTTCTGAATGCCAGTGTCTTTAAATTCAGTCCTGAGGATCTCAAGACCTAAAAGAATGGAAAGTTCTTTGGGGCGCCTGGTTGGCTCAGTGGATTAAAGCCGCTGCCTTTGGCTCAGGTCATGATCCCAGGGTCCTGGGATGGAGCCCTGCATTGGGCTCTCTGCTCAGCGGGGAGCCTGCTTCCTCCTCTCTCTCTGCTTGCCTCTCTGCCCACTTGTGATCTCTGTCTGTCAAATAAATAATAAAATCTTTAAAAAAAAAAAAAAAAAGGAAATTTCTTTAATACTAGATAGACATTAGGGCCATGACCACTATGTGGTTTCTTAACTTAGTGGAAAAAGCAGGATAAATCTTTTTACCTAGACTAGTAAAGGGCCTAAGTAACTTGCTGTACGCCTGCCGTGTGTGTGTGTGTGTGTGTGTGTGTGTGTGTTCGTGCTTAAGTTCTTCTTTATTCTTTCATGGCTTCCAAAGATAGGCATAATCCTTGGCAAGGTCTTTTCATACCATGTGTGCGGGAGTTGAGTACTATCAAAACTTTGGTCCTATGCAGAAAAGAATTTCAAGAAAATAAAAATTTTTTTCTGCAATCCATTTCTGTTTATACGGCCCATCAAAGCTACACCCAGTCTTTTACAAGCTATAACCCATGGTTGATGATTTAGGTATATGAGGATTCCCTTGTGTCCATGTTACGAAAGAGTTTTTAAGAGGTGGAGTAAAAGGAAGTTCCTCGGCTCCCTCTAGAGGAAAGAGAGTGTTATTAACATAACTTTTGAGGATTAGTTCAAGAAAATGTGTGAATGACTAGGCTTCTTTAGAAAAGTTCAAAGTATCACACAAATTCATTCAGTTGAAAACCTGTGATACCCGGTACTATGTGAAAATCCTAATTGCAAGATGATTTTAAGGTGTAGGAAAGAGAAAGGAGGTAAAATACTTTTGCGCAAATGGATGTAATATATACAAAAACAGACTAATTAAGATAGAGACAAAATGGCCAAGGGGATCAAGAACAGTTACATGAAGGAAAGGCTATTTCATGGAAATCTTTCTGGGCTAGAGAAATAGAAAAAAGGAGAAGGAAAAGTCATTGTTTTAAATAAAATTTCTAAATTATCTTTAATTTTTTGAATTTCAAAAATCAATTTTTTTCTATATCAAAAATGCTTTGTAACTTGTAACCTTCTTCTGCCTGTTTAGGTCATGTCATGCCACTTTTACCTAACACTTTATGCTCTAGTTGTTCTAATCCCTGGCAGTTTCTCTCTGATTTCACACCTTAGTGTCTATGACCGTAAGTAGTCCCCTCTGCCTAGAATGCCTTCCCCAACTTCTTCTTCTTTTTTTTTTTTAAGGATTTTATTTATTTCTTTGACACAGAGAAATCACAAGTAGGCAGAGAGGCAGGCGGAGAGAGGGGGAGACAGGCTCCCTGCTGAGCAGAAAGCCCAATTTGGAGCTCGATCCAGGACCCTGAGATCATGACTTGAGCCGAAGGCAGAGGCTTAACCCACTGAGCCACCCAGGCACCCCACCCCCAATTTCTTTTATCTTAGAATCTTTTATTCACTTTTCAGAATCAGCTCAAGCATATTATCTTCCCCAAAATATTTTTTCATACCTGTACCCTTCCAGCCAATAAGACTGGTCTAAACACAGTCTTTTTTGTGTCCAGTTGTCCCAAGGGTCCCTCTCTTAGTGTCTACCACATATTCTTGGAATTGTCTCCTGAGATTTTTATCTCTGCTGGCAGATTACAAGTACATCTTGGGCTGGGGCCATATCGTGATCATTCTTACACTCACATGATACAGGACAGTCCTTTGAACATGTTTGTACTCAGTAAATGTGGAATTGAGTTGTCCTTTGACTTTCTAACATGGATTCTAAACTGCACTGCATTGTAGGGTTGGGGCACAAATGAAGGGGATCCTGCTCAGTCTGGACTGCCTTTATTCCGTACGTGTAATGAAACTGAGGGAAGTTTATTCCCTCCCATTGTAATGACCTTGGGCAGCTCCTAAGAGGTGTATAAGGATTAAGGTTGACTTACTTTGTGTCGGAAATGACTTATTCCAAAGGGGTATTCAATAGCAGCCATTCCTCACATCAGTGAATCAGAGAACTCTCAGGAAAAATGCCAATATTTATGTCTATGATGAAGGAACAAAATCACTGTTATGTATTATTATGGCTCAGAGTTACCTGAACAAAATGCCCATTTTACAGTTCGGGAAATTGAGAGGCAGAGAAACTAAGTAATTGGATCGAAGCCGCCCTCTAATGAATAGTGAGATCAGAAGCCACAGAAAAGCATCTTGCGGTTTGCAGGTTGTGACGGAAGGCTGCTGTTGGAGCCACAGGGCCCAGTGGGAAGCGGCAAGGGAACTGCCAGAGGCTAGGTTTTGTTCCCTCTACTGTGCATATGGCCTTTCCCAGCTTGGGTGCCCTCACTTGTAAATACAGAGGGTACCAACTGGTTATGGTGAGGATTAGATTAAGACCAAGGCGATAAAGAATGGTCTGGTGGAGAATTCAAGGTATTTCTGAAAGGCTAGGTAAATAGAGAAGTGGGAATTGTGACTTTAGTCAGGAGAGGGTGGAGAGGGTGCCTTCTCTTGGAGTTTACTAACCTGAGGGTTTGGAGAGCCTGAGATGTCCCTGGAAACATGGGTTGGTCAAGGGCACTAGGGGTAGAATGCAGAATCAAAAGAAGAAGAATTGTTTTTTTAATAGAGAGATTGGTATTTGCAGAATTTATATACCTATATAGATCATAGGTATTAACTAGCCTTAGAAGGTCTTCATCAATACCACAAGGTATTTTTAAAATAAGACTTAAAGGACATATTAGTAGTTTAAGTGTGATTGGAGAATGTTTTTGGTTACAGAATGATACTGTTTGCTAAAGCTTATTCCTTTTGTGTTGTATCTGGAACATATCTCAGGGTTTCTTTCAAATATGGGAGAGGGTTAAAAGGTTTTTCTCATCTAATTAAGGATGTAGGATTACCTAACTGAATTATAAAGGGGCTGATCTCTCTCCATCCCTCATCCCCTGTCCTGCTTCTTTTTATAAGTGAATTAACATGCAATTTAAATTGAATGAGCGATAGCCTATCAGGAGATAAACTTTAATAGCTCCCGGAACAAAAACTAATAGGAAAATAAGCTTAACTGAATCTAAAATTGCCTTAAAATTTAGCTTGAGGTTGGATTTTGAATCACTTAATTTGTAAGTTCCAGAGTTCAAAGATATGTATTTCAGTTTTCATTGTTTTAGTGTATGTGTGTAAAAATTTGACACAACATTGCTAAACCATGGGGTTTAACTGTAGAAACAGTGACTATATTGACTCACAGTTTATAATTAACCGAAAATGTTAGAACTGGAGGGGACTTAGTGCACAGCATTTCTCCGAGTTCTGCAGAAGCCTAGTCTTACTAGATGCTATGGAAAAAGACTGCTCTTTGTGCGATGAAGTTGGGAAACACTGGATACAGTTGCTCTCACTTGGAAATTGACGATGTAGTAACTTATTAAGGACTGAGAATTCTGTAACAATGAATCTTATTGATCTCTGTTTAACTGAAGGTTTCTTCAGTGTGTTTCACCTTGGAACCTTTCTTGATAAACAGTTATTGGTGACTTATAAAGAAAGCACCTGAGGATATTTAGTCCCAGATCAAGAGACTTTGCTCATGGCCACGTAAACTCATGGATCTTGATTCCCAATCTATTACAGCTAGCTACTGTCCTTACCAAAAAGAACAGAAAATGTAGTTGTTATGGTTTATTTTTAGAGAACATACGGTTACAGTTACTAATTGGTGATTTTTTTTTTTTTTTGAAACGTTCACAAACTATCTCTTTAATAACATGTTGTGAAAGGTTGCTGGCTATTAAATCTATCAATCTGGAATTAATACTTCCTGAAACTTGAAGTATTTGCCAATTTTCAATCCTCTGATGTCTTTTTCATTTGCTTTGGTTTCCCAAAGATAATTGATAATGGTTGTAAACACCTATTCCAATCTTATGATTGATTCATCTGGTTTGGATATTTAGAATCTTTGGAAGTAACAAATTACTCTGATATAATCACCTTATACATCTTGATTTCTTCTCCACTTTAACCAAGTTTTGCCTTTTCTAATTCTTCTCCTTCTTAAAGAAATGGAAGATAAGTTTTATTTCTGTTTATTACTGGTTGTATACAGCAACATTAATGGTATATTATTTAATCTAATATATAATAATTGCATAATAACTTTTGGATCTTTAGATAGAAAACAAATAGTTCAATATTTTTTGCTTATGATATGCCCATAATTTGAATTTAACCCCATAGTATTTGTAGACTTTACCCTGAAAAACTAACTCACGCATTTGGATTAATTCCTAATTCATTGACTACATTAGTGTCCCCACTCTGCAACAAAAAGGAAAATGTTATATCACTCAGATTAAAAACAGAACATATCCCTTATATAAATAGTAGTGGGTTCATACCTAGAGTACTTGTGAAATTCTTAAGGTAAAGGTTCTCTAGAGAGCTGAGAGCCCACAGCCTGGCAATATAAAATAAGAATTAGGTGGGGCCACTCTCAAGTGACGTCTATTAGTGAGAAGATGTGAAACCTACAGAGAAATATGACGCACGTCAAGCCGCTTGGAATAGGCACACGTTTACCAGGCCCTGAATGTTCCCCTGAGCAGTGTCACTGTTACCACGCTAATTACTGATGGTGGTCAACCCTGGAGAAAAGATTTCAGAAAAGTTACGAGCTTGGTATCCCAGTGGTTTGTATTCTCTGGGACAGGCTGGGGCAGGGAGGGGCCGCAGCCTGATGAGCTGGAGAAAGGAGCTGGTGAAAGAGGAGGGAAGGTAAAGGATGAGCCTATAGACCCAGGGTTCAACCAGGAATTGTTCGAGACCTGCTTCGTATGAAGTGTGGTGCAGAGCCAACCACGGATTCCAGGTAGTACAGCCACACAGAGATAACCAACCTTTCTTAAGCTTCTTCTATGCTGTGAATTTTCAAAGTATAATTTCATGCCATCCTCAGCATAGCCATCTGAAAGATCACCATTATCCTCACTGCAGACTTGAAAGCTAAGGCTCAGGGACATTCAAGGATTTGCTGAAGATCCCAGGAAGAGGTAGGACTGGCATCTAGCTCTCAGTCTGTTGTCTCCAGAATCTAGGAATGTGGCCGGGTTCTGGCTATGCCATTCTCTGATAAAAGTGTCCAGGCAAGACATTGATGCTGACCACCCAGGATATCTAAACAGAACGAGTACAGCTGTAGGGACATATGACCAAACATTCACTCAGCTACCATGAACTTTTGAGGAAGGGCACTAAGCACCAGTGCAATAATGAATTAAGCAGAGTATTTACTTTTGGGAGGTCTCCGATTGATGCATGAGACAAACAGTCCAATGCATTTGTTGGGCACAGAGAGGAGGCGAAAGCATTTGATTTTGCATGCCTTCTGACGAGGTGTGCTCTTCTCAGATCCCACAGTGCTCCCCGTTGTCAATTCATCCTTTGTCAATATGCTCCTGACCCCTAAGATGGATGAGTTGGCACCTTGGCCCCAGAATCTTTGGTACAGAGGCAGGAGGGGCAGTGTTGAAATAGATCCAGTAGTGACATAAGGTAAATATCATCAGGAAATAATATGACATAGTTTGTTAATGTTCTACTTACCAATATTTTCTTCCCAATTTTATGTATAATGCCCCCTAATTTTAGCAGAAATCAATAATTTGTTTATCTAATTTATGATATTTTAGTATCTCCCACTTTTCTTATTTATATTTGTGCCCTTGGTAAAAATTTGAATTGTATTTTTATTGCAAAAGCAATATACATTGACAGAAAAGGAAAAAAGTTCATCTTAATTCTCTTGCTCAAAGGCAAACACTGTTACCGTTAACTTCTGGGGTGTTATGTACAAGTATATGCATTTCAAAAATTTTTTACAAAGTCCAGGCATTCTCTGTGTGTTACATAGCTTCCCCCAGCCCCCAATGCCCAACTTAGATATTTTAGATGTTTCCCCCATATTATTAAACATTTTAACTTTTTTAAAAAAGATTTTTATTTATTTATTAAGAGAGAGTGACAGCGAGCAAACAAGTGTGAGCAGGAGGAAGGGCAGAGGGAGAAGCAGACTCCCTACTGAGTGGGGAGCTCAGTCCTCAGATTCTGGGATCACAACCTGAGCCAAAATTAAGTCTGACGCTTAGCTGACTGAACCACCCAGGCACCCCTAAACATTTTAACTTTTGAGTTACATTTTGTTGAAAGGATATGTCATAATTTATTTAGTCTATTTTCTATCAGTGGATATTGTTTGGCCTTTATAGTAATGATCCTCTTCTAATTTTAACAAGAATTTGTGCATAAATATCCAATATGCTTTGTATGGTTGTTAAGAAAGAGTTAAGTTTCTCCATGATTCTTACCATTGTCCATGCTAGTAACTTCTTGTTACTATTTCTGAGATGACAGGAGCCCAAAATGGTCCATTTTACTAATCCTTGACTGAAGGATGTGAAGCAAAGACCTATTCAGGCAGCTCTCAATTTGAGAATAGCCTCACTTCTCTTTCTGGACACTAGGTGTCACTTTAGTTGTTGAAAAGGATTTTTAGGTTTTTAGAAATGAAGTTCTTCAGAGTAGACTGGTAGGCTTAATCTCTGCCTAATCTTTACAGTAATGATTACTCACATTCTTTCTCCATTTTTTGAGTTTTCTTCTCTCTGACTACCCTGTAGCAGCACTATTAGGTTGGCATAATCAGATAAATCTATTTCTGCCTTATTTAATCTACTTTTCTTTTTTATTTCCTGAAATATTAGTTTTCTTCTCTCTCTCCCTCACCTTGTTAGTCTGAATTAAAAGGCAAAACAAACAAAAAAACCTAAAATAAGCAAAAACCATCAACTTAAAAACCTCGATCAAAAAAAGATACAGGATCTTAAATTTGAGCAATCTCAATTCATTTGTAAAATCCAGCTGAAGTAAAGTTTTCTCCTAGTCTTCTACGAAATACTGAATATGAACTTTCCAAACCCATGTCTGTGAATTATCCATGTGTGGAGCGTCTGTGGGGCAGGCTTCAGTCCAGCTCAGTTGTTCCGTCACCTTGTTAAGTACTCTGCTCCTGGGCGTGTGTTTGTATATACCGAGCAGGAGACTTGGTTCAGGGACTCAGTAAGAAGGCACATGCTAGTAAACTTTTGATTCCTACAAGCAGTTAACCTCTTGGGTTATCAGATGAGCAGAAGGACTGTGAAGTGTTTCCTTTACAGAAGGTGAGATCACTGGGAGTTAATTTTTGTATTCGTTAGCTTACATTTGACATTGATGAGCACACCTGTTCTCCAATCAGCCTGCTTTCCTTTCTTCTTGGGACAACTAGTTTGATTTCAGTTATTCCGGGAAATGAGTGTCTCTGTGCTTACAGTTTTATTTATTTATTTATTTTCAAATTCAGCTTATTTCCCAAGGATAAAGTCCTAGGAATGAAATTGCCAGGTCAAAAGGCATGCATATTTAAAAAAATCTTAATACATATTGCATAATTGATTTAAGACAGATCAACTGATTCATAATGTGGAAGGGCCATAAATTTGTTCTTCCATGATAGATTCTTAATTTAGTTGTGTTAAATTACTTAAAACATGACCATTTCAGAGGTGTTGGAAAGTTTTTTATACACAGTACAGATTTATGGAACCATCTCTTTTCTTTCAGAGAAAATTAGATTTCTCTCTCTCTCTCTCTCTCCTTTTTGGCAACTTATTACATTACATTAAATATGATTATTCTCAATGAATTATAAAGGTTTTTGTAAACCCATTTGCTAGTTGTTTTTTTTAAGTTTTGAAATTTGTGCCATGTGGAGCTGCCGACTTTATTTTTATATCACAATTATCAAACATACTTGTAGACTTTCTTCTTTCTTGCTTTTTTTGCCATTGTTTCCTAGGAGTTAAAAAGTGGCATAAAACATAGTAAGAGGACAAATCTTTACATTCATTTAGTCTGTTTTCATTTCTCATTTACTTCGTAGAAGTTGAGACACAGACATTATTCTTGGCTTTCTGATAATCTTTCTGGATAAAGTTGTTGTGCGGTTGGCATTGACAACATCTGAAAAATGCTCTCTTTGTGAAGGACGAAGGGACTGGGCTGAGCCAGACAATCCCTTGGACTCAATGAATCATATGCCTGGGCTCTTTGCCTTGCAGGCAAAGTTAGGGGACTGTCACCTGGTAGGGGAAAATCTGGTTTGTTCCTTTGAGACTTTTAAGCCAGTTATAAAAGATAAACTCACAGGATGCTGTCTACTAGAAGTAAGAAAAAGATACAGTAGACTAGTTGGAATACTTTAACAGTCAGTACAGTCCTAACCAGAATTTTTGACTTGCCTGGATAACTACCTTAGAAAATATGCTATCAATATCTGATTACTAAAACCAAACATATTTGTAATAAGAACGTGAGAATTGAAACAAGTACATTAAAGATGCATTAGTCCAAAATCTCTTGTTATCAGGTGACAGAAACCCAATCAAACTAATATGAACACAACAGAAATGTATTTTTCACATAAATAGGAGGCCACGAGGTTGAAGTTTCAGAAAAATCTTGGTCTAATTGTTGAATTCAATGAAGATATTCTCTTGCTGATATTCTCTCTAGAGAGGATCTTTTATTTATTTATTTATTTTTTTATTTTAAGATTTTACTTATTTATTTGACAGAGAGAGCAAGAGAGCATAAGCCAGAAGAGCAGCAGAGGAAGAGGGAGAAGCAGACTCCTTGCTGAGCAAGGAGCCAGAGCCCAATGCAGGGCTTGATCCCGACTCTGAGATCATAACCTGAGCCAAAGGCAGATGCTTAACTGACTGAGTCACCCAGGCACACCGTAGAGAATATTTCCTGAGAGAATTTCTCTCTTTTTCTCTCATTCCTTAGTTTGTTGCTGTTTTCCTATGTCTTGGCTACATGTCTGAGGGCAATCTTAATCAGGTGGCAAAATGTCACCAACTAAGATTAGGTCCCATGGGCAGCTCAAGGTTAACAGTGGTTTTACCAGCTTATAGTGATCCCAGACAGAAGACAGGTACTCTTTCCTGATGGCTGAGGGCAAGAGCCTGTGGCCCTCCTGTACTAATGCTGTGGCCAGGGGTTTGCTAGCTGGGCCTAGGTCACAAGACTCCCTTTGCACTGAGTGCTGAGGTCAAGTTACCTGGAGCATGTAGCAGTGTTAACCATAAGTTAGAGGAGTTGTGTTACACGGGAAAAATGGAGAGAGTGGAGAGAGTAATAGCTACTCTGAGTATCTGCAGAAGAAAATGGTGAGGAAAGGCACTTGTGGAAAAATAATGGGCACCTGACACAAGAACACATGGTTTCACGTGATGTGTCTGGACTGTGGACAGGAAGACGGTGGTAGTAGGCTGTCTTTGACTGCAGGTCCCAAACATCGACAAAGGGATGTGGTATCACCAATAAACATGTGTTCTGCTCTCCAGCCATGCCCCCCTCCACCCCCCAGCCACATCTTCCTTGTCTTTGGCAGACTAAGGGGATAACTCTAGGGCAGAAAAATTAAAGTTCTGCCTTGTTAAAGAACTTAAAGCCTAAAAGTACATGCTCCTACTGAATCTAGATAAAAAGATTTGGAAGCATCCAGCTGATCCTTCAACTTATGACTCACATTCTGACATTTTAAAGCATAGTAGCTATTATTTGGGCATTTAGGACATAAGCAAATGAAGAAAAAGATTCAGCAAATTATAGATATTTGTGTGTAGAACTTTTTGCCATAATTGAACAAAAATGCCATATGTTTCCTTAGCATTTGACAGAATGGCCAGCATATTTTTTTTAAAAGATTTTATTTATTTACTTGACAGACAGAGATCACAAGTAGGCAGAGAAGCAGGCAGAGAGAGAAGGGGAAGCAGGCTCCCTGCTGAGCAGAGAGCCCAATGCAGGGCTTGATCCCAGGACCCTGGGATCATGACCTGAGCTGAAAGCAAGGCTTTAACCCACTGAGCCACCCAGGCGCCCCTGGCCAGCATACTATAGATGCGGTTTAAACAACTGGATGGATTTAAGTGATTCTTGCTGGATACCTACCTCCAGAGAATTCCAAATCCTCATTGTCACCTGTTCCTCAAAGATTTATGACCCAGAGATGTTCATGCTGTTCATCTTCCTACAGCATGAAGTCCTTGGGCATTCCTCTGTAACTCCTACCCAGAGAACACCAGGGGAAGCAAGGCGTTACTGTTTCTGCAGAAACAGAAGGTGAATGTCACTCATTCTCCCTTCCTAGCCATTGGGATTCCACCTCTTTTAGTGGGTAATGTGGCTGATATTTTTGCTCTGGACTTAGTCACAGATCAGCTGCTGATGCACTTTTCTGTCTTGGTAGTGTTTAAGGACAGAGGGGGTCTAAAAGGGGAGAGAGGTATGTGGTGGGGGCACAGGGAAGGTGAAGGAGGAGAACACTGAAGAAAGGAAGAGAGAAGGGAAGAAATAAGAGGGATCTTGCACATTATAGAGGTCGAAAATAGCTTATGTGTATATGTCAGTGGCTGTGGGGTCAATTGCCATTTTCAACCATTTCTATAATTTTTATCTGAGTCTCAATGACCCAGTTTAGGTGGAGATGGGAGAAATAACAGTGACACACACACACACACACACACACACACATATATATATATATATATATATTTTTTTTTTTTTTAATTGAAACTCTTACTGCTTTGATAGGTAAAGTGGTTTGCAAAACATTGTCCTTCTCCAGCCCAGACTTAAAAGCACAAGGGTGTTCGGATTTGTGAAATTTGTGCTCAATTAGGCTCAGAAGACAGAATGAGTCATCAGTTAGAAACAAGACTTTTGGGCCCTACATGGTTGTTTGTGTTTAAAGCACTGGGTGTTATAGGCAACTGATGAATTACTGAACTCTACATCTGAAACAGAGGATGTCCTGTATGTTGGATAATGTAATTTTAATTAAAAAAATTTAAAAAATCCTTAGAAAGGTTTTGAAATTGTTTATGGTTCAAAGCAAGAAAACAGTTCTCCATAGCTGGATTTCTGGGTGCAATAAAAAAGATGACTTTTATTTGGGTATTCCTGTGATAAGACTCTGCGAGCCAGGAAACCTCATTACAGGCTAATCTGTGTGCTACCAGCTCATGTGTAGCTGCTGTGGATATTGATGTTCTGAATAATAAATAGGCACATGGGAGTTATATACAAAACACAAAGCTTAAGCTTACAGTCTACCCACTGTGGCTGTTTACCTCCAAATGCTTCAACTGATTTTGGTTTAATAACAAAACTAGATGGAAACTATGTTATATGGTCTTATAAACCACTGGCAAGCTCAGGCAGGACTTCTCTTGTCCTGCAAAGTCAGGTCAGGGATTTTTGAGTGTCTCCGGAGTGTGTCCAAGTCGTTGCTGTCAACTACCACAAGGAGATCCTGGGCAACCCCCTGTTCAAACCAGACATCATGCTTCTGCTGGCCACTGAGGCCACCATGTATTTTGGTGGTTCTTTTGTAGTATCTAGTTTACTTCCGAATCTAGCATGGTAAGGGTTAAAATGTAGGAACCTTGTCTTGGGTTTCCTCATTTCTGTCATTTTGGGCTATAAGCACATCTGTGAGTTTCATGCCCAAACTCTACTCTTGAAGCTCAACCAGTTGATGAGTGAGCTCTGTGCCCAACATGGAGCTTGAACTCATGACCCCAAGATCAAGAGTTGTGTGCTTTATTGACTGAGACAGGCAGGTGCTCCTTAGACTCTTTCCCCATCAAGCTCTTAGTTTTATAAAATTATGTTATTTAAAAAACCCTTCTAGTTACTTCCTTTTTATTGAATGAATCCCTGTATCAGCCAGGGTTCTCCAGAGAAATAGATCCAATGGGAGAGGGAGAGAGAGGGTGACTGAGAGAGTGAATGATTTGTTTTTAAGGAATTGGCTTACAGGATTATGTGGACTGGCAAATTTCAACTCTGCAGGGCAGGCTGGCTGGCAGACAGGAAACTCAAGGAGGATTTTTATACAGTCTTGAGGTAGAATTCTCTCTCAGGGTAAGTTCAGTCTTTGTGCCTAATGCCTTCATCTGATTAGATGGTGCCCATCAAAGTCAACTGAGAGCAACTCTTACTCATACCTACAGAATGTCTTCCTAGCAACATCTAGATGTGTTTGAACAAACAACTGCCCACTGCAACCTAGTCAAACTGAAACACAAAATTAACCATCAATCCCCTTCTAATATCAATTTCCTAAGTAGGCCACCTACTAGATGCCCCTCTTAAGCGTATGTTTATTTACTTCATTCAGATTTCATTCTTATTGTTCTGTCAAAATCCAGACTCTCATGAAATGAGCAATCTCAAATACACATATCCAATAAATTCCTTTAAATAACTGCCTTCCGGGGTGCCTGGGTGGCTCAGTGGGTTAAAGCCTCTGCCTTCAGCTCAGGTCATGATCCCAGGGTCCTGGGATTGAGCCCCACATGGTGCTCTCTTCTCAGCAGGGAGCCTGCTTCCCTCTTCCTCTCTGCCTGCCTCTCTTCCTGCTTGTTATCTCTGTCTGTCAAATAAATAAATAAAATCTTAAATAAATAAATAAATAAATAACTGCCTTCCATGGAAGGGAATACTTGAAGAAGTACCATTATGATTATTGTTGAAATATAATTGACACAATGTTATACTAATGTATACAATGTATACATTATATATACAATGTATACAATACATTGATTTCATGATTACATACATTACTCACCACTCACCTACGGTAGGGGTAGTCATCATCTGTCACTATACAATATTGTCATAATATTATTCACTATATTCCCTAGGCTGTACTTTCTATCTTCATGACTTATTTATTTTATAACTGGAAGTTTGTATCTCTTCATACCCTTTACCTATTTTCCCCATCCCCCCTCCCATTTCTCCTCTGGCAACCAGTTGTTTTTTCTCAGTTTTTGAGCCTCATTTGTTCATTTGTTTTGTTTTTTAGATTCCACATGTAAGTGAACTCATACTGTATTTGTCTTTCTCTGTTGGACTTCACTAAGCAGAATACCCTCTAGCTCCTTCTATGCTGTTGCAGATGGCAAGATTTCATTCTTTTTTTATGGCTGAGTAATATTCTGTTGCATATAGATATATATGTATATATATGCATATACATATATATATCTCACATCTTCTTTATTCAGTCTATCGATGCTTCAGTATAGGTAAGGGTGCATATATATTTCCAAATTAGTGCTTTTTATTTTTTTTGGGGGGGTAAATACCCAGTAGTGGAATTACTGGATCATATGTTATTTTTATTTTTAGTGTTTTGAGGAACCTCCACACTACTTTCCATAGTAGCTTCACCAATTTACATTCCCACCAACAGTGCACAGGGTTCCTTTTTCTTTTGTGGTCCTTTTTCCTCCTCTTAACTCTGGTTCTGTTAATGAATCGAAATTGTTTAATGTGGACAAAGCTGTCGTATCTTTTCATTTCTGGCCAGTGATTTTTTTTTTTTTTTTTCCTACTCTTGAACTCTCTCTCCAGAGCTCATGATGTTATCTTGGTGAAGGGGAACATGAGTGAGAACCCAGAATTTTTTGTTTGTTGTTTTTTAAAATAGGTATTTATTATGGCATTGGAAAAAAGGAGGCATAGCATTTCATTTTGTTTCGTCATTGAGTGAAGACTGTTCCACATGTACTTGAAAATAATATGTATTCTGCTGTTTTTGGACTGAATGTTCTGTATATGTCTGTTAGTCTATCTGGTCTAATGTAGCATTCAAAGCCTTTGCTTCCTTGTTGATTATTTGTCTGGGGATCTGTACATTGAGGTGGATTAAAGTCCCTTACTTTTATTTTATTTTAGTGACACAGAGAGAGAAATCACAAGAAGGCAGAGAGGCAGGGAGGAAGCAGGCTCCCCACTGAGCAGAGAGCCCAATGTGGGGCTCCATCCCAGGACCCTGAGTCCATGACCTGAGCCGAAGGCAGAAGCTTCAACCCACTGAGCCACCCAGGGACCCCTAAAGTCCACTACTTTTAAAGTGACTTGTTCATAGTACCTGGTGGTGCCAGAGGCAGGTTTTGTATCATGTACCATGATCTGAACCCTTCCAAGTCCACTTTCTTTTAAGCTCATGGAACATAACTCAGGGAGCACTTCTTCCAAAATGTCATCCATGACCATTCCTTGAGTTAAAAGCCCCATTTTTATGCTCCCATTATGTCCTACATGTGGTCTCTATTATTTCACTAAACATATTATATTCAAATTAGCCATTAAGTGTCATCCTCTCTAGCCAAAGGTTTTTTTTTTTTTTTTTTTTTTTTTCTGGGGAGAGATTCATGCTTTATCCTTGTCTGGTTCAGTGCTGGCATATAGTGTTCCAAATACTCCTGGATGATAGACTGCTTATCTATGCTTCACGTTCCCCAGAATGTGACACAGAGTCCTACCCATGCTTACATTGTTCATTTAGCTATTTGAGTGGCTACAATATTTCTTGTTAAACACCCAAAGGCCTTACCATGATAGATATTTTTCCAGTACCTTTTAATAATTGAAGACTGTTCCAGCTGAGTCTCCATTCCTTGGTCTCCCTGCTTCATATGACAGAGTGGATTTTATCGCTGGCTAATGATGGTGTATAGAAAGACCACCAGGGCACTGTTTCAGGGCAGACCACCATCAGGAAGGATGGTTTTTTGGAGAAATGGCACTGTTTCTCTACCCTTTTTTCTCATTTCCCCTCCAAAGCATTCCCTTATGTGGGTCTCTGAGGGATATATTCTGGACTTGGGGCCCATCAAGGGTTTTCCACCACCTGAGGAAATAGTCTATTTTTCTTTTCCATCCCCATCATGCAGGAAGTAGAGCATTAAGTATTTCCGGCACCCCTGTGGATGTCTACTAAATTCTGTGATCTCTAAAAGTCGATGAGCTCCCTTGTCTGGGACCCTAATGCTTTGGAGGGCTGTGGGAACCTATAGAACGCAGCACCTCCCAGCAGGCAAGTTCAGGTGCGTTGCATGAATGATTCGTTAACTCTCATCCTCCCTTCTGTAGACACGGTTCTTTATGTCTTAGCATCTTCACTGCTGGGACCTGAGCAGAAGTGGCCGAATGGCCATGTCCATAAACTTTTGGTCTAAACTGTGGTCAGTAATTCCTTCTTGGATTGGGATTGGAAATTTCCACATTCTCTCTTCCTTGGCAAGGCATTTTCCCTCCACTCCAAACATTTATAAATGTGCTGAATGGCCTATTTATTTTGGGACAGAGGCCAAAGTGAATTGCTTCTCTATCAGTTATGCTAAGCAGTGTGTAATGGGGTAAATTGATAAAATAGCCATGGCTGGTGAGATGATTCCATTTTCAGAACATGACCTACGCCTTGGACCCAAGGACTGTCTTTGGAAGCTGGGCATGCAAACAAGTCATCAGGAGCTAGCAGCTTGGCCTCCTTTTGGCCGCACACATGCTTTGATATGGTAATATTGCCAGACTTACCAAGGCGCTGGCTCATGGAGGGCTTGCTCTTGAACTAGCAGAGTCCCTAAAGACAGCCGCTACTGTCGTCCCCTGGATAGCATGGCGTGGACCCACTCAGAACAATTAAAGCTGCTTGTGTTGCCCTAGCTGCAAGCATATTTTCACAGAGTGCGAATGAAACAGAATGCTTTCCTCACAAATCCACCCACTGTTCACTGGGAGAAAAACACAGGGGAAGATTGGAAAATGCAGGCCAACTTCCTGTAAGTAGAACACACAGAATTACCACTGTGATGTTCAGGGAAATGGAGCAGAAGATGGGTCAGGGCGCTGCCTCCAGCCAGAAAGCCAGCTATGTGGCAGCAGATAGCACTCCAAGTTGTCTGAAGGGCTGGGGACTGGTGAGAACTGTTTGTAAAGGAAGATTTTTAAAAAAAATACCTTTTATTTTTAGAACACTTCTCGGTTAATAACAGAATTGAGTAGAAGATACAGAGATTTCTCCTATACTCCTTCCTCCCACATATGTGTAGTTTCTGCCATTTTCAGTAACCCCTGTTGGGTGGTATGTTTGTTACGGTTGATGAACCTGCATTGACACCTCATCACTACTCCACTTTTTTTTTTTTTTTTTTTTTTTTTTTTTTTTTTTAATGGACGCATTTAGACAATTCTTTAGTGGTTTGGATTTTGTTTTTTTGTTTTTTTTTTTGTCTTCAAGAGAGGGAAAATTAGGACGAGTTTTTCCCCTCCTATTTTATTCTTAATGGGTTTTTCTGCTGTCTTATTCACAACTAGCTTTTACTAAAGTATCCATCGAGCCTGGTCTTGTTTCCTTGAACTCTCACATAACTTTAAGGCCCTGTGGATTCAGTGAGCATATCCAGAAGGCTTGCTGCTATTTTATGTGCATTAGACTTTGCTTTTCAAATAGGTTGTGAGTTCTCAGCGATGAGCTCATGTGCTCTCAATAGAATACCTGTTTCTGTACAGAAGTTTGTTTACGTAAAAGGTAAAACACCAGAGGCATCTGCACACCGGGATAGTTCTGAAAGAATTCTGTTGTTACGATCATCCATTTTGTAATTACCCTGCTAGGATAATGGAAGGACAGTCTGCTCTAGGGCACGGCAATAGTGTACTATGCCAGGCTGTGCAAATGGGTGGGGGGGAGTAGGTCCCAGTGGCCCACGCTATGTGATCCAGATGGTGTGCTGGTGTTTATAATGGATGTATGAAAAATGACCCTGTCAGATGTTGTCCAATCTTATGAAAAAATCTTATAAATACATGGAACAAAGGTCATTTACTCTAAAGCAAGAGATATTCCAGGTATATAGCCAAACAGAATTTATAAAGGAGGATGAAGCTACCGTAAGCAGAAGACATTGATGGATCTTTCCAAAGGTCAGTTCTCATGGTGATTTTTGCCACACCTACTCAGAGGTCAAAAAAGATTTCCAGAAATACAAAATTTTCCAAACATATTTTACAGTTTTCTTTACCTTTTAAAATGAAATGAACATATAATGCTAATTTCAGCATTTTTGTGCAAAAATTATGTTAAATGTATTCATATTTATGGTATTAAAAATTTGGAATATTGCATGATTTTGCTCATTTGCAAATAGAGCCATGTATTTTAATTGACATGAATTGATGATAGATACTCAATACTTTCTTTAATTGATTTGTACTAAACAAAAGACTTTGTAAATCTGAATTCAAATTAAACTTTATATCTCATTTTTTTTTCACATCGTTAGCTTACAGGCTAGAGTCTTTCTAAAGTATTATGTTATTTTCATGTTAAGCTATCTACGGTACAGAAATATCATTAGCCTGGGAGCAGGCAGTTCCCATGTCAAGTAAACCCTCCATTATATTTCTATGTTTATCAATAGACTTAAAATTCCTCTCAGAAATCATGGTGACTTGAGTTAATCATCTCTTTGTTTTGTACTAGCAAGTTAAATTAGGTAAACTCAAACCAGAAACGAGGACTTGTTCTTGACCCATTCTTTTCAATTCCATGTCCAGTTGCCAAGTCCTGTCAGTTTGAATTCCTAAATATCCCTCATCCTTTCCCACCTCTCTTCTTTTCAATGGACCCAGGCTCACATCGTTCCCTGGATATTTTCCTTAGGAGCACTAACAGCAGCCTCTAATTCCACATGAGTTAGCTCTGGATTTCCTTACTACTTGGTTCAGAATCTGTAGCAGAGTGCCAGATAGGCACTGGAGGTTGAATGAAAATTTGAAAGAATAAATGAATGACAGCTCTATGTAGTTTGAATTATCAGAAATTCTGAATTGGTAAATTCTAGCACACGTGGTTTGATTAAACACAACAATTTATACTAGGCAGTGGCTGTCTTGGCCTGAAGCAATTCTCTAGGGATTATTTTAGTGCCGAAATTACCTACTTGAAAGGTTCCCAGTATACTCCTTGGTTTTCATTTTTGCTGTTCGTGTCTCCTGAAATGAATTAAGGTGTTGACTTGAAATCACTATTGTGTCAAGGTTGTGGGTATATTTTCAACAAATATTTTCTCCAAAAAGGGGAGAGTGCCAGTGGGCTACCTATTTGAAAGCAAGCAGTAAGGTAATGACGTAACAGCTGTGTTATCTTTAATCCAGGAGAAAAGGTAATAATAAATTCAACATGGATGTGCTACAGGGTCATGAAAATATACCCTGTTGCTCAGATCAAGCCAAAGACAGAATCAAAGAGGTCTGTAGAGATCATGGAGATTTGAGATCTCTTTTGCCTCCTGCTCTTCTCAGTCCTATCAAGGTAGCTTGGAGAGAATTTTACAATGCAAAGAGCAGGCATCCTTCTCTCTAGTGACAAATAAGTTTCTCCAGAGTGCATGTTCATGATCTAAAGGAAGCCCCAGCGATGTTAGAAATAATGTGCTGCTGTCACTTATACTTTCAATGATCATTCTTTCTTTAAATAGCTTCCCTAGAAATTTCATCTTTTTTTTTCCCCTGCATGTGTGGGTGTTATGTTCTTTCTTCCTTGAGTCCCTTCACTGAAATGAAATTTGAGATTGTGAAATGACACTTTGTTCCCATGGCTCTCTGTAGGTGGGGTAAAGTTTTCTCTTGTGTACTAGTACTCCTTGTGTCATTGCATATATATTCCTTATTCTCAGTGTGTAGTCTCAACATTTTGTTGTGGGAGAAAATGCATTTAAGGATTTATTTCCCTTCTAATTATAAAAACCCTGTAGCTCAGAGGCTACAATTCATAGTGGGAATTTCTGTACAGCATTAACCTTGGATCGAGTCTCTTGGGTCACCATGGGTGGGTAGCACCTATTAACCTTAAAGAGGACCCAGTGGGCGCTGCAGGGGCCAACTGTCTTCTCATTTAGTGCTCTAGGCTGAAGGCAAGCAAGAGGGTCTCTGAAATCCTACTTCTGTTGGGGAGATTGCCCAGATCCAGAGGTTTTAGGGTCTAGAATTAGTTGAAAAGAGAGAAAGAATAAATCTGATATTTGAATCAAAGAAGTGATCTCTGTTCAGAAAAGTTTCATAGGGTTGAAAGTCTTGGATCTTTTAAGAGAGGTTTGAAAAATCTACGTTGAGTAAAAACTATCTTCTGGTTTTGTCTACATAAGGAGGGCTTAGAAAACCATCCATTTTGAAATAATAAACCAATCATTTTTATTGCTAAAGTAATATGTTTCTGAAAAGTTCATTCATGAATATCAACAAATATGGAAATACACATTGTTTATAAAACCCTAATTGACTCCAACAGCAAAGTCAGACTGAAGCTTCTGAGGTCCCTCAGCAATAAATGTTTTTATACCCAACCCCAACACATGCAGATTGAGAGGAAATCTGTTTTAAATGATAAAATAAATATAGGGAAGTCAAAGAAGTTCTGATCTTCTTTTCTCCCAAAATGACTTTTTAAAAGTTTTTTTTTTTTTTTTTTTTTAATTTGAAAGACCAAATTAAGTAATTGGGGGTGGGGTGTGTTGCACTACTTTGTTCCAAGGTTATAGATAGTCTACATTTTGGCTAATTCTTTGCTAAGCAGAATGCTGGTAAGAGAAAGATACTTGTTTTCATTAATAAGTGCATGGATGGAATTTCTTGGTGGCAAAATATGTCCTTGAGGATCATGTCAAAATGAAGTATGATGCTGTCACCTGGTGACCACATTCTGAATTACATTAATATCCTCTAAGGCTCCTGCCTTTCTGCTTCCTGCATCTTCTTCCTAATGTTAGGTGACATCATAACATTTTAGAGTTAGAGCCATTTAGAAAAAATCACTTGTATCTTCTCCAGCTTACAGATGGGAAACCAAGAGCTTAAGAAGTTAAAGTGACACAGCTAGAAGGTGGCTAGAAGGTTATGTTCGTAGTTGATTTAGTGCATTTAGTGGTAGAAGTGAGCACTTGAAGCCAGTCAAGTTGGATTTAAATAGCTGTTCTGCAATTTTCTGGCTGTGAGGTCTTGGGAAAATTATCAATCTCTGCTGAACCTCCGTTTCCTCACATGTAAAATGAGAATTCTTTTAGAATATACCTCATGGGGTGATTGGCAAATTGAATGCATAATATATGTAACTTTCTTGCTACATAATATATGTAATTTGCAAACATGATTGAGACATGCCGCGCAGAGGACACGATGTCGTCAGAGTAAATGTGATAATGGACTCAAGAGTGCCTGGAAAATGTACAGAACTGTACAAATGTAGGATGGTATGATTCATGGTCAGTTGAAATCAAATAATGTAGAATAAAAAAATGACACTATTTCCCCATTTCCTTCTTTCCCTTTGGGAAGATACCAAATTGCTCCTGATTCATTTCATTGCTTTATTCTACTGTCTGTCTCTCTTCTAAGTTCTAACGCTGTGCTTTGTTGAGTTTCTTGCAGAGTTTCAACCGTTTAAGGTAACTAGTGTGCTTGTCCCTGTTGTCTAAACTGAAATCTCTGAGTGTTTTGAATCCTGGAGGGACAAGACAGAGTTAACGTGGTGATGCTGATGCTAGAAGCTCAGTCAGCCAGGTTGGCATAACAAGTCCAACCAGGCAAAGCATGGAAACTGGGGTTAAGCTTTCTGTGCATTTCCTGAGCTTGAGCATACATAGCCTGGAGCAGGAGAGGTCAAATATGGAAAATCTAATCTAACCATCTGAGCTTGGCATGTAATGAGTTTTTTCTTTATTTGTTTGGGTTTTCTTTTTCTTTTTCTTTTTGTTTCTCTCTCTCTCTCTCTCTTTAAAATTTTGTCTTACTGATAGAAAGGCTGGCCAGGCAAGTGATCAAGTAATCTAATGCATTTTCTACTTGTCAGGGCACCATGGAGTATATCAGGATTATTCATTTTTTTTTTAAGTACAAAAAAACCCTTGCATTCCTTTCTGTAGTTACTTCTTATGCCTGAAAATGAAAACTGTTTCACTCTGTAAGGCATGCCTGTAAAATCTGTAGAGAAATGCAGTGTGCATGGTTGATTCTAATCCAACTACAGTTACTGAGCCCTGCCTATGTATTAGACATGGGCTAGTTGCATTGTATCCATCACGGGAGGGTGGATTCAGCAGATGCCGTGTCTGGTAACAGCTATGTGGAGTCTGTTTGAGATGGAAAAAGTATCCTAGTTTGTGTTCCTGATGAGGGAGCAGGAGGCTGACTGAGGACAAAGCAAAAGCTGGCGCCTTGCACCCCCCCCCCTTCATCCGCTCCCCTCCATAGGTGTAGCATTCCTCAGGCACCCCTGACTGCCATAAAATGATAAATAGTTAACTTGCTGAGATCACAATCCTACAAGACAGGAGTCTCCCTTGGTTTACAAATGTCCTTGAGATTACAACAAAGAAGTTACCTTATCAATAGACCAATTTCCAAAGACACAGAACTCAGTTCCTCAAGCCTAATGTCACCCTCCCCTCCATAAAAAACCGAAGGAGGTGGAGGTAGAAGGAAAAGTAAATAAAGTTAAATTTCTTCTAAACCTAAATCTCATTAACAAGGATGCTTGATAGCAGGAATGTAACATTCCACCAGACTTCCAATTGTCTTTACTTGATAGCAACTAAGCCTTCAATATCCTGATAGTATTCTTTGCCCCAATAGCCCTTCTGAACACCCCTTTGTCCTCACCTACCCAACTCCTATGTATATAACCAACCACTCCTAACAACCCGGGGCAGCCGCATCTCCGCCTGCCCACGGGCCCTGTTCCCGTGCTCTAATAAATCACCTTTTGCACCAACGACGTCTTAAGAATTCTTTCTTTAGTCGTCGGCTCCGAGCCTCCTCACCCCACCGAACCTGACTTAGGTTCTGGGACTTCATCATTCCCACAGAAACAGACCCTGAGACAAAGTCTTGATTGTGAATCATTTATTGGGGAGGTGATCTCAGGAAACAGCCGAGGAAGAATAGATAATTTTGATAGGAGAAGGAGCTGACAAAGTGTGTATAAACAAATAGGTTTCTACTATTGGCAAATAGAGCTTAATTTTGTGGGGGACTCTAGGAAACAGAACAGGTGCCTTAGAATTATGTTCCCACCCATCAGTCACAGTTCCATAGTGGCTCCTCATGTGACTCAGGGCTGTTGATGACCCCGGTTTTGCCCTCAGGCAGAGATTGCAGGCTTTGGCAATTTGAGGTTAGACCAGCATGCATGGAAATGGTGAGTGCCTAGGTGAGGGGGTCAGGGTTGCAACCATGTGGGCTACTAGGACCCAGACCACCAAAGCCATATCCTTTGGAGATTCCCCAACCCTCTCAATCTAGAAATCCAAGTTTGGCAGGAGTAAGGCATATAAAAATTCTGGCAAAGAATTAAACAGAAGCCAAATTTCTTTTAGTCTCTTCTCTTCCCTTCCCTTTTCTTTTCTCTTCCTTCCATTTTCTTTCCTTTTTTTTTTTTTTTTTTTTTTTTTTTTGGGCATTGTTATGCCCCAATAATGGGTCCGTGATTAAAGGACCGAGACTGATAAAAAGCAAAGGTCAAGCAAAGCTTTATTTTGCGCCAAGCATCAAGAGTCTAACTGAACGTTTGGGGACGCACCTTTTACAAGAGAGGGCGACCCTTCTCTGTTTCACAGACTAGCTTTTAAGGGCAAAGGCCATGTGGTCAGGCCTGGCCACGCACAGGTGGCCAATGAGATTGTAACACACACAGGAAACTCCACTGTGATGCTAGGTGACCAACTGAGTTACAATTTACCCTAGTAGACATTTAAACCAGCCTATTACACCTTGATTGGGATTGACGCCCAAAGGGCGGGGTCCATACTCCTTGGTAACCAGGGAGACAGTATGCATCCACCCACTGATCCCCACTGATCGGATGTCTCCACCTGGCCTGACCCACCTTTGTTTCTGGGCTTTTTTACCTGAAGCTGGTTTCAGGGACTTGTCTCCAAGTAAATCCCCTGGGGAAATGGGAGCAGGGACAGTTTCTAAATAGGTCCTTACATTCCCCCCTTTTCTTTGGAGACTAGTCAAATCGTTGGCTTTTTAGCCAGTTCTATACCCTCCTTTTAACGGCTGCTAGATTGTTTTAATGACTCCAGTGTGAATTACCCAGAAACAGTATTTCTCTCCTAAGGTTATGCAGAGCCCCCCTCCTCCTTTTATCAGAAACAGTAAGTTAAGCCCCCCCTTTTTTATTTGCAATTTCTTATGCCTCCCGCCTATATCTTAACAACAGGGCCAACAATGAATTTAATGAACTCATTGTTTTTTGAGTCTTAGTTTTAGTCCACAATTGGCGGGGTCCATTGGCAGCGGCATCCACCTCTGGGGGCGTTCTCGTCCTTGGCTCGTTTGACGTAACCTGCGTGAATCCAGACCCTGATGCCATCTACTTTTATTGCCATGGGGGTGGTCAGGATGACAGTAAACGGTCCCTTCCAGCGAGGCTCCAAGCCTCCCACTTGGCAGCAGTGCATCCAAACTAAGTCCCTGGGTTAGGGAGGATGTGGCTCCACCTTCGATTCTGTCCCCAGTGTGGGCAGTCCCAATCCATGTAGAGGCTCTTTTAAGACAGACTGTAATGCCTGCAGTGACTGGAGGTATCTTTACCAGAGTCTCCTAAGCAGGTCTGATATATCATCTAGCTGATGTCCTTGTGCAGATCAGTGTTAGAGTTGACAGAGATTATGTTAGGCTGGAAGCTTTGAGCTCTGAAGCCTCAGCCACTAGTCCCTGAGGAAGATGAGCAAAGGGAATGTGTAGGCAATGTTTATGTTTAGTATGTGAAGCTTTTGCCTCAAACCCAGTGCCACCTCCTGATGATACAGGGAGGACCACAGAGAGGAAGACATCCAGATGAGAGACTAACCCAAGGTTCTCACTAAAACCAAATCGTGAGCCTTCAAGACACTCTCCCTAATACGAAGCCATAGATTTTATACCTCTAAGAGTGAGAGAGAATGGCCAAGACAAACAACTGAGGTAGGGACCTCATACCCAATGCCTAGAGCGTTGAGTAGTTTTCTGCCCAGAAGCTCTTCCTTTACAGCCCCCAATTTTAAGACTACAAGTCACGATTTCTAGTGTCTTAAAAAAGAAGTGAAATCCCTGGACTGGACAGAGAAATCAGCTACAAAGTGGCCTTACTCCCAGAGACTGGTCCAGACTTCTAGGGATCCAGTTAGACTAGAGGGTTAGCTCTGTGTGACCAGAGCCAACTGTGGGCTGTGTCCAGTACGTGGAGAAAGGACTTACAGTTCTATCATCTTTTGCAGACTAGAAGCCAAATTCCTCCACTAAGTCTAACACCGTTACCTGCATATCACACCCCAGCACATTGTTAAGCATCACACTTTTTGTTCCCACAGGCAGCTCTCTATTTAAGTTTGCAGAAGTGTCCAGGTATTATGGTGTTTGTGGTACAGTTTTTTTGTTTTCTTGTTTTTTGTCTTTGTTTTGTTTTGTAGCCTGATTGAGCAGGATCTTAGACCTCTCAATCTTTTTTTTTTTTAAAAGATTTTATTTATTTATTTGACAGAGAGAGATCACAAGTAAGGCAGAGAGGCAGGCGGAGTGAAGGGGGGAGCACTCTCCCCGCTGAGCAGAGACCCCAATGCGGGGCTTGATCCCAGGACCCTGAGATCAGGATCTGAGACGAAGGCAGAGTCTTTAACCTACTGAGCCACCCAGGCTCCCCTAGACCTTTCAATCTTGAAGCCAACAATGATAGATACATCTGATAATTCAGAAACAAGAGTCTAAAACCATTACCTGGGTCAGGTCAGTCCTCCAAAGTACGTAAGTATTAGACTTGCTTCTGTCTTCCTGAGGTGTGAAAAAGACTGCTCTGCCAGCCTTGATAAGCTATAGAGCTGAGGAGCATAAGCTGACTCTGGAGAGGTTATTCTTAAGAGACTTCTCATTACTGTCCTAGTCTTAAGCTTTACAGTGGTTATGTGGGTGAGGACCTCTACTCATTGTTTCCATTTCCTCTCTTCCCTTATGACCCTTATATCCACTTTTGGCAGCTCTCCTCACCAATTAATATTTCTTTTCCCTTTTATTTTTAAGAAACATTCCACACCAAGTCTCCTGCCTTTATAACCTTTTCTTTTTCTTCTTTTGCCACCTTCACTCATGTCCCTACTCCCCACTTCTGGCAATCACTAATCTATTCTCTGTATCTCTGAGATTATTGGTGATGATGATTATTATTATCTTTTGGATTCCACATATATGTGACATTTACTGTATTTGTCTTTCTCTGTGTGACTTATTTCCTTAGATTAATGCCCTAAATGTCCACCCATGTTGCCACAAATGGTAGTTCTTTTAATGGCTTAATAGTATTCCTCCCTTCTTCTCCTTTCTACAAATTTATACACATACACACACAGATCTTTTTTATCCATGCATCCTGTGATGGACATATAGGTTGCTTCCATGTCTTGATTAAAGCACATAATGGTGCAATGAACATAGGGGTACATAGATCTTTTTTTAATGTTTTTGTTTCCTTCAGATAAATACCTGAAGTAAAATTGTTGGATCACATGGTAGTTGTATTTTTAATTGTTTTGAGAAACCTCCATACTGTTTTCCATAGTGGCAGCACCAATTTACATTTTTACCAACAGAGTGCAAGTGTTTCCATTTTTCCACAACCTTGCCACACTTGTTATTTCTTGTCTTTTTGATAAAAGTCATCCTAACAGGTGTGAGGTGATGGTTCATTATGGTTTTGATTAACATTTCCCTGAATGTATTTTATATGCATCTGTTGGCCATCTGTGCATCTTTGAAAAAATGTTTTTTCAGATCCTCTGCTCGTTTCTTTATTTAAAGATTTTATTTATTTTTTAGTTGAGACAGAGAGAGAGAGAGAGAGAGCGAGCGCACAAGTGGGTAGAAGGGCAGAGGGAGAGAGAGAGGCAGACTCCCACTGAGCAGGGAGCCCGACATGGGGCTCAATTCCAGAACCTGGGATCATCACTTGAGCCAAAGGTAGACATGTAACCTACGGAGCCACTCAGGTGCCCATTTTTAAATTGGATTGCTTGGGGTTTTCTTGCTATTATATGAGTTCTTCATATATTTATATATTAATTCCTTATCATATATATGGTTTACAAGTATTTTTACCTAATTGGTAGGTTGCTGTATCATTTTGTTGATGATATCCTTTGCTTTGCAGAAACTTTTTAGTTTTATCTAGTCCCAGAAATTTTTTCCTTTGATGTCTTTGTTTTTGGTGTCAAATCTGAAAAAAGTCTTTACCAAAACTGATGTCAATAAGCAAATCATCTTTTCTTCTAGAAGTTTTAAAGTTTAAGATCTTACATTCAAGTCTTAATCCATTTTGAGTTAATTTTTGCATGTGGTATAAGATAGTGGTCCAGTTTCATTCTTTCACATGTGGCTGTCCAGTTTTCCTAGCACTATTTATTGAAAAGATTGTCTTGTCCATTGTATATTCTTGACTCCTTTGTCATAAATTAGTTGACCATATATGCATTGGTCTATTTCTGGTCTCTCCATTCTATTTAATTGATCTATGTGTCTGTTTTTATGACCACACCATATTGTTGTGATGTCTATAGCTTTGTAGTATAGTTTGATGCATCTCATCTTTTAATGGCACGCCATTATATCTGTCATTCAATTCATCTCTTTCTTTATTACATCAAGTATCATAAGACCTGCAGATTATATTGCTCAAGTAATTTACAAATATTCTTATCCCCCCCTCGACATCTGGCTGAATTGTATTTTCCCTAATTTTCATATTTTGAAGTCCTAACCTGAAGTACCTCAGTATATGACCTTATTTGGAATTTTTTTTAAGAGGCAATCAAGTTGAAATGAGATTATTAAGGTAAGTCCAAATTCAATAGGATTGTCTTCTTATAAAATGGAGGAGATTTGGAGAGTGATGTCAGAAAGATGGTAGAATTTGAAGCCCAGGTCCTCATTTTACCATGGATACATGAACTTAATAGCAAAATATGGACAAAATTTCTTTGTTTGAACTCCAGAAACCAGTTAAGACATCTCAGTATCCCAAGTGGGCACAAAGCCAAGAATAGCCATATTTGAGTGGGCAAGAATTTTACTAACTTTTAGCTTGCCCAAGCTCCTCTCCCAGTGTAGCATGGCACTATTGGGAGAAAACTCTCAATTACTGACTTCTACCTTGAGAAGGGAAGAAAAGAGTTGAATGCATTTCCAACATTCTGGCTTTTTAGATGCTGTACAGAGATCAAGTGTTTTTTGTTTTTTGTTTTTTTTTTTTTCCTGCCTGACTCTGAGAATTGATGGGAACTCTGGCATATATTGGGTTCCAGGTTGGGGGGTTGCCAAGAGTAAAGACAAGTACTGTGGGTTGTTATAGCACTAGAGAGACTGCAGTATTGAAGTCAGACAGTAGAGAGCAAGAGATTATGGGTTTCTGAGAAGAAATAGGAACAAACCTAGAATAGACACATCCCCCCAAAGATTTGAGAAATCTCTGGAATCTGTACTTGAGCTAATTGATGAAGGTCTTCACCTGTATGAAGCCAGTTTGTAAAGATTAGGAGAGGAAGATGATTTTTTAAATGTCCACATCTCCACAATAGATCATAAGGCATATAAATAAACAGGGAAACATGGCCCCATCAAAGGATCAAAACAGATTTCTAGAACTGATCCTAAGGAAATAGGTAACTATGAATTATCTAACGATTCAAAAATAATCATCCTAAAGATGTTAACTTAAAGAGAATAGAGACAATAAAACAAAATCAGAAAAAAAAAAAGTGCATGGGACACCTGGGTGGCTCAGTCAATTAAGCATCTGACTCTTGATTTTGGCTCAGATCATGATCTTGGCATTCTGAGATTGAGCCCCATATTGGGCTCCAATTGAGCATGCAGACTGCTTAAAATTCTTTCTCTCCCTCTCCCCCCAACAGCCCACATTTTTGCAGGCTCTCTCTCTCTAGAAAGAAATAAAAAGAATGCATGAACAAAGTGAGAGTCTTAACAAAAAAACAGCAATTAAGAAAAAAACTAAGGAAATTCTGGAGTTAAAGCTCAACTCAATTCTGAATTCAGATGTTCACTAAAAGGGTTCAATAGTAGACTTAGTGAAGGAGAATAAAGAACCACTGAAGTTAAAGATAAGGCATTTGAAAGCAAAGAGGAACAAAAAATAAAACTGAGGAGAGCCTAAAGGACTTATGGAAGAACATCAAAAAGACCAATATACGCATTATGGGATCCCAAAAGAAAAAGGGAGGGATAAAAAGCTTATTTGAAGATAAAATGGCCCCAAACTCCTCAAATTTGAGGGAAGAAAAGAGCTCAAGAAGCTCAATAAACTTCAGCTAGACCAAATCCAAAAAGACCCATACTGAGATACATTCTACAAACTGTCGAAAGTCACATCAAAGAGAAAATCTTGAAAGTTGAAACATAAAAGTCACTTTTTACAAATTTCTCATCAGAATCTTTGCAGGCCAAAGTGGAATGGCATAATAATTTCAAAGTGCTGAAAGAAAAATACTGCCAACCAGAAATACTATAACTGGCAAAATTGTCCTTCAAAAAAATGAAGCAGAAATTAAAACTTTCCCAGATAAACAAAAACCGAGAGAGTTTAACATCATTAGACCTGCCCTGTAAGAAATACTTAAGGGAGTCCTTCCCATCAAAAGGAAAGGATGGTAGAAAGCAACACAAAACTATCTGGTAAAAGTAAACACATAGACAAATATAGAATCCTGTAGTTTTGTGGCAGTGCATAAATCACTTTCAATTCTGATACAGAATTTAAAAGCTAAGCACATAAAATAGAAATCTATATTAATGGATGCACAATATAAAAAAGATATAATTGTGACATCAGTAACATAAAGTGAGGTTTGCAGAGTTATAAAAGAGGAGATTTTTATGTGATTGAAGTTACCAGTTTAAAATAGATTGTTACAACTGTAAGATGTTTTATGCAATCCACATGCTAACACAAAGAAAATATATATAGGAAATGCACAAAAGGAAATGAGAAAGGACAAAATTTGTCACTACAAAAAATGAGCAAATATAAAGAAAGCAAATATAAGAAAGGAAATAGCTACAGGGTATACAGAAAACAATGAACAAAATAGGAATAGTAATTCCTTCTCAACCAGTTATTACTTTAAATGTAAACAGATTAAAGTCCCCAAACAAAAAACCAATGGGTAACATCTTCATGGATAAAAGCTTAATGGGTAAAAAACAAAATCCAAACATGTGCTCTCTACAAGAGACCCACTTTCAGTTGAAGAATACACACAGTCTGAAAATGAAAAAATAGAAACAGCTATTCCATGCAAATGCTAATGAAAAGAAAGTGGGGATTGACGAAATAGACAAATTAAAATATTGTCATAAGAGACAAAGAAGGACATTTATAATTATAAAAGGGTCATTTCACAAGGAAAATTATAAAAATTAAAGAAAATTTATAGATTTAAATATAAAAGTTATGAAAATAACAAATGCATATGCACTTCACACCAAAACTCATTAACATATGAAGCAAACATTGAAAAAATTAAAGGGAGAAATAGACAGCAACACAATAATAGTAGGAGACTGTAATATCCCACTTTCAAAAATGGTACGAACAAGAAGACAGCAGATTGATAAGGTAACAGAGGAGGTGAACAAAACTATAGACTAATTGGACCTAACCGACATAGAACTTAAGAAGAGCAGAATGTACTCTTTTCTCAAGTGCACATGGAACATTCTCCATGATAGACCATAAATCAGATCACAAAACAAGTCTTGACACATTAAAAAAGATTGAAATGATACAAAATATCTTTTCTGACCACAGTGGAATGAAGCTAGAAGTTAATAACAAAGAAATGTTGGAATATCCACCAATACGTGCTAATTAAGCAACACACCATTAACCAATGGGTCAAAGAAGAAATCACAAGAGAAATAAAATGTCTTGAGACAAATGAAAATGATGAAAATTCTACATACCAAAGCTTACAGGACGCAGGAAAAACAATACTAAGTTTATTGTGGTAAAAACTTACCTTAAAAAAGAAAGATCTCAAATCAACTAACTTTACGCCTCAAAGAACTAGAAAACAAAGAACAAACTAAACCCAAAATTGACATAAAGAAGAAAATAATAAAAATTAGACCAGAAATAAACGAAGTAGAGAATAGAGATCTAAAACAATTAGGAGTTGGATTTTTGAGAAGATTAATTAATTAAATTCACAAATCCTTAGGTTAGCTAAGAAGAAAAGAGGAATGGTTCAATAATTAAAACAGACTCCTAACTACAGAGAAAAAACTGAGGGTTGCTGGAGGATAGGTGGGTGCGGAGATGGATTAAATGGGTGATGGTATTAAGGAGGGCACTTAATGTGATGAGCACTGAGTGTTGTATGCAAGTGATGAGTTACTAAATTCTGTACCTAAGATTAATATTACACTGTACATTAATGAATTTAAATAAAAATTCAAAAAAATCAGAAATGAAAGAGGAAACATTACAACTGATGCAACAGAAACACAAAGGATTATAAGAGGATTCTATTAACTATATGCCAACAAATTGAATAATCTAAAAAAAAAGATAAATTCCTAGAAACATGTAATCTACCAAAAATGAATCATGAAGAAATAGGAATAATAAAACAGTAGACCTGTAACTAGTAAGGAGGTTGAATCAAAACAACAACAACAAAAAACTTCCACAAACAACAGCAACAAGCTCAGGACTAGATGACTTCACTGCAGAAGGGTAGCAAGCATTCAAAGAAGAATCAACACCAGGCTTCCTCAAACTCTTCCAAAAATCAAGGAGGGGGAAACACTTCCAAATTTAATTTATCAGTCCCAGTATCTTCAAATAAATATGCAAAAAATCCTCAAGAAATACTGGCAAACCAGCTCAACATCACATGGAAAAGATTATATAACACGGATTTTATATATATATATATATATATATATATATATATATATATATATATATATATATAACATGGATTATATAACCTCAATTGATGCAGAAAAAGTATTTGACAAAATTCAATACCCTTCTATGATAAATGTATTCAACAAGTAGGAATAGAGGGAAACTACTTTAATATAATGAAGGCCATATGTGAAAAGTTTGTAGCTAGTATACTTAGTAGTAAAAGACTGAAAGATTTGTCTCAAAATCAGAAACAAAGCAAGGTCTCCCCTCATCTATTAAACATACTACTGGAATCCAAAGCTAGACCAGTCAGGCAAGAGAAAGAAATAAAAGCCATTAAGTTGGAAAGGAGGAAATAAAATGGTCTCTGTTTACAGATAGTATGATCTTACAAGTAAAGAATTTAGAAGAATCCATAAAACATGTTAGAATAAATTCAGCAAAATTTCAGGGTACAAAATCAACACGCAAAAATGAGTTGCATTTCTACACACTAACAATGAACAGTCCCAAAAGGAAATTATGAAAAGCCGCTTACAATAGCAACAGAAAGAATTAAACAGGAATAAACTTAACCAAGGAGGAGAAAGATTTGTATACTGAAAACTATAAAACATTGTTGAAAGGAATTTAATAAGACACAAATAAATGGAAAGAACATCTCATGTTTATCAATTGAGTGACCTATTGGTAAAATGTCCATTCAACCCAAAACAAATCTGCAGATTAAAAACAAAATTGCAATGGTGTTTTTTCAGGAATAGAGAAAAAAATTCTAAAACACATGTGGAATCTCAAGGAACCCCAAAGAGCCAAAACAAACTTGAAGAACAACAAATATGGAAGCCTCATACTAACTAATTTCAAAACATATTACAAAGTTATAGTGATTAAAACTATGTGGTACTGGCTTAAAGAAAGACCTATAGAACAGTGGGACAGAATACATAGATCGGAAATAACCCCTTGTGTACATTGTCAATGATATTCACAAGGTTGCTAAGACCACACAATGGGGAAGGGACAATATCATCAACAAATGACACATGGAAAACTAGATACCACATGCAAAAGAATTAATTTGAACCCTTACTTTACACCATATATGAAAATGAACTCAAAATGGATTAAAGACATAAATGTAAGACCTAAAGCTATGAAACTTCTAGAAGAAAAAATAGGGGACAATCTTCATGACATTGGATTTGGCAATGATTTCTTGGCACAACACTGAAAGCACAGGAAACAAAAGCAAAATTGAGCAAAGGGGCCTAGTCGAACTTTAAAACTGCACATCAAAGGAGATAGTTAAGGGAATGAAAAGTCAACCTATAGAATGCAAAAAAATTTTGCAAACCATGTATTTGATAAGGAGTTGATATTCAGAATATGTAAAGATATCCCTCAACTTAACAACAAAAAAAATCAAATAACTCAATTAAAAAATGGGTAGAGGACTTGAATAGACATTTCTCCAAAGAAGATATAAAATGTAGGTGGATTCTAGAAGTTGAAACATTCAATGGACAGATTCCTCTTACAAGACCTCCAGAAGAAATGCAGAGCTATGGAAACCTCCAGAACTGTAAGATAATAAATCACATACTTAGCCCCCAAGTATGTGGTAATTTGTTACAGTTACAACAGCAAAGGAAGCTAATACATCTCCCTAATGGTCTTCCAGCTTTTCTTTAATTTTTGCTTTCCTCAAATTAATCCTCCCCATAATTTGTTTTTCTAAAACACTAATAAGACCATATAACTCTAATTATCTTATAGTGAATTGAACCATTGATCATTCACCTTCTTGCAAACACTGCCAGAATCAGGTTAGCTTGGGAACTGGGAGTTCAGGGAAGAAGTGAATTTACCATACATCAGTTAAGAATGTATATTTGCAGAACTAGGTGAAAAATAAGAACTTCTTCCTCAACAGGAAGATATGTTTTTGGATTTTGTCACATATTAGTATTTAGAGAGCTACTTTAGAAAGAAATTGAATGAGAGTCAACATCCATTTTAACACATTTATAAGGAGACTTTATGGTAGAAGAAAAGATTTTTTTAGAAAGAAATACTCTTAAAATAAGCTAAATCCTGCTTAACAACCTAATCTCCTAGGAAGCAGTTACGTGAGAATAGCCATTAAAAAAAAAACAAAAACACTTAAAACAAAAGATACTGAGTTTGTTTTCCCAGAGACCCTAAAATCCTTCAGAAGGTGGCTGGGGATAAACAGCATATATACAACCACAGTAGGCTGTTGTTGGCAGCCTATGATTTTAGTTAAGTGGTGCTCCTAACATCAGAAACCATAGGCTTTTAACTTGTGTGACTTCTGGAACATGCGTAAAAAATACTTACCTTTTTTAGAATTTTTGCATCCTGACTCTACTGAAAATATCCAACCTGTGAATATGTCTCTTCCTGGTGCAATAGAGTCTCTAGCACGTAACCCTAGCCTTTCTTCTCTGTTTCTCTCCCAATCCAGTTTCTTTTTCTTACTAAAAAGGGAACTAAATCTATAACAAAACTCTTTTTCCTTTCCCCAGTGGAACCACTGAAATTTTCCCAAAAATGCCAGTGTAATCTTGACTGCATCCAATTTGGGGGCATTTTATTCATTTTAGTTTTTAAAATTAAAGTATAATGAACATAGTGTTATATGAGTGTCAGGTGTACAGTATAATAATTCAACAATTCTACACATTACTCAGTGCTCACAAGGTTAAGTGTACTCTTGATCCTCTCCATCTATTTTACCCTTCTGTCTTGCCCACCCACCTCCCCTCTGGCAACCACTAATTTGTTCTCTGTATTTAAGAGTCTATTTTTTGGTCTCTTTTTTCCTTTGTTCACTTGTATTGTTTCTTAAATTCCACCTATGAGTGAAAACATATGATATTTATCTTTCTCTGACTTATTTTGCTCAGCATAGTGTCCTCGAGGTCTATCCATATTGTTTCAAATGACAAGATTTCATTCTTTTTATGGCTGAGTAATATTTCAGTGTGTGTGTGTGTCATATTCTTTATCCATTCATCTATAGATAGACATTTGGGTTGTTTCCATAGCTTGGCTATTTTAAAATAATGCTGTAATAAACATAGGGGCACAGAAATGTTTTAGAATTTGTTTTCATTTTCTTTGGATAAATATACAGGAGTAGAATTACTGGATCATATAGTGATTCTATTTTTTATTTTTTGAGAAAACTGCACCCATTTGCATTGCCATCAGCAGCATGTGAGGATTTGTTTTCCTCACCTCACCAATACTTATGTCTTGTGTTTTTTTATTTTAGCCATTTGACAGGTCATTATGGTTTTGATTTGCCTTTCTCTGATGACTGGTAATGTTGAATATCTTTTTATGAGTTTGTTGGCCATCTGTGTGTCTTCATTGGAAAAATGTTAATTCAAGTTCTCTGCCCATATTTTAAACTGGATTATTTGGGTTTTTTGATATTGAGTAGTGTAGGCTTTTATATATTTTGGATATTAACCCCATATCAGATATGTCATTTTCAAATATTTTTCCCATTCACTAGGTTGTCTTTTTGTTTTATTGTACAAAGCTTCCTTATGGTGTAGTTTCAGTAGTTTAATTTTACTATTGTTTCCCTTACCCGATGAGGCATACCTAGAAAAATATTTCTAGCGACAATGTCCATGATTTACTATCTACTTTTAAAAGTTTTTATTCAAATTCCTATTAGTTAACATACAGTGTAATATCAGTTTCAGGTGTAAAATGTAGTGATTCAGCACTTCCACACAATGATCGGTACTCCCCACAAGTGTACTCCTTAATCCCCACCACCTATTTAACCTGTTCCTCTACTAACCTCCCTTCTGGTAACCATCAGTTTGTTCTCTATAGCTAAGAGTATGTTTTTTGGTTTGCCACTCTCTTCTCTCTCTTTTCTTTGTTCATTTGTTCTTTGTTCATTTGTTGTTTCTTAAAGCCTATATATGAGTGAAATCATATGGTATTTGTTTTTCCCTGACTGACTTATTTACTTAGCATAATACCCTCTAGCTCTATCCATGTAGTTAGAGATTGCAAGATTTCAGTCTTTTTTATGGCCGAGTAATATTCCATTGTGTATGTACGTATACCATATCTTCTTTATCCATTCACTCATTGATGGACATAGGCTATTTCCACAATTTTGCTGTTGTAGATAACACTGCTATAAATATCAGCATGCATGTATCCCTTTGAATTAGTATTTTTGTATTCTTTGGGTAAATACCTAATAGTGAGATTACTGGATCTTAGGATAGCTCTATTTTTAACTTTTGAGGAACCTCTGTACTGTTTTCAACAGAGGCTTCACCAGTTTACATTCCCACCAACAGAGACAGATTACCCTTCCTACATGCCATCACCAGCTCCTGTTATTTCTTGTGTTGTTGATTTTAGCCATTTGAATAGGTGTGAGGCGATATATCATTGTGGTTTTGATTTGCATTTCCCTGATGATCAGTGATGTTGAGCATCTTTGCATGTTTCTATTGGCTAGCTGTGTCATCTTTGGAAAAATGTTCAAGTCTTCTGTCCATTTTTAACTAGATTAGTCTTTTGGTTGTTGAGTTTTATACATATGCATTTTGGATGCTAACCCTTTAACAGATAGATAATTTGCTAATATCCTCTATGTTTTCTTCTAGGAATTTTATAATTTCAAATGTTATACTTAGGTCTTTAACCCACTTTGAGGTTATTTTCATGTATAGTGTAAGAAAGTGGCCCAGTTTCATTCTCTTGCACATGGATGTCCAGTTGTCACAGCTCAATTTGTTGAAGAGACTGTGTTTTTCTCATTGTACATTCTTACCACTTTGTCATACATTAATTTACTGTATACTTGTGAGTTTATTTCTGGGCTTTGTACTGTGTTCTATTCATCTAAATGTCTATTTTTGTGCCAGTACCATACTGTTTTGATTACTATAGCTTTATGGTATATCTTGAAATTTGGGATTGTGATGCCTCCAGCTTTATTCTTTTTTCTCAAGATTGCTTTACCTATTTGAGGTCCTTTTGTGGTGCCATACAAATTTTAGAATTATTTGTTCTAGTTCTGTGAAAAAATGTTATTTTGATAGGGATGGCGTTGAATCTGTTGATTGTTTTGGATAGTATGGACATTTTAACAATATCAGTTCTTCCAATCCATGAGCATACAATGCCTTTCCATTTATGTCTTCCTTAATTTCTTTCATCAATATTTGACAGTTTTTAGAATATAAGGCTTTCATTTCCTTGGTTGAATTTATCCCTAGGTATTTTTATTCTTCTTGGTGCAGTTGTAAATGGAGTTTTTAAAATTTCTCTTTCTGCTATTTCATTTTTGGTGTATAGGAATACAACAGATTTCTGTGTCTTGATTTTGTATCCTGTGACTTTTCCAAATTCATTAATCAGTTCTAATAGGTTTTGGTGGAGTCTTTAATGTTTTCTGTATATAGTATCATGCCATCTGCAAATAGTAATAGCTTCACTTCTCCCTTAATGATATGGATGCATTTTATTTATTTATTTTGTTGCTGTCTGATTAATGTGGCTTGGACTTCTAGTAGTACATTGAATTAAAAGTGGTGAGAATGGACATCCTTGCTTTGTTTCTGTTTTTTACCATGAAGTATGATGTTGTGGCTTTTTCTATAAGGCCTTTATTATGTTGAGGTATGTTCCCACTATGTCTACTTTGCTGAGAGTTTTTATTTTGAATGGATGTTGTACTTTGGGAAAACAGTTCTATACATTAGTTAGCGTTCATCAAGATAAATGTACTCCTAATTCCCTTTATTTATCCCGTCTCCCCACCCACCTTTGTAGGTTTTTGATTTGTGATTACCATGAGATTCATGTATAACATCCTAAGTGTATAACAGTCTATATTAAGTTGATGGCTGCTTATGTTTGAATCCATTCTAAAAGCACTAAATGTTTATTACTGCCCATTTATATATATATGATATCATACTAAACATCCTTTTATTTTGTGAATGCCCTGACTGATTTCTGTGAATGCCTGATAGATTGTTACTGCTTTTGTGCTTTAAAATTCATACTGGTTTTATAAATAATTACTCTACTTTCATTATATATTTGCATTTACCTATGAAATTTCCTTCTTCCATACTTTCTTACTTCTGCTTATACATCTTCTTTGTACTCAAAGAATTTCCTTTAACATTTCTTGTCAGACTGGTTGTGATGATTATCTTATCACTGGTTGTGATAGTGGTGATGAACTCCTCTAACTTTTGTTTGTCTGGGAAACTCTCTCTCCTTCTGTTCTGAATGCTATACTTTCTGGGTAGAGTATTCTTGGTTGTAGTTTTTTTTCTTCCTTTCAAAACATTGAATATATGCATTTTGGCCTACAAAGTTTCTGCTGAAAAAAAAAAAAGCTGCCTTTAAAATTCTCTCTTAATCACTACTTTTTGCCATTTTAATTATTATATGTCTTGGTATAAACCTCTTTGGATTAATTTTGTTGGGGGATCTCTGTTTCCTGGACCTGGATGTCTATTTCTTCCCCATATTAGGAAAGTTTTCAGCTATTATTTATTCAAATAGATTTTCTGCCTTCCTCTTTCTCTGCTTCTAAGATCCCTGTAGTGTGAATGTTCTTATGTTTGATGATGTCAGTGAGTCCTCGTAGCCTATTTTCACTTTTTATTATTCTTGCTTTTTGCTATTCTGCTTGGGTGCTTTCCATTACCTTTTCTTCTAGACTGCTGATTTGATCTTCTGCCTCTTGCAATCTACTGTTGATTTCCTCTAGTGTATTTTTTAATTTCAGTTGTTGCGTTCTTCACCTCTGACTCGTTTTTTCATTATTTTTATTTTCTGTCTCTTTGTTGAAGGTCTCATTGAAATCCTCTATTATTTTCTCATGTCCAGTGAGAATATTTATGACCATTACTTTGGATTCTTTATTAGGCGTATTGCTTATCTCTGTGTCATTTAGCTCTTTCACTATGGTTTTGTCCTGTTCTTTCATTTGGGACATATTCCTCTATCTGCCCATTTTGTTTAACTCTCTGTGTTTGTTTCTGTGTATTAGAAAGTCAACTCCATCTCCTGATCTTAAAAGCAGTGAGCTCACGATGAAGAGGTCCTGTGGTGCTCTGTAGCACAATGCTCACCCCCCCACCATTTACTAGAACCAGGCACTTCAGGAGTGTTTCCTATATGGGCTGCATGTGCCTTATTGTTGTGGCTGAGCAGTGTTTGCCTTCAGGCCAATCAGCTGAAATGGCCTACTTTGCCTGTTGTGCACATCAGGCAGGGTTTGGTGCTTGACCTGTTAAGGCCCTAGTCTGGCACCACCAAGGACTTGTAATTAGATGGTGTCAGCAGTCAGACCAGATGCCTCTCCTCAGTCCATTCCCTAGGCTCTCTCCCTGCCTTGTCTCCTGATAGGTAGGGTTAGCAGTTGGACCAGATGCCTGCCCACAGTCTTTCAGCTGGGGCTACAGTTGTACTGATTAGCAGGGCACTCTGTCTATGCTGCTCACTATAAGGTTTAGTACCTAGGACTGTGGGTGCACTGGTATATATAGTTATATTCCCTTCTTCCCAGGACAGGAGTCACTTTGTACTGGCATCGGGGCTTGCTGGGGCTGCTTACAAGGTGCACTGGGACAGGAAATGCTTTAGAGGGACACCTGCTGAGTTGGGTTGGTTCAGTGGGGTGGATCTGAGGAGAACATGGAGGCAAGGCATGTGGTGCTAGCAAGATAGGTGGAGTGTTCTTACTACTGTCCATAAATGTCATGCTATCTGGATCTGAGTGAGGGGGTGAAAAATGGTGCCCACCACATTTATTCTTGGAGAAGTCTCCTAAAGATTCCTGCCCATCTAGGGTATGCTCTGAGATTAGTAAATAAATGTTCTTCTGTACACCTCAAGTACTTTTCAAACTGCTGCTTCTGTGCTATATCTCAGCTAAGTTATTTGTTATGCTGATTCTTCAAGGGATGAAGTACAAGATTCAGTTACCTGTTGCTCTCCAGCTCTCCTGAAGTTCAGCCTATGGGTTTTTAAAGTACCCAGCACAGCTGATTATAAAAACTCATAAAGTTGGGCTCCACTGGTTTTCAAAGCTAAATGTTATAGAGACTCATTTTCCTAGGGTGGGCTCTTTTGTGTCTGGGATACCTGGTCTGAGGTTTGGTTATTTCCTTCTCCAATCTTGTGGAGTCCTTCCCATCAGTAGTTAAATTCCCTGGGAGTCTGGTTCCCAACCACATCCCTGTCCCTCCTATCCTTTTTAATATGGCCTCCTTTGGACAGTTAACTATAGAAAGTCTGTTTTGCCAGTGTTCAGTTTGTTTTTAGAGTTAGCTGCACTGATAGAGCTGTTACCTCAGTGTGTCTGTGGGATGAAGTGAGCTTGGGATCATCCTATTCCACTATCTTCCATGAAACCCCAATTTTGGGACATTTTAATTGGTTGCCTTATCCTTCTGATTGTGTGCCTAAACATATCACTTTTCAATCAAGACTAAACAGTTACATGCTTTTCTTGAGCCATGACTGATCAGTGGCCCAGGTTGCTTGCATACCTTCAGCAAACTGTGCTTTTTTTAAAAATATTTTATTTATTTGAAAGACAGAGATGACAAGTAGGCAGAGAGTCAGGCAGAGAGAAAGAGGAGGAAGCAGGCTCACCGCTGAGCAGAGAGCCTGATGTGGGGCTTGATCCCTGGACTCTGGGATCATGGCCTGAGCCGAAGGCAGAGGCTTTAACCCACTGAACCACCCAGGTGCCCCCAAACTGTGCTTTTGATATAAAAATAAACAGTTATAAATTTACTAAATTTAACCCTGAGTGCCCTCTCCAACTTCCCCCTTCCTTTACATACATGGTACTGAACTAAATATCCCTCATTCTACTGAGTCACTTGTGAAGACTGTCCAACCTCCCTGGAGACCACAAAGTGAGATACTCACCTTTCCTTTTAGTGATGTCTGGTATGTCCAAGCCTTTCTTAAGTCCAGGGGATAGAGGTGTTCTTCTTAAAAATTGCAACTTCTCCATGTTCAAAGAAGTGGTCAAAGATTTTAATGTATGATTTTTTGCATTCACAAGCTGAAATGGAAATTAATTAGTAATTAAACTTTGCTCTCAAAACCTTATTTCTATTTAGGAAAAACTCAACCTTCAAATTTAGGTAATTCATCCATTTTTAAAATTTAGAGTTCTGTCTCTTTTGGGTATACAGTAAAATTTATTGCACTCCTGTTCACCAGGAGTTCAAACTCCTGTTGTCTTCACTAGATTCACTTACGCACCACCCTACTGTTGCTATGGTGTATGGTTCATGGTAGCAACTATGACAACATCAGATGCTGGCATTGTCTTAGTTATGTCTGTGACTCCTCCTACTGACTTGACAATTATTTCAGCTCTCCCTGTACCTGTCCACTCTCTGAAATAGCCGCATCTGCCTTCTGGTCTAAATCTTGGGTTTCCGAGCCTTTAACCATGGGTCCTCTCACACAGCTTTGCAACTGAGTCTTGACTAAATTTCATAATGAGGTAACTTTTTTGTCCCAGTTTTATTAAGATGTAATTAAATTTAGCAGCACTGTGTAAGTTTAAGGTATAAGGCATAATAGCTTGAAATACACACACACACACACACACACACATACGTATGTAGTAAAATAAATACCACAATAAATTAACATCTATCACCTCATATAGGTAAAAACTTTTTTTTTTTTTTGTGATGGGAACTTTTGGGATCCACTCTCTCAGCAATTAAATATACCACAAAGCAATGTTAACTATAATCATCATGTTACACATTACATCCCCAATAGGTAGTTATCTTGTAACTGGGTGTGTTATAAGATAATCTTCACCCAGTTTACCTGCCACCTATCCTCTGACTCTGGCAATGACAAATCTAATCTCTTTTTCTATGAGGTTTTTTTTTTTTTTTTTTTTTTTTTTTTTTTTTTTTTTTTAGAGTCTACATATGAGTGAGGCTGTATAGTATTTATCTTTGTCTAATTTCACTTAGCATAATGCCCTTAAGGTCCATCAGTGTTGTTACAAATGGGAGTATTTTTTTTAAGAAAGTATTTTTTTAAATTTTAAAGATTTTATTTATTTGACAGAGAGAGATCACAAATAGGCAGAGAGGCAGTCATAAATGGAAGGGGAAGTAGGCTCGCTGCTGAGCAGAGAGCCCAATGTGGGGCTCGATCCCAGAACCCTGAGATCACGACCTGAGCCAAAGGCTTAACCCACTGAGCCATCCAGGTGCCCTATTTCCTTCTTTTTAATGATTGTTTACTATTATCCCCACAGAAAAGGGGAGAGAGAGAGAGAGAGAGAGAGAAAGAAATGAAACAGAGAAGAGAGAGAGAACCCAACCCTCATGTCTAATTTACTTTGCTCCCTTCTTGAGCCTAGGAAAGCCTTGCACATGAGCTCAGGGTGGTGGGTGGTGGGTGGTGGGTGGTGGGTGGTGTTCTTCCTTACCAAGTTGTTTTTCCAAATGTATTCTATGTCTTCAGTTCTCTATGTTATGTTCTTGATTGACAGCAAAAACAAGTCTGTAGCATTCCAATCACTTCTCAAAATGCCTGGTTCTTACAAATCTTCCTTGTTCTTTCAGACTTTTGCTTTTTCTATACAGTTAAATGATCCATTCAAAAATTACCTATCCTGTTCCTGCTCTCTTAGCTCTCCCCTGTGTGTATAAATGCTACCAATTCACAGTTAGTAGGGGCTCAGAGCCTGGTTATTATCTCAAGGTATTTTCTTGATATGAGTACCTTAACACTGCCAGACACCAACTGGTGGTAACAACTAGTCACTCATGGCTTTTCCTGGCCAATACATTGTTCATGAATGTATGACTGACAACTATAGTTGTTTAGTTTTGAGACAGTTTACATATGTATTATCTTACTATGTCCAGTGGTGCAACCACAATGTTAATGTTGGATGTTCTGATCTAAATGATGTTTATGATTAAGATAGAAACTAGAGAAGAAATGCTTGTTAAAAAATATAAAGAGAGGTGCCTGGGTGGCTCAGCAGTCAAGTGTCTGACTTTTGATTTCTACTCAGGTCATGATCTCAGGGTGGTAAGATCAAGCCCTGCACTGGGCTCTGTGCTGAGCATGGAGCCTGCTTGAAACTCTTTCTTTCCCTCTCCCTTTTCCCTCCCTCCCCATGTTTTATCTCTTAAAATAAAATAAATCTTTAAAAAATATATAAAGAGAGTACAGAAATGATGATTTTTACCCCTGGGAGTAGATCCAAGGTTTTGGGGACCTGAAATTAATTTTAAAAGATTGAAGTTCTCTTTCATAAAAATAATACAAAATTACAAATAATAAATATTTGAAAGTGAGTGAGAGGAGTATTATCAATAACCACTTTAAAATTAAAACAGCCAGAAATAACTATACTCACAGATGATCATTACAGCTTACACAAATGGGTTCCCCCATTCACCTTCTCCTTTAGAGTTCCCAAATTGTCATGGCCACTTCAGTGTTATCATGTGTGAGGGGGGATGGGACAGGTAGGCATGGAAAGATACATAAATCTTCACAAACTATGGCTAAAATATTTTACTTTTGTAAATTGTATGAAAGCATACAACATTTTCTGGGTCCCTCTCAGAACATTGAGGGGATGAGTACAATGGAAGAGTTATTAGCTTCATGGTAAACCCGTCTCTGATTGCTCATAACTGTGGAATAGTCAGCTGACACTAAGGATGATTCTAATGGACAAAGAGCAAATCATGCAAGACATGAAAAGTGTGTGTTTATATAATCAACAGTAAAGCAAGAAATCAGAAAAGGTGATTGGTGAAACAGATTATTTTTGAAAGATTGGCTTGACTCACCCAGAGAATCATTGCTGATGATGCTTATTTGCCCGATGTTAATTCAAGGCAAAGCTAGGAGTATATTTCACAATTTTAAGCATGCCAAAAGAACCATTGCTGTTTTTGTTGCAAACTTGGAAACCTAGGACAGCTCTGCTGGCTTAAAGCACTTCTATTATGCTGCAAGTGAATGGTAAGTGGGTGTATCAGTTAGGGTTCTTCAGTAGGGCTTGAGAAATGGTCCTTGAGCCAAGTCTGGCAGCCCATCTATTTTGTAAGTCAAGTTTTATTGGCACACAGCCATGCTCATTCATTTACATATTGTCTGTAGCTCCTTTTGGGTTATGGTTCCAGAGTGGAGTAATTGTAGCAGAGACCATATGGCTGGCAAAGCCTAAAATGGTTACTATCTGGCCCCTTTCAGGGAAAGAAAAAAAAAAAAAGCTTACTGACCCCTGTTTCAGAAGGAAACAAAAGGCACACTCCAGAGGGTTTAATGAAAATTATTCAATGATGGAATTGTTTACATGAGTGTAGACAGGCTCAAGAGAACCATGAAGGATAGCGTGGTGCCCAGAGACAAATGACTGTTGGATACAGTTACTGCTCCTAGTCTTGAAAGGCCTGGAGAGGAAATGGCATTGCCAGAGCCAGGGAGCTGCAACCATGGAAGAGGGGCCATACCCGGCCAGAACTCAGATGAGGCAGGGAAGTGGAGAGAGGAATATATAATTTAATTTCTTCACCCCTTGTTATGGGTTGAATTGTGTTCTCCTGCATTCATATGTTGAAGGCCTAACTCCCACCACCTCAGAATATGACTGTATTTGGAGACAGAGACTTCAAAAATGTAAGGGAGATAAAATGTGTCTTGGAGGGTCCTAATTCAATATGACCAGGGTCCTTTTTATAAAAAGGAGATTAGGACAGACACACACAGACAATACCAATTGAGTTCAAAAGAAGAAAGCCATCTGTAGGCAAAGGAGAGAGAGCTCATAAGGAACCAACTTGCCAATGCATTAATCTCTGCCTTCTAGCCTTCAGACTCCTGAGAAAGTAAATTTCTGTTGTTGAGGCCTCTCTGTCTGTGGTACTTTGTTACAGTAGCCTCAGCAGACCAATATACTTCTCATCTCCTGAACATGTTTCTGCTTCTATGGGCTCAACCCAACAGGAAGCTTGAGGACAGAGAGCCCAGAGGATTCTGTCTGCATAGAACAGTCTCCTGGCCAGAGTGGGGAAGAGAGAGAGATGATATGGATAGGAGGAAGTGGGGTGGGAGGCAGGGAGGCAAAGTATTAGTCGGAATGAAGGGTAAGCGCAAAATAAATAAATAAATAAATAAATAAATAAATAATAAGATGCCTGCTGAACATAAACTCAGAAGGAAAATGAAAACATGTCCTGTTTTAAACTTTCAAAAGACCCATTCATACTCTTACTCAGTGGAAAGATATCTAGAGACCAAAAGCTTCAATTTCTCATGAAATGCATGGATATAAAAATAGCCTTTTGGAATTTAATCTATTGGTAGGCAAAGAGTTCTGGCATTTGACTTGCAATTAAGTTGTCTCCTAGTTAATTATAGGTCCATAGTTTGAACACTTAGGTTTGGACTTTTCTGGAACATTTATTAAATGCTTATGAAAAAGCATGGAGCTAAATTCTCTGCAGGATAGAATGTTTCATATAAGGTATTTTATGGTACCCTAGTGCCTCTGCCAGGAACAGCATTTAAGCCGACCCAGAACTTGCATTTGACTGAAACAAAGAGTAAAGGCATTGGGCACATGACAACATTTAACGTATATCTTGTTTTCCAGGGTGGGAACAAAGTTTTCGGGTCCTTAGGTAGATATTGGCCCCAATGTAGTTACTATTGCTGTACACAAGATGGCAGGCCTGTCCAGGAAGAGCCTACAGGAATCACCACTGGATGTAAGTCTTCAGGTCTGGCCATTTTGGGAGGTCTCTAGAGATGTTCGTGGAAGGTGGCTAAAAGACTGAGTTTCCATAAAAGCACTTCGTTATGAGTAGGTAGAAAGATAAGCTCAGAGGACAATGAAATAGCTGAAAAGCACTCATGGGGAAAGGAGGAAAGAGGGAACCAAATTTAAGGGAAAAAATCTGGAGGGGGAGATAGGGTTATTTTTATATGGAGGTGAGGCTTGGAGGAAAAGCCCCAGGGACAGGAGAAAGTTAAGAGGAGCCAGAATACTAGGCAAAAAAGGGGAGAGGTTGAGAAATAAGCCAGGCAGCAAAGTCGAGGGGAGGTAGGAAAAGGGAGAGGAGTATGTCAGGGACAGCTAAAGAAGTTGCATCTGTAGTTTATGTTGCTGACTAAACCTTGACTCCTGTCCATGTCCCTTGGTGTTTCCAAGAGAGATGACTGCTAGGATGGATTCTGCATTACTTCATCTTGAAGGAGGATCGGAGGACAAAGGGGGAAGAATGAGCCAATTTCACAGCCAGTTCAGGGAGTGGCAGTACTTTTGATGGGCTGGAGCAGAGCTATGTGGAAAGGGGCCGGGAGAAGAGTCTGTAAACCTGGGGTATGCCAGGTCCAGGAGAATTTCTCAGTGCTCAACCAAGTGGTGTGGACTACTGGTTGGAAGATAAAGGAGGCAATCAGAGAAATTTTAAATAAAATATTTTCTGGTATTTTGGGAAGACCAGTTTGAGGCTGAATATAAAATTGATTTGAAAGGGGTGTCTGGTGGCTCAGTCAGTTAAATGTGAGAATCCTGACTTTGGCTCAGGTCATGATCTCAGGGTCCTGAGATGGAGCCCTGCAATGGGCTCTGTGCTCAGTGGGGAGTCTGCTTGAGATTCTCTTTCTCTCTCTCGCCGTCTGACCTCCCCATCATGTGTGCACGTGCTTTCACTCTAAATAAATCTTAAAAAAACTCTTTTTTTGAAGGACAGTAAGTGGCAGTGAGACTGGTTACAAAACTGTGAAAATAATTTAGAGGTAAAGATTAAGAGTTCATCATGGTAATGATACTTGAAGGGCAGAATGTTAAAGGGATTAATGGCTTATGTGTAACAGCATAAAAAGCTTAAAGTGTTTTTATACTGATTCTAAGTAGAACTATTATAATACATGTATATAATGTTATATATATATACACACATACATATATTTCATAAATTTAGAGCAAAAGTTAAAGAAATGCTAAAACCTAGACATATTTAGATATTTTCTTTTCACTTAACTATTTTTTACTATTGGTTTTCCCTGAGGCATAGATATAACTATCTCACCCAAATGTTTTATTTTATAACCAAACCTTTAGGAGGATTTACATGATCTTGGATGGCTTCAGGATTTCAATGTAGTTTAGAAATGTTTGTACCATCAGAATTCTTCAGACAGCCTACATATCTGTCTGTAACTTATCCCTGATAAAAGTAGATAGAGAAGAGTCCTGTCCCAACTCAGAGCATGACCCACCCCTGCCAGCTGCCTTCTTCCTCCCCTGTGCCACTTTAGAAAAAGTGCTAAAACAAAACATTAGGCAGAACTTTCCTTCTATCAAGTCTCAAGCTCTGCTGCCATCTTTGACAGAGACTTTTTTCCCCTACATCTTTATTTAATTTTTTTCAGTGTTCCCAGATTCATTGTTTATATATCACACCCAGTGCTCCATGCAGTACATGCCCCACTCCATGCCCACCTCCAGACTCACCCATCTCTCCAATCTCCTACCCTTCAAAGCCCTCAGTTTGTTTCTCAGAGTCCACAGTCTCTCATGCTTTGTCTCCCCCTCCGTTTTGCCCCAGTTCACTTTTCCTTTTCTTCTCCTAATGTCCTCCATGTTACTCCTTATGTTCCACAGCTAAGTGAAACCATATGATAATTGATTTTCTCTGCTCAATTTATTTCACTCAGGCATAATCTCCTCCAGTTCTGTCCATGCTGATACAAAAGTTGGGTATTCATCCTTTCTGATGGCTGGGTAGTATTCCATTGTATATTTGGACCACATCTTCTTTATCCATTCATATCTTGAAGGGCATCTCAGCTCTTTCCACAGTTTGGTGATTGTGGACAATGCTGCTATGAACATTGGGGTACATATGGCCCTTCTTTTCACACATATGTATCTTTGGGGTAAATACTCAGTAGTGTAATTGCTGGGTCATAGGGTAGCTCTCTTTTTAATTTTTTGAGGAAACTCCATACTGTTTTCCAAGGTGGCTGTACCAAATTGCATTCTCATCAACAGTGTAAGAGGGTTCCCCTTTCTCCACATCCTCTCCAGCACACGTTGTTTCCTGTCTTGTTGATTTTGGCCATTCTAACTGGTGTAAGGGGGTATCTCAATATGGTTTTAATTTGAATTTCCCTGATGGCTAGTGATGTTGATAGAGACTTCTAAAATCTGGTTTTAAACTATAAGTATTGTTTTTTACACATTCTGCCAAATCCCCCTTGTAATAGAAAATTTTTTTGTCTTTGAACATACAGAGATCCAGGAAATCCATGGGCCCAGGAATTCCAATATTTGTTGTAGTTATTGTTCCCATTCCCTTTTAATTTAAACTTAACTTAAATAAAGAGTATGAAGATTATTTCCATGGAATGAATCTGCATACCAACATTGTGAAATGAAATTAATATATTTCCTAATCCAAAGCACATATATCATGTTTCTCTCCTTTAAGTAATTACCAATATTGATGGGGCAGGCTAGCAACAGTAATTTTTAGACTTTAAAATGTCATCAGGACATAGTTTTATAAATGCATTTAATATAAGCAGGATATGAAATATCTAAGGGGCCTTTGAGCTAATATAGCATAGTGCAGCTCCTTACAAATGTTCTGGCTTACCCAAGGGTGCACAGCTACTGGGTGGGAGACCTGGTTGTGATAGCAGTCTGGGTTTGATATCTAGATACTGACATAAGGCACATGGACCAAAAAGAGGACTGGCTTTTGGTGGTGGGCATAAAGAATAAGAACACAGGTATTTTGAAACATGGACTAGATAATTAAAAACAGTAAACCACTGATTAAATTGGTAGATAAACATGATTTATTACTTTGTCTATAAAAGTCATTTCAATACAATGAAATTTAGACTACACTGGACTATTCCTGTCTCAGTCTTGGCAATGCTCAGTCATTTGGTTTGGTCCCTTCCACAATTAAGCTGGGAAGACATAGACTAGCTCCTATAGAAGCAGGGGTGCCTTGACTGTCACTGTCTGTCCTTAGTGTCTGGGAACAAAGCTGTAATATTCACACATTTTTCAGGTTATAGACCTGGTGAACAATTCACAACTCAAAACACCAAAAAAGATCTGACCAATATTTCCTTAAGTTCATTTTGTATTCAAAGAGGACTCATTTGGACACATCCAATGAATTTATTAAAATAAGTCTTAAAAAAAATAAATATTCTTTCCAATGTTTTTATAAGGATTTTTTTACTGTGTTATGTTAGTTACCATACATTATTTGTTTTTGATGTAGTGTTCCAAGATTTTTTGTTTATGTATAACACCCAGTGCTCCATGCAATACAAGCCCTCCTTAATACCCACCACCAGGCTCACCTATGTTCCACCTCCCTCCCCTCTAAAATCCTCAGTTTGTTTCTCAAAGTCCAGAATCTCTCATGGTTCATCTCCCCCCCACCCCGATTTCCCCCAAGGCACTTTTCCTTTCCTTCTCTTAATATCCTCCATATTATTCCTTATGTTCCACAAATAAGTGAAACCGTATGATAAGTGACTTTCTCTGCTTGACTTATTCCACTCAGCATAATCTCCTCCAGTTCCATCCATGTTGATGCAAAAGTTGGGTGTTCATCCTTTCTGATGGCTGAGTAATATTCCATTGTATATATGGACCACATCTTCTTTACCCATTTGTCTGTTGAAGGGCATCTTGGCTCTTTCCATAGTTTGGCTATTGTGGACATTGCTGCTATGAACATTGGGGTACATATGGCCCTTCTTTTCACTACTGGGTATTTAACCCAAAGATACAGATGTAGTATATATAAGGATTAATTGTTTTGTCTCTTACCCCAATTACAACAAAATTGGGAGACTAAAATTTGAGTATTAAGAAGCATATTCTTGGCCTTTGGTGTCAGTTCCACACAGAATGTGGTGCTGATAATCCAGTCATTTTTGAACCATATTTATAAATACATAGAGTTGCAAATTTTAATATGCTTAGAAGAAAGAGATGATTTTGCTTAGATTCTCTGGCTGTCTTTAAAGATGAAAATATACAATAATACATTCCTATCCTCTAACCATTGAAGGACAGTTTTTCATGTACTTTCTTATTTACCTCATTCTACTGTAGCTCCTAATTTCAAGACATACAGTTAGGTAGGATTTTGAAATATTCATTATTGAACATGTTGAGGTTTTAAAAATAGAATAAAAATGGACTTTTCTATCAGTGGAATATCTTTATTCTAGAAATTTAGCTCCATTTTCATGCTTTGAAGTCTCTTCTTCATCTTTATTGTAATTTCTGCTTCCCTTTGAGGTTTCTTCTTGTTAGCTCTTAAAATTTCCGCCACATCCTCGTCACTCTATTAGCGTATGTGTATGCATATCAGCCCCCTTTCCACTGAGCTGTGGCTGCAGTTCCTTCTGACATTTCTGTTCTCCAAGGCTTTTCATATCTTGCTTGATATTCAATGCCAGGGATTATATTTGCCATTTTTTTCCCTTTTAGCAAAAGAGATCCTCTCCCTCATATCTAATTACAGGCAAAATATAGGTATAGGTAAATTATGAAAGTCAGTTTCGAAGTCAACAAAATAGAAATAACTAGAAAAGCTTTCCCAGAGATCGAGTTTTGGATCAGTCCAAGAGAGTGATGCTTTGTCATGACAGTTACTCTGTCCTCAACCTTTCTAGTGGCTGTGAAATCCCTGCTTTCTTCTGTTTTAACTTTGTTGACACTATACTTTTCTTCTGGAATGTTTGTAGCAGAGAAGGAGCTTAGGGCAGGATTGTTGTCTCTAGAGTGTTGCCAAGAAAGAGTATGAAGAGCAACAATGCTCAGTGTCATAAAACTGGGCATTGCTCATTTATTTTTATAATCCTAATTAATTACCATGAAGATGTTTTAATGACACTTAAAAGAAAAGCAAATATTAAATCTTGGGAAAGCATATTAATAATTTAGCTACAGGAAAGCTGATAAGGAACATTCCTAGAACAGTAAAATTTTAGGCTTAGGATGCATTGACTTTAATTTTGTAATAATTCCCATAAGAGTTGGCAGAAGTATTTTTACCTCATCAATTTGCTTAAGCAAACCCATTCATGGCTCACATAGTCTCAGGGTTGTTTACTGGCAGGTAATTTATAGATGATTTGCAAGTACTAATCATAAAGGACCACTTGACTGTTTATTGTGGGAGATTTTTTAAGATCTCTACCAACCACCTTTTGTTAGATCTAGCTGCTGTATGTATTTGAAAACAGTAATTGCTTTTCCTTGAAAATCCTGTATTCATTTATTGTTCAATTAAAACAAATATTTGACTACCTACAAGTAAATTTCTTAATTTAGTGTTTTTCTTATTAAATGAAATTTCATGAAAGTTTCTGAGTTGAGGAATAGTCAAGAGGAATATATTAATTAGTTGTAGGGTATTAGAAGTTAGGTTATCTGAGTTCTTATATTGGATGGACTCCTTATTAGTTGGGTGAATGTTACACAAATCACCTAATTAACCTTCACGTTAGTTTACTTATAAAATGAGGGTATTAACTACCTGTGTGGCATCATAAAACTTTGACAAGGATAAAGAGAAATTTGTGGAAAAATGTTTTGCTAAATTGTAAAATGTTATCTAAGTGTAAAGTCATTGGCATTGGCTTCTGGCAGCTAAGTTAGATGATATAATAATGTGTCTCTCTTCTACCTTCTATGATTTTAAGCTCATTTTTAGAATGTTAAAAAATTACATCAGTCAGGAAAATTATCCATTTGTATTTCAAAAATAGCACCTAAAATATCTCCCATGCCCACATTAACTCTAATGATGCCACAAGGCTCCCAGAATTTTTCTGTTATAGACATTTATGCCTTGTGGATAGAACTAGGTTTCCTGGTCTGCTTGGAGTTCTCGTAGACCTGTGAGTTTCATGCTTTGTGTCCTAAGCCCAGGTTGTATTTAGTCTTCAAAAAGGCTGTAATTTACTATTACTTATTGATCTTTGTTGTTCTCAGATGAATAGTTTTTTTTTAAATTTTGTATTCAGATTTATTTTATGCTCTGACATAATATGGCAACAATATCTTAAACATGGAATGGATATTCATTATGCCCCTGCTGAGAGATAAGGTTGATGTCTTAGCGTAGACTTTTCCTGCTTTCCTGAGAGAAAATGATACCTGTGGCTACATTCAGAGAAGCCATGGATTTATCAACAGAATAATTAAATTCATGGCCCTTACGGATTTCTTTTAATGAGTAGAGTGAGTGAACAAGAGAAGGACTACCATTTTTACCCCACACTTGTTTGGATGTCCCAGATATTGTAGGATTCATACAGCTGGATTCACACTGAGCCCACAAGGAACATCTGTGCTTTCCCCATCAGGAGTACTTTTTGGAGTAAGGAATGGGGGGTCTAGATTACCATTCTAGTAATCAGTGTTCTCCAGAGTAACAGAATCAGTAGGGTGTGTGTGTGTCTGTGTGTGTGTGTGTAAATAAATGTTTTATTTATATATATTTATATATATATAAGCTAAGAGGAGCCATGGGCAGGATGAGGGCCTGATGCAGAGCCAAGTGCAATGATTACTTTCAGGTGTGGAATCAAGATCATGAATATCCTGAGGGGAAGTTTCTAATAATTGTGTAATGAAACCAATTCTTAAATCATTACTTTTCATATTTTACTCAAGGAAGTAAATGGATTTTCTCAGCCTGTTTAGTTTGGCTTTTATGGCATTGCTTCTTCTTTTTTAAAATATTTTTTATTTTTTATAAACATATATTTTTATCCCCGGGGTACAGGTCTATGAATCGCCAGGTTTATACACTTCACAGCACTCACCAAAGTACATACCCTCCCCAATGTCCATAACCCCACCCCCTTCTCCCAACCCTCCTCCCCCCAGCAACCCTCAGTTTGTTTTGTGAGATTAAGAGTCACTTATGGTTTGTCTCCCTCCCAATCCCATTTTGTTTCATTAATTCTTCTCCTACCCCCTTAAGCCCCCATGTTGCATCACCACTTCCTCATATCAGGGAGATCATATGATAGTTGTCTTTCTCCGCTTGACTTATTTTGCTAAGCATGATACACTCTAGTTCCATCCACGTTGTCACAAATGGCAAGATTTCATTTCTTTTGTTGGCTGCATAGTATTCCATTGTATATATATACCACATCTTCTTTATCCATTCATCTCTTGATGGACATCTAGGTTCTTTCCATAGTTTGGCTATTGTGGACATTGCTGCTATAAACATTTGGGTGCACGTGCCCCTTTGGATCACTACGTTTGTATCTTTAGGGTAAATACCCCGTAGTGCAATTGCTGGGTCATAGGGCAGTTCTATTTTCAACATTTTGAGGAACCTCCATGCTGTTTTCCAGAGTGGTTGCTCCAGCTTGCATTCCCACCAACAGTGTAGGAGGGTTCTCCTTTCTTCGCATCCTCGCCAGCATCTGTCATTTCCTGACTTGTTTATTTTAGCCATTCTGACTGGTATGAGGTGATATCTCATTGTGGTTTTGATTTGTATTTCCCTGATGCCGAGTGATATGGAGCACTTTTTCATGTGTCTGTTGGCCATCTGGATGTCTTCTTCGCAGAAATGTCTGTTCATGTCCTCTGCCCATTTCTTGATTGGATTATTTGTTCTTTAGGTGTTGAGTTTGCTAAGTTCTTTATAGATTTTGGGCACTAGCCCTTTATCTGATATGTCGTTTGCAAATATCTTCTCCCATTCTGTCAGTTGTCTTTTGGTTTTGTTAACTGTTTCCTTTGCTGTGCAAAAGCTTTTGATCTTGATAAAAATCCCAATAGTTCATTTTTGCCCTTGCTTCCCTTGCCTTTGGCGATGTTCCTAGGAAGATGTTACTGCGGCTGGGGTCGAAGAGGTTGCTGCCTGTGTTCTTCTCAAGGATTTTGATGGATTCCTTTCGCACATTGAGGTCCTTCATCCATTTTGAGTCTATATTCATGTGTGGTGTAAGGAAATGGTCCAATTTCATTTTTCTGCATGTGGCTGTCCAATTTTCCCAACACCATTTATTGAAGAGGCTGTCTTTTATCCATTGGACATTCTTTCCTGGTTTGTCCAAGATTAGTTGACCATAGAGTTGAGGGTCTATTTCTGGGCTCTCTATTCTGTTCCATTGATCTATGTGTCTGTTTTTGTGCCAGTACCATGCTGTCTTAATGATGACAGCTTTGTAATAGAGCTTGAAGTCCGGAATTGTGATGCCACCAACTTTGGCTTTCTTTTTCAATATCGCTTTGGCTATTCGAGGTCTTTTCTGGTTCCATATAAATTTTAGGATTATTTGTTCCATTTCTTTGAAAAAGATGGATGGTACTTTGATAGGAATTGCATTAAATGTGTAGATTGCTTTAGGTAGCATAGACATTTTCACAATATTTATTCTTCCAATCCAGGAGCATGGTACATTTTTACATTTCTTTGTGTCTTCCTCAATTTCTTTCATGAGTACTTTATAGTTTTCAGAGTAGAGATTCTGTGCCTCTTTGGTTAGGTTTATTCCTAGGTATCTTACGGTTTTGGGTGCAGTTGTAAATGGGATTGACTCCTTAATTTTTCTTTCTTCTGTCTTGTTGTTGGTATAGAGAAATGCAACTGATTTCTGTGCATTGATTTTATATCCTGATATTTTACTGAATTCCTGTGCAAGCTCTAGCAGTTTTGGAGTGGAGTCTTTTGGGTTTTCCACATATAGTATCATATCATCTGCGAAGAGTGATAGTTTGGCTTCTTCTTTGCCAATTTGGATGCCTTTAATTTCCTTTTGTTGTTTGATTGCTGAGGCTAGGACCTCTAGTACTATGTTGAATAGCAGTGGTGATAATGGACATCCCTGCCGTGTTCCTGACCTTCGTGGAAAAGCTTTCAGTTTTTCTTCATTGAGAATGATATTTGTGGTGGGTTTTTCATAAATGGCTTTGATAATATTGAGGTACATGCCCTCTATCCCTACACTTTGAAGAGTTTTGATCAGGAAGGGATGCTGTACTTTGACAAATGCTTTTTCAGCATCTATTGAGAGTATCATATGGTTCTTGTTCTTTCTTTTATTGATGTGTTGTATCACATTGATTGATTTGCAGATGTTGAACCAACCTTGCAGCCCTGGAATAAATCCCACTTGGTTGTGTTGAATAATCCTCTTAATATACTGTTGAATCCTATTCGCTAGTATTTTGGTGAGAATTTTCGCATCTGTGCTCATCAAGGATATTGGTCTATAGCTCTCTTTTTTGATGGGATCCTTGTCTGGTTTTGGGATCAGGGTGATGCTGGCCTCATAAAATGAGTTTGGAAGTTTTCCTTCCATTTCTATTTTTTTGGAACAGTTTCAGGAGAATAGGAATTAGTTCTTCTTTAATATTTGGTAGAATTCCTCCGGGATGCCGTCTGGCCCTGGGCTTTTATTTGTTTGGAGATTTTTGATGACTGTTTCAATCTCCTTACTGGTTATGGGTCTGTTCAGGCATTCTATTTCTTCCTGGTTCAGTTGTGGTAGTTTATATGTTTCTAGGAATGCATCCATTTCTTCTAGATTGTCAAATTTGTTGGCGTAGAGTTGCTCATAGTATGTTCTTATAATTGTCGGTATTTCTTTGGTGTTAGCTGTGATCTCTCCTCTTTCATTCATGATTTTGTTTATTTGGGTCCTTTCTTTTTTCTTTTTGATAAGTCTGGCCAGGGGTTTATCAATTTTATTAATTCTTTCAAAGAACCAGCTCCTAGTTTCATTGATTTGTTCTATTGTTTTCTTGGTTTCTATTTCATTGTTTTCTGCTCTGATCTTTATGATTTCTCTTCTCCTGCTGGGTTTAGGGTTTCTTTCTTGTTCTTTCTCCAGATCCTTTAGGTGTAGGGTTGGCATTGCTTCTTCTTTACTTGACTACTTAGAGATGGTCATTTAGCAGTTATATTAAGTTTACACACAATCTAATTGTCTTCACTCAAACACACATAAATGTTCTGGGTTAGGTGTTGCATGGACTACTGATAACCAGAAATGCTTAGATAGAGCCATAAAGAGCTGAAAGCTAGCTGTTAATTCTGCTGTTAGACTGCCTTTGTCCAAAACAGTGCTTTCCTGAAATACTTATCACTTTGTCAAACTGTTGCTGAAAATTCCACCATATTTTCTACTTGCAGCCTTCTTTGTTTGGAGGGTCTGTCTGGGGATGTGCAAAAGGAATCATCAAAAGAAGTACTAAGAATATTGCTTTTAGGTTAAGTCTCATGAATGTCTATTAATCTCTGTTCCCTTGGTGCTCTTTATGTCTCTAACTTGACTTTGAGCCCTTTTTTGATATATATATTCAAAAAAGGAATATATATATATATATATATATATATATATATATATAGCACTCATTTGCCACATTATATGGTAGAGACATTGATGGATCTTCCCAACTAATGACAGACAGAAGATACATATTATTCAATAAAATGTCACATTTTAATAGCAGAAAGTTTTTCAGAACAGAGAATATTGGCCTCATGTTCCACAATAAAGTTCAGACCTACAGTGGTTAATTTAGGGCTGAGAATGACAGATCTTCCAGGCTTTCACTTTTCTTATTTGGATTTTACTATAATTGGTAGGTACAGTTACACACATGTTAAACTCCAAGTTGTCTTTCAAGTATTGATTTCCTGAACATCAAAAGTGCAGCAATGATAAAGATTTGCCACGAAATGACATCAGGATTGTATTAAAAAAATGGGAACTCAGGGAGCGACATTGAAAAAATCATAGTATATGTGACCCCCATGCTACCAAAAAATGATATTAGGATGTCTATAATTTATTTCAAAAAACTTCAGAGATAGTATTATACCAATGGGTACATTAGTTAATTTTAACTGACTCCAGTAATCCAGCATTTTATTAGAAAGATCACACTCCAGAGGTGACTCCTAAAAGGGCTTGAGCTCTTTTATCGACATCAGCACTGGAGCCTGTCCTTCATAATACAATAATGCCATAAATAAATTTTTATTACTAAAATAGGTGACTTGTTAATTAGCATAATGGGTGTTAGAAATAGGTTTCCCTTGCTATTCTAGATGATGTGGTTTTGCTAAATGATTATGAAGATACTCCTTACCTCTGGCATTATCTGGGTACAGGAATGCAGTGAGGCTTCATCTAAGTGTCTCTCCTTATACAAACCTGAGTGTAGATGCTGGGAGGCATCAGGTGGCCAGATCTCACTAAATGTGAGACCAACCGAACACTTTCTGTAGAATATGTAGCACTTGCCTTGAGTGAACTTTTGTGGCTGGATCTCATAAAGCAATAGTCCCTGAACTTACAATATGTGTATGATTATGCTGGTTTATAAATATTTGCTTAAGAAGTGTTGAGATGTGCTCCAAGGTTTGCATTCATTAAAACCTACTAGCAAAGTTGTGGCAAAGTTGCTGACCCTCACTTGCCTCTAACCCTTGCAGGGCAATTGTTATTTTTTTAAAACTACCTGAGACATTTGTTCAAGATGAGCCTTATTTGTCATCACCCAAAGGGATAATAAACAGTAAACTGTAAACCTCTGGTCTCTCTTCACTTGCCGTTAAGTCATTGTCTTTTTTTTTTTTTTTTTAAGATTTTATATATTTATTTGAGAGAAAGAGAGAGAGAAAGAGTGCACAAGCGGGGGGGGGGGGGAGGAGGAGACCGAGAGGGAGAGAGAGAATCTCAAGTGACCTTGGCTTGATCCCACAACCCTAAGCTCATGACCTGAACTGAAATCAAGAGTCCGCTGGTTAACTGTCTGAGCCACCCAGGTTCCCCAAGTCATTGTATTTTTATTTGCAAGTTTGTCATATTTCTTTGGGACTATTTCATGTTAAGTTTTTTCAGGGGGGATTTTATCCTGGACATTTTCAATCTTTTGCCCTAAATCTCTGAGTCCTATTAAATCTGCTGTAAAATGTTGACTTTCTTTTACAGGGCAATCAGAGCAGTTAGGGTCAGTTTATCTTCCTGAGTATAGTAGTTCCAATGTCAGTTTCATTTCTGTCTTTGCTGGGACTGCATGGTCCAGTAAAGGGGCTTCAGCTTGGGTGAAGGTTTTACATTTATTTTCAATTTATTTTTATTTTTTAACCTTGTTGAAGAATTATTGACAGATATATATATTTAAAGCATACAATATGATGATTTATGGTACATACACATTGTGAAATGATTACCAGGATCAAGATAAGTCACTGGTGATCCTGAGGCAGGGACTCTAAGGACTTGAGTTTTAGAGGATCCAATGGGATCATATTCTCAAGGGGAGGATTCCTAATGTAGGGCCCAAAAAGGTCCTTAGAAGTGCTTAAATATTTCAGAACTCAGACAGACTTGTTTGAAAAAAATGATGGGGTAGAGTTAAATCTAACACAAGTAGTTCTGCCCCAACCATTTGTGGAGCCCACATAGCATATGGCTGGATATTTACAAGTTATAAACTGAGCTAACAACCTTTTACATAAAATATTTACATATGTAGACATACATACACCTATTGATGGACAGAGAGAGAGATGTATGTATTCTTCCTATCTTGACAAAGAGATCTTCAACTGGGTAGCCAGGTCCTATTTTGGAATTCTTGGACTCTGCAGTTCTATGATGCAGTAAGTCACTGTGGGGAGAGCTCTCCTGCTGTCTGGCCCCTCTCCTTCTATCACCTGTTCTATTTCTTGATTGCCAAAAGTCTTGTATGAGCAGGTGTGGACTCCCAGCTCACACATCACGGTTTCATCACTGACTTTGTCACAGTCAGGCATCCATGCTACTGCCTCTTGTACCTGGAAATGCATGTTCATACCCCAGTACCAGGCTTTCAGACTGTTCTGGTAGGTGTTGCTGGTTGTGTTCTCTAAGAATTGCTCTGAGATGGAGATCAGCATGCATAAGGTTTTCTAGGGACTGATTTTGGGATAACCACTGGCAGAAATGAAGGGGAAGACGCAGGATTGGCACAGCAAGAATGTGGGTTGCAGTGCAGTCTCAGGTGAGGTCTCAGCTGAGTGTCCCAAGGGACACTCTGGAATTGTTCCAAGAACTGGGGAAAGGAGCTGGGGCCTTCTTCCTCCTTTGTTGACCAGTCCTGCATAGGGACTGCTCCAGGAAGAGGGGATGACGTTACGGGAAGAATTTTTTCCCCCCAGTGGAGATAGTCCCAAAAGGCATTGAGAGCTCAGGGCTGTATGCAAGCAAGCAGGATTTGGAATTGCTTGGGAGCCTTCAGTCCTGAATGGGATGTGGGTGGTAATGCATAGGTACACATGGCAGGCATGTCTGGAATCCTGAGCATCTGGTGTATGACCCAGAACAAGTAGCAGAGGTTCTCTTTGGAGGGTCTTTGAGAACTGTGTTCTGGGGAGAAGCACAGATGGAGAAGAATGAGAGCAGGGTTTTCTGGAGTGGGGCTGTTTTTGTCAGTTCACACTACCATAATAAAATACCATAGATTGAGTGGCTTACACAAGAGAAATTTCTCACAGGAAGTTTGGAGATTGGAAGTCCAAAATCAGAGGGCCAGCAGAGCTGGTTGTTGGTGAGAGCACTCTTCCTGCAGGGATGGCACATTGCAGCCTTCTCATTGTGTGCTCACATGACTTCTTCATGCACAGGGCCCTGGAAAGAGAGAGTACAAGTTCTTTTATGTCTCTTCTTACAAGATTCATCAGTCTTTTTAAACAAATTTTAATATTTATTTATTTAACAAAGAGAGAGATAGAGAGGACAAGGAACACCAGCAGGGAGAGTGGAAGAGGGAGAAGCATGCTTCCCACAGAACAGGGAGCCCAATGTGGGGCTCTATCCCAGGACCCTGGGACCATGACCTGAGCTGAAGGCAGATGCTTAACAAGTGAACCATCTAGGTACCCCTGTGATTCACCAGTCTTACACAAATCACAGCACTCACCATAGCACATACATTCCTCAATGTCCATCACCCAACAACCTCATCCCTCTCACCTGCCTCTACCTCAGCAATCCTCGGTATTTTTCCTGAAATTAAGAGTCTCTTATGATTTGTCTCCCTCTCTGGTTTGTCTTGTTTCATTTTTCCTTCCTTTCCCCTATGATCTTCTGTCTTATTTCTCAAATTCCTTATATCAGTAAGATCATATGATAATTATCTTTCTCTGATGGACTTATTTCACTTAGCATAATATTCTCCAGTTCCATCTGTGTTATTGCAAATGACAAGATTTCATCTTTTTGATGGCTGCATAATATTCCATGTGTGTATATGTGTGTGTGTGTGTGTGTGTGTGTGTGTGTGTGTGTGTGTGTATAGTATATATGTCCATCAACAGATGAGTGGATAAAGAAAATGTGAGCTATGTATATGTGTGTGGTTTTTGGGACAGAGAGAGTGTGCACAAGTGGGGATGAGAAAGGGAGAGGGTGAAGTAGACTCTCCACTGAGAACTCAGTCCCAGGACCCTGGGATCATGACCTGAACTGAAGGCAGATGCTTAACTGATTAAAACACTCAGGTGCTCCTCCATTCCTTTATTGACTCCATTTAGCAAATTTTTCAAGTATTGTCTTTTTTAGTTAAAATTTTTCCATTTTCTTTTCTACAGTTCCCATTTCCCTCTGAGAACATCTTTCATTTAAGACAATTTACCTCATGGAGTGTAGTTATAATATCTGCTTTAATGCTTTTTCTGTAATTACAACATCTGGGCTAGCTAAGATTGCCATCAACAAATTGCCTTTTTACTTGTGAATTTGTCAGGTTTCTCTTAGCCTTTAGATGTTGTGTGGTTTTGGATGGTATCCCAGACATTTTCAATATTATGTTCTAAAACTCTTATTCCTAATATAATCCTCTGAAAGATGTTGGATTTTTTTTTGTTTTGTTTTAATAGGTAATCAAACCAGTTCAGTTCAGACTATATGTTCTGTTTACTTTTCTGTGGATGGCATTTCCAATATCAGTTTAGTTTTCCAAGACTTTGCTGTGAGTGCTTGGTCTACTAAGGGGTGGCTTGGACTTGGGTGGTGGTATATTTATTTATTTATTATTTAACTTTATTATTTTTATTTTTAAATTTTATTGAGCAATAATTGAAAACTATAATTCGATGTATTTAAAGTGTACAATATGATAATTTGGAATACTATACATTGAGGAGCAATTACCAAGATCAAGATAATTAACACATATATCACTGCATATCGTTGACTTTGTGTGTGTGTGTGTTGAAAGTGCTTATGATCTCAGAATTGTTCTCAGCAACTTTCCAGTATACAATGCCATATTATTAACTATAGTCACTATGCTGTACATTAGATCCTCAAACTTACTCTTCATATATCTGAAAATCTGTACCTTTGACCTATATCACTACCATTTTACCCTTCCCTAGCCCCTGGCAACTGCCATTCTAAAATTCACTTTTTATTTTTTATTTTTTTTAGGTTCCATGTATATGTGATACCATATGGTATTTCTCATTCTGTGACTGGCTTATTTTGCTTAACATACTGTGTCTAAGTTTCATCCATATTGTTACAAATGGCAGTATGTTTTTCTTTTTTTATGGCTGGAAAATATTCCTGTGTGTGTGTGTGTGTGTGTGTTGCATTTTCTTTATTCATCTATCAAAGGACATGTATGTTGTCTCCATATCTTGGGTATTATGAATAATGCAATGAATGTGGAAGTGCAGATAACTCTTTGAGATACTGATTTCAGTTCCCTTGGATATAAGTCCAGATGTGGTTTGTACTGTAGTTCTATTTTAAAAGTCTTTGTCATGGTACTTTGGGTCTTTTTCACTTGTGCATCTCAGGCATGATTCTAGTAACTGTGCCACTTTATGCACTTGGGAATGTGCTTTTCCACTTCCCTTATGTCTGGGATGACTCCCACACTCTGGTTCCCAGTGGTCTCTTCCTCAGTTCACTGACCAAGATGTCAGGGTTCCTCTGAGTTTAGGCTGCGCACACTGCTGTTTTGCAGTTTAGTGTAACTGGGTTCAACTTGATAAAAAGTGGCAGGAAGAAAGCAATTTCCCTTTTAATACTCTTTTGATCACAGGGTGTCCTTTGCTCGTTTTCTGAGCTGGAAAGATGGGCCAAAAGTTTAGCTGCTGCCTCTGCTGGGCAGTTTCAAGAGCAGCGTTACCCTCTGTTCAAAGTTACCCGCATAGAGATGGCTTCAACTGTGACTCCCTTATTCGATTATTCTTCTGTTGATTACTTTCCTGAATCAGCATGTTGATTATTTTTCTGTTTTGTTCAGAGGTTTTTGTTGTAACGATGGGTGTAGCGGGCTGACATTTGAAGTCACTGGTAGAATGCTGATGATGGTCGCCAGTAAGAATATCAGGAGATCCTATTAATATACTGATTATTGGCACCAAGAAGCTCATTTGGTTCAATACACTATCAATAAATCACAGAGATAAATTTGAGAACTGAATTAAGTTTTTACTTACATGTTTATGACAGAAACCATTACAGAACTGACTCAGCCTAAAGGATACATTGGGCTTAAAGGCAAAAGCTATTTGTTTTCTTTGGTGAGAAATCAGTAGTTGTTCCCCCCCTCCCCCAATTGAGTATAGCTGACATACAATATTGTATTAGTTATGGGTGTATGGTCTAGTGATTTAACACACAGATTACAAAGCGATCACTATAATGTTACCATTATACAATGACAGTTACCATCTGTCGCCATTCCAATTTATTACATGTTATTAACTGTATTCCCTATAGTGTACATTGTATCTCTGTGTCCTACTTATTTTATAACTGGAAGTTTGTACATTTGAATCCCCTTCCCCTAATTTGCCCATCCTCCCTCCCCAATTCCTGCGCAACTACTACACAGTTTTTCTCTATCTATACGTTTATTTCTGTTATTCATTCATTTTGCTTTTTTAATCTTCATATAAATGAAATCTCACAGTATTTGTCCTTCTCTGTCTGACTTATTTCTTTTAGCTTAACATCTCTAGGTCTATCTCTGTTTTCACTCTTTTTTATGTCTGAGTAATATTCGATTTTATATATGTACCACATCTTTTTTTAATTAACATATAATGTATTATTTGCCTCAGGTGTACAGGTCTGTAAATCATCAGACTTAAACATTTCAGCACTCACCATAGCATATACACTCCCCAATGTCCATAACCCAGCCACCCTACCCCTCTGCCCCCACCCCCCAGCAACCCTCAGTTTGTTTCATGGGATTAAGAGTCCCTTATGATTTTTGTCTCCCTCCTGATCACATGTTTCATTTTTTTCCCTCCCTACCCCCCATGATTTCCTGCCCTGCCTCTCAAATTCCTTATATCAGAGAGATCATATTGTACCACATCTTTTTTTATGTATTTGTCTATCAATGGATACCTAGGTTGCTTCATATCTTGTCTGTTGTAATTAATGCTACAATGAACATAGGCGTGCATATATATTTTCAAATTAGTGTCTAATTTCCCTCGGATAATACCTATAGGTGGAATTGCTATATCATATGGTAACTCTATATTTAATATTTTGAGGAACCTCTGTACTGTTTTGCATAGTGGCTGCATCATTTTGCATTCCCACCAACAGTGAATAAGAAAGGTTTCCCTTTTCTTGTATCCTCACCAATGTTTGCTATTTCTTGTGTTTTTGATAATGGCTAGTGTGTGGCGATATCTCATTATGTTTTTAATTTGCATTTTCCTGGTGATTCGTAATGTTGAACATCTTTTCATGTGCTTGTAGGTATTCTTTGGAGAAATGTCTTCTCAGGCCCTCTGACTCTTTTTAAAAAATTGGATTGTTTGGTATTTTGATATTGAGTCATGTGGGTTCTTTATATATTTTGTGTATTAACCCCTTACTAGATATGTCATTTGCAAATATCTTCTCTTATTTAAGAGGTTGTCTTTCTGTTTTGTTGATTGTTCCTCTTTTATATAAAGCTTTTTAGTTTGACATAGTCTCATTTGTTTATTTTTGTTTTTGTGGTGGAGACAGACCCCAAAAAGTTGCTACTCAAACTGATGCACCAAGAGCTTATTGCCTGTGCTTTCTTCTAGGAGTTTTGATTTCCAGTCTTACATTTAAGTCTTTAATCCATTTGCATTTATTTTTGTATATAGTGTAAGACAGTGCTCTAGTTTTATTCTTTTGCATGTGCTTGTCCAGTTTCCCAATACCATTATTGAAGAGATGGTCTTTTCCCCATTATATAATCTTCCCTCCTTTGTCATAGATTAATTGACTATGTAAATTTGGGTTTATTTGTGGACTTGATATTCTGTTCCATTGATCTATGTGTCTTTTTCTGTGTGCTAGTAACACTGTTGTAATTACTATAGCTTCATATTACAGTTTAAAACCAGAGAGCATGATACTTGTCACTTTGTTCTTTTTCAAGACACTTTGGCTTTTCTGGGTCTTTTGAGGTTCCACACAAATGTTAGGATTGTTAGTTCTACTTCTGTGAAAAATTCTGTTGAAATTTTAATAGAGATTGCACCGAATCTGTAGATTTCTTTGGGTAGTATGGACATTTAACAATACTCTTCCAATCTACTGGTAAAGAATAGGTTTCCATTTATTTGTGTCATCTTCAATTTCTTTCACCTGTGTCTTAACAGTTTTCAGTGAATTGGTCTTTCATTTCCTTGATAAAGTTTATCCCTAGGTATTTTCTTTATATGCAATTGAAAGTGGAATTGTTTTCTTAATTTCTCTGATAGTTTGTTATCAGTGTATAATAATGCAACAGATTTTACATATATTTTTCTTGTGTCCTGCAATTTTACTGAATTCATTTATTCCCACAATTTTTGGTGGAACCTTTATGGTTTTTTTTTTTTTAATTTTTTATTTTTTATAATCATATATTTTTTATATACATATATTTTTATCCCCAGGTCTGTGAATCACCAGGTTTACACACTTCACAGCACTCACCAAATCACATACCCTCCCCAATGTCCATAATCCCACCCCCTTCTCCCCAACCCCCTCCCCCCGGCAACCCTCAGTTTGTTTTGTGAGATTAAGAGTCACTTATGGTTTGTCTCCCTCCCAATCCCATCTTGTTTCATTTATTCTTCTACCCACTTAAGCCTCCATGTTGCATCACCACTTCCTCATATCAGGGAGATCATATGATAGTTGTCTTTCTCTGCTTGACTTATTTCGCTAAGCATGATACGCTCTAGTTCCATCCACGTTGTCGCAAATGGCAAGATTTCATTTCTTTTGATGGCTGCATAGTATTCCATTGTGTATATATACCACATCTTCTTGATCCATTCATCTGTTGACGGACATCTAGGTTCTTTCCATAGTTTGGCTATTGTGGACATTGCTGCTATAAACATTCGGGTGCATGTGTCCCTTTGGATCACTACATTTGTATCTTTAGGGTAAATACCCAATAGTGCAATTGCTGGGTCATAGGGCAGTTCTATTTTCAACATTTTGAGGAACCTCCATGCTGTTTTCCAGAGTGGCTGCACCAGCTTGCATTCCCACCAACAGTGTAGGAGGGTTCCCCTTTCTCCGCATCCTCGCCAGCATCTGTCATTTCCTGACTTGTTGATTTTAGCCATTCTGACTGGTGTGAGGTGATATCTCATTGTGGTTTTGATTTGTATTTCCCTGATGCCGAGTGATATGGAGCACTTTTTCATGTGTCTGTTCGCCATCTGGATGTCTTCTTTGCAGAAATGTCTGTTCATGTCTTCTGCCCATTTCTTGATTGGATTATTTGTTCTTTGGGTGTTGAGTTTGCTAAGTTCTTTATAGATTCTGGACACTAGTCCTTTATCTGATATGTCGTTTGCAAATATCTTCTCCCATTCTGTCAGTTGTCTTTTGATTTTGTTAACTGTTTCCTTTGCTGTGCAAAAGCTTTTGATCTTGATGAAATCCCAGTAGTTCATTTTTTCCCTTGCTTCCCTTGCCTTTTGCGTTGTTCCTAGGAAGATGTTGCTGCGGCAGAGGTAGAAGAGGTTGCTGCCCGTGTTCTCCTCAAGGATTTTGATGGACTCCTTTCGTACATTGAGGTCCTTCATCCATTTTGAGTCTATTTTTGTGTGTGGTGTAAGGAAATGGTCCAATTTCATTTTTCTGCATGTGGCTGTCCAATTTTCCCAGCACCATTTATTGAAAAGGCTGTCTTTTTTCCATTGGACATTCTTTCCTGCTTTGTCGAAGATTAGTTGACCATAGAGTTGAGGGTCTATTTCTGGGCTCTCTATTCTGTTCCATTGATCTATGTGTCTGTTTTTGTGCCAGTACCATGCTGTCTTGATGATGACAGCTTTGTAATAGAGCTTGAAGTCCGGAATTGTGATGCCACCAACGTTGGCTTTCTTTTTCAATATCCCTTTGGCTATTCGAGGTCTTTTCTGGTTCCATATAAATTTTAGAATTATTTGTTCCATTTCTTTGAAAAAGATGGATGGTACTTTGATAGGAATTGCATTAAATGTGTAGATTGCTTTAGGTAGCATAGACATTTTCACAATATTTATTCTTCCAATCCAGGAGCATGGAACATTTTTCCATTTCTTTGTGTCTTCCTCAATTTCTTTCATGAGTACTTTATAGTTTTCTGAGTATAGATTCTGTGTCTCTTTGGTTAGGTTTATTCCTAGGTATCTTATGGTTTTTGATGCAATTGTAAATGGGATTGACTCCTTAATATCTCTTTCTTCTGTCTTGCTGTTGGTGTAGAGAAATGCAACTGATTTCTGTGCATTGATTTTATATCCTGACACTTTACTGAATTCCTGTATAAGTTCTAGCAGTTTTGGAGTGGAGTCTTTTGGGTTTTCCACATATAGTATCATATCATCTGTGAAGAGTGATAATTTGACTTCTTCTTTGCCGATTTGGATGCCTTTAATTTCCTTTTGTTGTCTGATTGCTGAGGCTAGGACCTCTAGTACGATGTTGAATAGCAGTGGTGATAATGGATATCCCTGCCGTGTTCCTGACCTTAGCGGAAAAGCTTTCAGTTTTTCTCCATTGAGAATGATATTTGCGGTGGGTTTTTCATAGATGGCTTTGATGATATTGAGGTATGTGCCCTCTATCCCTACACTTTGAAGAGTTTTGATCAGGAAGGGATGTTGTACTTTGTCAAATGCTTTTTCAGCATCTATTGAGAGTATCATATGGTTCTTGTTCTTACTTTTATTGATGTGTTGTATCACATTGATTGATTTGCAGATGTTGAACCAACCTTGCAGCCCTGGAATAAATCCCACTTGGTCGTGGTGAATAATCTTTTTAATGTACTGTTGAATCCGATTGGCTAGTATTTTGTTGAGTATTTTCGCATCTGTGTTCATCAAGGATATCGGTCTATAGCTCTCTTTTTTGGTGGGATCCTTGTCTGGTTTTGGGATCAAGGTGATGCTGGCCTCATAAAATGAGTTTGGAAGTTTTCCTTCCATTTCTATTTTTGGAACAGTTTCAGGAGAATAGGAATTAGTTCTTCTTTAAATGTTTGGTAGAATTCCCCCGGGAAGCCGTCTGGCCCTGGGCTTTTGTTTGTTTGGAGATTTTTAATGACTGTTTCAATCTCCTTACTGGTTATGGGTCTGTTCAGGCTTTCTATTTCTTCATGGTTCAGTTGTGGTAGTTTATATGTTTCTAGGAATGCATCCATTTCTTCCAGATTGTCAAATTTATTGCCGTAGAGTTGCTCATAGTATGTTCTTATAATAGTTTGTATTTCCTTGGTGTTAGTTGTGATCTCTCCTCTTTCATTCATGATTTTATTTATTTGGGTCCTTTCTCTTTTCTTTTTGATAAGTCTGGCCAGGGGTTTATCAATTTTATTAATTCTTTCAAAGAACCAGCTCCTAGTTTCGTTGATTTGTTCTATTTTTTTTTGGTTTCTATTTCATTGATTTCTGCTCTGATCTTTATGATTTCTCTTCTCCTGCTGGGCTTAGGGTTTCTTTCTTGTTCTTTCTCCAGCTCCTTTAGGTGTAGGGTTAGGTTGTGTACCTGAGACCTTTCTTGTTTCTTGAGAAAGGCTTGTACCGCTATATATTTTCCTCTCAGGACTGCCTTTGTTGTGTCCCACAGTTGTATTTTCATTATCATTTGTTTCCATGATTTTTTTCAATTCTTCTTTAATTTCCCGGTTGACCCATTCATTCTTTAGAAGGATACTGTTTAGTCTCCATGTATTTGGGTTCTTTCCAAACTTCCTTTTGTGGTTGAGTTCTAGCTTTAGAGCATTGTGGTCTGAAAATATGCAGGGAATGATCCCAATCTTTTGATACCGGTTGAGTCCTGATTTAGGACCGAGGATGTGATCTATTCTGGAGAATGTTCCATGTGCACTAGAGAAGAATGTGTATTCTGTTGCTTTGGGATGAAATATTCTGAATATATCTGTGATGTCCATCTGGTCCAGTGTGTCATTTAAGGCCTTTATTTCCTTGCTGATCTTTTGCTTGGATGACCTGTCCATTTCAGTGAGGGGAGTGTTAAAGTCCCCTACTATTATTGTATTGTTGTTGATGTGTTTCTTTGATTTTGTTATTAATTGGTTTATATAGTTGGCTGCTCCCACGTTGGGGGCATAGATATTTAAAATTGTTAAATCTTCTTGTTGGACAGACCCTTTGAGTATGATATAGTGTCCTTCCTCATCTCTTATTACAGTCTTTGGCTTAAAATCTAATTGATCTGATATAAGGATTGCCACTCCTGCTTTCTTCTGATGTCCATTAGCATGGTAAATTCTTTTCCACCCCCTCACTTTAAATCTGGAGGTGTCTTCGGGCTTAAAATGTGTTTCTTGGAGGCAACATATAGATGGGTTTTGTTTTTTTATCCATTCTGATACCCTGTGTCTTTTGACAGGGGCATTTAGCCCATTCACATTCAGGGTAAGTATTGAGAGATATGAATTTAGTGCCATTGTATTGCCTGTAAGGTGACTGTTATTGTATATGGTCTCTGTTCCTTTCTGATCTACCACTTGTAGGCTCTCTCTTTGCTTAGAGGACCCCTTTCAATATTTCCTGTAGAGCTGGTTTGGTATTTGCAAATTCTTTCAGTTGTTGTTTGTCCTGGAAGCTTTTAATCTCTCCTTCTATTTTCAATGATAGCCTAGCTGGATATAGTATTCTTGGCTGCATGTTTTTCTCGTTTAGTGCTCTGAAAATATCATGCCAGCTCTTTCTGGCCTGCCAGGTCTCTGTGGATAAGTCAGCTGCCAATCTAATATTTTTACCATTGTATGTTACAGACTTCTTTTCCCGGGCTGCTTTCAGGATTTTCTCTTTGTCATTGAGACTTGTAAATTTTACTATTAGGTGACGGGGTGTGGGCCTATTCTTATTGATTTTGAGGGGCATTCTCTGAACCTCCTGAATTTTGATGCTCGTTCCCTTTGCCATATTGGGGAAATTCTCCCCAATAATTCTCTCCAGTATACCTTCTGCTCCCCTCTCACTTTCTTCTTCTTCTGGAATCCCAATTATTCTAATGTTGTTTCGTCTTATGGTGTCACTTATCTCTCGAATTCTCCCCTCGTGGTCCAGTAGCTGTTTGTCCCTCTTTTGATCAGCTTCTTTATTCTCTGTCATTTGGTCTTCTATATCACTAATTCTTTCTTCTGCCTCATTTATCCTAGCAGTTAGAGCCTCCATTTTTGATTGCACCTCATTAATAGCTTTTTTGATTTCACCTTGGTTAGATTTTAGTTCTTTTATTTCTCCAGAAAGGGCTTTTATATCTCTCGAGAGGGTTTCTCTAATATCTTCCATGCCTTTTTCGAGCCCGGCTAGAACCTTGAGAATTGTCATTCTGAACTCTAGATCTGACATATTACCGATGTCTGTATTGATTAGGTCCCTAGCCTTCGGTACTGCCTCTTGTTCTTTTTTTTGTGTTGAATTTTTACATCTTGTCATTTTGTCCAGATAAGAGTAAATGGAGGGGCAAGTAAAATACTAAAAGGGTGGCAACAACCCCAGGAAAATATGCTTTAACCAAATTAGAAGAGATCCAAAATCGTGAGTGGGGAGAAAGGGGATAAAAAGAGGTTCAAAAAGGAAGAAAGAAAAAAAAAACAAAAAGAAAAGAAAAAGAAAAAAAAAAAGAAAAGAAAAGAAAAGAATTTTTAAAAAAAGAAAACACCTAAGAAAAATGTAAAAAAAAATATATATATATATTAGATAAACTAGTAAAAAGTCGTTAAAAAAGAAAAAGGTAACAGTTAAAAAAAAATTTTACCCGAAGGCGAGAAAAAAAAAAAAATGAAAAAGAAAAAATTAAATTAACTGCAAGACTAAAAAAAATCACAGGAAAAAAGCCATGAGTTCCGTGCTTGGCTTTCTCCTCCTCTGGAATTCTGCTGCTCTCCTTGGTATTGAAACCGCACTCCTTGGTAGGTGAACTTGGTCTCGGCTGGATTTCTTGTTGATCTTCTGGGGGAGGGGCCTGTTGTAGTGATTCTCAAGTGTCTTTGCCCCAGGCGGAATTACACCGCCCTTACCCGGGGCCGGGGTGAGTAATCCGCTCGGGTTTGCTTTCAGGAGCTTTTGTTCCCTGAGCGCTTTCCGTAGAGTTCCAGAGGACGGGAATACAAATGGCGGCCTCCTGGTCTCCGGCCCGGAGGAGCCGAGAGCCCAGGGCCCCACTCCTCAGTGCGCCCTCAGAGAACCGCGCCCAGTTACTCCCGTCTGCCTGACCTCCGGCCGCGCTCCGAGCTCACCGAGCCTGCGACCGGTTCAAGGTAACACGGAGCTGCGAGCTTACTGTCAGCTCTGTCTCTGCAGCCGGCTTTCCCGTTCCAATACCCGCAAGCTCTGCGACACTCAGACACCCCCGATCCTTCTGTGACCCTGCGGGACCTGAGGCCACGCTGACCCCGCGTGGGCTTCGCCCCGGTTTAGCCTCTGGAGCGATGTCCCTCAGCGGAACAGACTTTTAAAAGTCCTGATTTTGTGCGCGGTTGCTCCGCCGCTTGCCGGGAGCCGGCCCCTCCCCCCGGGGTCTATCTTCCCGTCGCTTTGGATTCACTTCTCCGCCGGTCCTACCTTTCAGAAAGTGGTTGTTTTTCTGTTTCCAGAATTGCTGTTCTTCTTCTCTTCGATCTGCCGATGGATTTTCAGGTGTTTGCAATCTTTAGATAAGCTATCTAGCTGATCTCCGGCTAGCTGAAGCAGTCTCAGCTTGCTACTTCTCCGCCATCTTGACTCCTCCCCTTTATGGTTTTTTTATATGTAAGATGTCATCTTCAAATAGTGACAGTTTTACTTCTTTTTTTCCAATTTTTTTTTCCTGCCTAATTGCTCTGGCTAAGTCTTCCAATACTCTGTTGAATAAAAGTAGGGAGAGTGAGCATCTTTCCCTTGTTCCCAGTCTTAAAGGAAAAACTAGCTTTTTGGTATGATATTCAATGTGGGTTTCTCATATATAGTTTTTATTGTGTTAAAATATTTTTCCCCTTAACCCATTTTGTTGTGAGTTCTTACCATAAACAGATGCTGAATTTTGCTCTAGTGATTTTTCTATCCCTGTGGAGATGATCATATGATATTTATCTTTCATTTTGTTAATCTGTTATCACATTAGTTGATTTGTGGACCTTGAATCATCCTTGCATCCACTTGATCGTGGTGTGTGATTCCTTTAATGTATTGCTGAATTTGGTTTACTAATATATTTTTTAAAGATTTTTTATTTTTAGAGACACAGAGAGAGAGAGAGAGAGTGAGAGAGCGCACAAGCAAAGGGAAGGGCAGAGGAAGAAGGAAACAATCCCCATGTAGACCCCATGCTAAGCATGGAGCCTGATGTGGGGCTCCATGACCTGAGCCCAAATCAAGAGTTGGGTGCTTTACCCACTATACCACCCAGGTGCCCCTTGGTTTGCTAATATTTTGTTGAGGATTTTTGCCTCTTTATTCATCAGGGATATTAGCCTGTAATTTTCTTTTCTTGTGGTGTCCTTGTCTGGTTTTGGTATCAAGTAATGCCAGTCTCTTAAAATGAGTTTGGAAATGTTCCTGCCTTTTTTTTTTTTTTTTTTTTTTTTTTTTTTTTTTTTTTGGAAGAGTTTGTGAAAGATTTGCATTAATTCTTTTTTAAATGTTTGGTAGAATTTCCTAGTGAACTTGTCTGGTCCTGGTCTTTTGTTCTTTGGCCTGTTTCTGATTATTCATCCAATCTCTTTACTAGTTATTTCTCTGTTAAATTTTTCTACTTCTATCTAGGAATATATCCATTTATTCCAAGTTGCCAGCTTGTAGTCATGTAAGTACTCATAGTAGAGTCTTATGATCCTTTGTATTCTTGTGGTATTGTTCGTAACCTCTTTCATTTCTGATTTTATTTATTTGAATCCTTCTGATTGTTTCTTGGTGAATCTAAATAAGGGTTTGTTGGTTTGGTTTAATCTTTTCAAAGACTCAGATAGTACTTTCATTGATTTTTTAAAAATTGTGTTTTTAGTCTAGATTTCATTTATTTCTGCTGTAATCTGTTATTTCATTCATTTTATTAATTTGTTCTTTATTATTTTAATAGTTCTTTGCGATGTTAACTTTTGTTGCTTACATGAGATTTTTCTTCTATCTTGAGGTAAGCACTTATCAGTATGAACTTCCCTCTTAGAGCTGTTTTCATTGCATCCCATGAGTTTTAGTATGTTGTATTTACATTTTTATTTGTTTCATGGTGTTTTTTTGATTTATAGTTTGATTTTTCTTCAACCCATTGTTTTTTTTTTTTTTAAGTATTTTTTAACAATTTTATTTATTTACTTATGTGATAAGAGAGCACACAAGCAGGGGGAGCAGCAGGTAGAGGGAGAGAGAGAAGCATTCTCCCGGCTGAGTAGGGAGCCCAATGTGGGCTCAACCCCAGGACCCTGAGATCATGACCTGAGCTGGAGGCAACACTTAACTGATGGAGTCACTGAGATGCCTCCAACCCATTGGATGTTTAGTAGCATGTTGTTTGATCTCCACATATTAGCAAATTTTCCAGATATCTTTTGGAATTGATTTTTGGTTTCATACCAGAGTGGTTTGAGAAGATGCTTGATATGATTTACATCTTTTAAAATTTATGAATATTTGTTTTGCAGTATAACATAAGATCTATACCAGAAAATGTTCCAGGTGCAAGTAAGAAGAATTTTAATATGGAATGATCTGTGTATATCTGTAAAGTTGCTTTTAATATGGAATGATCTGTGTATATCTGTAAAGTTGCTTTTAATATGGAATGATCTGTGTATATCTGTAAAGTTCATCTGGTGTATTGTGTAATTTAAGTCTTACTCATTTTCTATTTGAATGATCTATCCACTGATGAAACTGGGATAATAAAATCCCCTAGTATTAATGAATTTGTCTATTCTTCCCTTTATATATGTTAAAATTCACTTTATATATTTAGATGCTCCTATGTGGGATGGATATTTATAAATGATATATTCTCTTGTTGGATTGATCCCCTTATCAGAAGGTAATACCTTTCTTTGTCTCATTACAATCTTTGTTTTAAAGCCTATTTTGCCTAAAATTAGTATAGCTACCATAGCTTTCTTTTGGTTTCCAGTTGCATAGAATATATTTTTTCATTCTTTTGCTTTCAGTCTTTGTGTATCCTTAAAACTCAAGGGAGCCTCTTTAGGCAACATATAGATAGATCTTATTTTTCTTTGTTGTTATTTTTATTTTTTAATCTGTTCAGTCACTTTATGTCTTTAGATTAGAGAATTTAGTCTAGTTACATTTAAAGTTATTGATAGGTATGTACTTACTGCCATTTTGTTAAGTATATTCTAGTTGCTTTGTAGTTTCTCTGTTCTTTTCTTCTCCTGTTCTCTTCCTTTGCGGTTTGATGATTTCTTTATGCTGTGCTTAGATTTCTTTATCTTTTGTGTATCTGTAGTTTTTGCTATGTGGTTATCATAAGGCTTATGTATAACAACTTATAAATGCCTATTTAAGTGATAACCACTTAAGTTTGAATGCATTCTGAAATTCTACATTTTTAATTATTCCCCAACCTCTCTATGCTTTAATGTGACATTTTACATTTATCTTGTGTATCCCTTAGCTAATTATTATTATTATTATTTTAAATTAAAGATTTTATTTATTTGACAGAGAGAGATCACAAGTAGGCAGAAGGGCAGGCAGAGAGAGAGGAGAAAGCAGGCTCCCCGCTGAGCAGAGAGCCTGATGCAGGGCTTGATCCCAGGACCCTGGGACCATGACCCGAGCCAAAGCAGAGGCTTTAACCCACTGAGCCACCCAGGAGCCCCACCCTTAACTAATTTTTGTAGTTATTTTTATGTTAGCTTTGTTTGATGAATCCATCACCTTTATGCTATTTGATTATTTTACATTTTACTGTGTATTTACTTACCATTATCAATGAATTTTATACTTTCATTAGCACTTCCTATTTAAAGTTTTCAAAGTCCTTTAACATTTCTTCGAAGTCCAGTTAAATGGTAATGAAATCATTTAGCTTTTATTGTCTAGAAAACTATATATCTCTTCTGCATTTCTTAATGACAACTTTTCTGGATAGAGTGTTCTGGAAGTGTTTTGTTTTGTTTTCTTTCACCACTTTGAATATATCATGCCACCTTCCACTGGCTGCAAAGTTTCTGCTAAAAAATCTCCTGATGACTTTATGGGATTTCCCCTATACATTACAAGTTGTTTTTTTCTCGCTGCTTTTAAGATTTTTTTTTTTTGACATTTTTTTTTTACATTAACTTTTGACATTTTAATTATAATGTATCTTTGTATCGGTATCTTTAGGTTCCTCTTATTTGGAACTTTCTGGTTTTCCTGGACCTGGATAGCTGTTTCCTTCCCCAGGTTAAGTTTTCACCTCTTATTTCTTCAAATAGTATACTGCCACTTTCTCTCTCTTCTCCTTCTGGGACCCCTATAATGTGAATGCTGTCTTTGAATTCACTGGTCATTTCTTCTGCTTCATCTAGTCTGATGCTGAACACTTCTAGTGTATTTTTCCACTCAGCTGTTATATTCTTCAGCTTCATGACTCCTATTTGTTACTTTCTTATATATTTCTCTCTCTTTGTTCAAGTCAGCACTGTGTTCATTCATTCTTCTCTTGCAATCAGTGATCAACTTTATGACTATTATTTTGAAATTTTTATCAGATAAGTCATTTTCCCCATTTTAGTAAGTACATTTTTTTTTGAAGTTTCATCTTGTTCTTTTATTCGGAATATATTTCTCTGTTTCTTCATTTTCCTTGCATTTTTCATGCATTTTCTGTGCATGAAAAAAGATAGCCGCCTCTTCCCGTCTTGGAGTGGGTTGGAATTGGGGATGAAATTTACCATTTAAATCTGCACTTGCTCTTTATTGACTCATACCTTTGTGATTTCCCCCCTGTCAACCCATTTTATTTTTAGTGACTCTCACTAGTTGAAGGTGTGCCAAAACCCATTGGTATCCAAAGGGGAGGATCTCAATCAGTACCTAGATTCAGGCTGGTTAGAATGCAGATCCTCGGGCAGCAGCTTTTATGTTGTACAAATATTTACATTCCTGTGTATAAACCTATTGTAAGTGTCAAGAACACTGGCCACCAGACCCAAGCAATGTAGAGGTGCCCCCTGGGTGGCAGTCACAAAACTCAAGGTGCCAGATTAGTGTATAAGTTACTTTCCAGTGGATATTAGTGGTCTGAAGCAAGGCAGAGGGAGAGCACAAATATGCCATACACCAGATTCTGTCCTCCATATACATCTCCATAGGCTCCTAGATGTGTGTTAAACCTGAAGCCTGCTTCAGAGGCTAAAGCTCCAGTAGAAGCAAATGGGCCTCTTGCACAGAAAGGCTAGGGGTGTTTCAGTTTGCTCTCTGTGCAGTGCCGTGAGGGTGGCCGCCAACCAAGAATTGTCTCTTCATTGGTTATGCTTCCATGGAACCCAGAAAACAAGCTATGCAATCCTGGGGCTAGGCAATCCTGGGACACTCCTGGGCAAGAGCCACAAAAACCAGGGCACCGACATGTGTAAGAGCTCCTTTCTGGGAGATACCAGCAAGTTGAAGCAAGGCATAAGGAACATGCAAAGATGATAGCCACCATCTCTCGTCCCCTGAGGGAACCTTGGTGAGTCTCCAGATGTTTGCTAAATCAGATGCCTGCCCCTCTGACTAAAACCCCAGAATGAGCAGTAGACCTATTTCTCAGGTAAATTGGGTGTGTGTTTAGTCTCCTATCTGTGCAATGCCCTGCAGATGGTATCCTGCCAAAAGCTGTCTCATTGTTATAGCTTCAGGAGACACAACAACACAAACACCTCCCTAACTCTAGGCTAGGTGATCAGGGCTAACACCTGTGTAGCAGGTGAAAAAAATGGGAGCACTGGACATAGAAACCAGGGCACAAAACCAATGTAAAACTCTCCTCCAGCAGATACTGATTCTCTGGAGTGCACTGAAGGGAGGGCAGGTGCCCTCCAAGGTCTCTGGAAAAGATTAAAGTAGGCCCTTAGATATATGTTTAATTAGAAGCCTGCCCTTCAGGCCACAGCCATAAAGATAAGCTAATAGACTTCTTCCACAAAAAGATTGGTTCCTAGGATTATTGCCTCTTGCTGTGCCCTGGGGATAGTAACCATTTAAGAACTATTTCTCCACTGGTTCCTATCCTGTAGGATGCTCTAGCCTAAGGCCCACTGGCTATGAGAATCAGACAACTTACTAGATTTTGTGGCAGTTGCAAAAATGGGGATTCTAGAAGCAGGTATAAGCTTTTTTTTTTTTTTTTTTTTTTGGAGATACCAGTGAGCTGAAGCAAGACCAGTGGAGGACCTAAAATAGAGATGGTCCCCACCAATCATATCCCTGGAGAGTATCCCAGCAGGCCCCTAGGCATGTGTTAAATTAACCTCATGCTCTCAGGCTAATGCCTTAGGATGAACAAATGAACCTCTTTCACATAAAAGTCTGGGTGCCTCTCAATCAGCTGCCTTTATTCTGATCCTCAGGGTGAGTGAGTCCAGGTGCATTGGCTCTTAAAGAGCCTTTTTTTTTTTTTTTTTTTTTTTCCAGTTTGCTCCAGCCTTGTGGTCTCATGGATAGCCCCACTAGTTTTCAAAACTAGATGCCTTGGGGGGCCCATCACTCAGGTGCAGGACCTGATATAAGAATCAAACTCTTGGCTCCTCAGAGAGAAACCCTGAGTTTTGCGTTCCCTTGTAATTACCAGTTGCCATGCTAGGGGTGAAGTTTATGGTGTGACCGTGTTTCAGTCTCACCCACTCACTTTAACATGCTTTTTTGTTTTTTCTTCTCTCTCTCTCATTTGCCTGATGTGTTGTTGCTAGCTGGTTACTCACCCTCCACCCTCCAGTAAGAGGAAATTATTCTATATGGAGCTGTACATTCTGTATGTCTGTGGGAGGAGGTCACTTCAGCATCTTCTTATGTTGTCACTTTGACCAGAGCTCAAATTTCTGTTGTTTAATGCACTTGGTATGGTATTCCTGTAATCGTAGACAAAACTGAGAAAGACAGACATTCCGTGTTCTTTGCTACTGTTATTTTATCACTTGAGTTCACATTACCTTTTGGGGCAGGCCACACCCCCATAAATGGGTTGTGCAGCTGCTGAGGGATTGATGTTATTTTTCTTTGTGTGAATATTTTCCTCCTAAAATATCCTTGATAAATACCAGGCCAAGGTCACATAGCTGTAGAGGCATTTTCTTTCTACAATCCCTTTTATTTAGCTCTTCTCTGTCCCCTGAAGTACTGGAGATGGCTGGGCTGGAAGCCGCTTCTTTCAGGTCTTTTGAAGAAACTTTTTTCAGCACTACTAATTCACAGAACTGGGACTGAATCCCAGTTTTCCCTAACTCCAAAGCCGATGCTCTTCACCTCTATTCTAACCTGCTTTAGATATGTCAACGTATATAGATCTTGTGACTTCCCCAGTGTCATGTAATTATTGTGTGGTGGTGATGATAAGAAATGCAGATTTTGAATTCTTAGCCCAGTGTGTTGGTTTTTTAACAATCACGTAAAATCTGCATTGTTTTGTTAAGAGCAAACTCAAGAACTTAAAGTGAAGATGGGCTGTGACATTTTTCTTGGATGGCATGATTTTTGTTGATCAGCTTCATTTCATGCTCATCAAAGGTTATAGCCTCAGAATATGTTTGGATTCTTCCAGGGTCTGGGAAGGTCTTCATAGAATGAGAACCTACTTGCCCTAAAGGGCACTGATGGCACCTGCTGCTAATTTTAATTGAAATTATTATGAAGGCACTGCCTTGATTTTCCTTTTCAGGTGTGACTTAATACTTGGCTTCTCATAGCCCGCAGTCCTAACTGTACATCTCTGAGCACCCCAGCAGGCCAGCGGCCTGCCAAGAGTTCTTGCTCTTGTTGTCTTCTACTCTGGGAACGTATGAGCCAGAGGCATGCCTGCTACAAGTCAGTTGCCAATAACCTCAGAACATTTGTAGCCAGTCTGCTTCCCACATGACAATCACATTTTCTTCCAGCAATCTCTTTCCTTGCCCTTGTCCTGCTACTTTCTCCTTATTGAAAAAGGCTTTCAGGTTAAAAATATTAATTTAAGTTAAAGGGAACAAGGGAGGGAGAGAAACACACACTTGGGGAGATATATATATTAAACTTCTACAATGGCATCGTTAGGATTGGGGAACCATTAAAAGAGTACTTCTCAAAGTACTTGTTTTCATTATACCAGGTCATTTGTTTTTATAGGTATTCATTTTGGACAATAGAATGACTTTCATTTTCAGAAATTGAATTTCCATGTCACAAGAGATGTTTATATAAATCACTTTTGATTAGTTGTGTCATGAATAAATAATACATATTTAAAAAGGAAATACCATGAGGAACAGAACATAAAATTGCATTCTTATGGAGAATTAACTCTAAAGTGTGTATGCAAAAGAGTATATGAAAGGGGTAGTGGTGTCGTAGGAAAAGTAGTTGTTAAAATGATGATACTCCTCAAAGCGGTCTACAGATTAAATAAAATCACTATGCTATATTTCCTGAATTTGATTACTTTACTGTGTCTATGCAAGATAATGCCCTATTCTTAGGAGACATATGATGAAATATTTAGGACTTTTTTAGAAGGAACAGTCATGTTGCCTGTAAGTTTCAATTAGTTTTGTAATAATAATAACATACATATGATAAAACAAATGGTAGCAATTGTCAAGTCTGTATAAAGATACAACCATACTTGAAGCTTTCCTAAGTTTGAAGTTTTTCCAAAGATATTTAAAAAAATAATGCTTATGTCTTCACTCACTCCCAATGTAAATTTTCATATTCTAGAATTCTTTCCTGCAAAGACACAGCAGGGTGAACAAGAGATGAGATAATTTCTAGAGTACCTTTGAATTGAGTGAATTTTGATTTCTTTCCATGTTCCCACATTTCCGCACAAGGATAACATCGGTTCTGATCAAATAACACAGGCATACGCCCTTCAGCCTCCATGTACACACATCCTAGGAGATCCCTTTTGCTAGAAGTTTTAGGAAGATTAATAAGCTGGGCCAAAGAAACAGTTTTTGGAGAGATTGGTATTGGTGGAGAAAGTGCATCACATTTAATTCAAGGTGATCCCGTTCTGGAACTCGTGGCTGGGGCCTAGTCCTCTGAGCCAGTGACCACATGGCCTGAAGGAACAGCCAGACGAGAGAGATGACACAGTGTCATAGCAGTTCTCACAGCTGTGGCTGCCACCCGAAGACATGTCTGTCACTGGCATTGTCGGATGCTGTAAACCAAATGAATGAGGAGTAATTTCCTGGTATAGCCAAACTTTTCCATGCTGGAAGGTACCATTCTTAACAGCTTATTTCTGTGGCTGAAAATGTGTTACTGAGAGTTTCTGTGAAGATGCAAGTTTAAACAGGAGACGGGTGGAATTTGCCTATAGCAGTTTTTATCCACTGTCATTCAGTTTTATTTCAGCTGTCCAAATTTCTGTCAAGCAAAGCCAGGTTCTATTAATAGTTAGTATAGCTTTGTCCTTAAAAATTACAGGAAAGTCTCGAAACAGATGAGTATTTTTTTAAAATGAAAGACTGGTATTCTAGATGACTTCCTTTATTTTGGAAATCCATTCTCTTTGACACATGAGGTAAGAGGATAGAAAACAAGATAATTATGCTCAGAGTGGGAGATTAGGTAATGTATGGACCTGGACCACTCAGCGCCCCTATTCTTCCTCACTAGATAGACTAGATAGACATCAGTGCTTCCTTTTTTTTTTTTTTTTCAAAATAATGTGGATTTCAAGTATAAAGAACAGTTAAAACTACCATGGGAGCATTGATTTGCTCCCTGGAACCTGCTGTTTGTCCCAGCTCAAGACTGAAAAGGCTTTTTTATGGTTCATCGAATCCCACTTACTCTGAGTTTACGGCAAGCATATGTACGTCAACATGTTCTTCACTTAGCAGGGTCACACACACATAGGCATACAAAGAAAATTGAAAAATGGAATAACTTGCGGTGCTTGGGTGGCTTTAGTCATTAAGCATCTGCTTTCAGCTCAGGTCATGATCCCAGGATCCTGGGATTGAGCCTCACATGGGGCTCCCAGCTCAGTGGGATGCCTGCTTCTCCCTCTCCTATTCCCCCTGCTTGTGTTCCCTCTTTCAAACAAACAAACAAACAAATAAATAAGATGGAATAACTAAGTGGAGTGATTTTAGTTGTTCATGGAGGCTGAAATAAACAGTCAGGTTTGATGTTGTCATGGGTGCTGTAGTCCCCAAATCAAATCAACCATAATCAAATGTAGAAAGTAAAGAGAGGCCGCACCGGCAAAGCATATACTTCTTTCTTACTGTTAAAAAGATTGCCTGAACCCCTATCTGTCTTTTGGAGGAGTAAGTCTGGGATTTTTTTTTTTTTTTAAGATTTTATTTATTTATTTGACAGAGACAGACATAGCAAGAGAGCGAACGAAAGCCAGGAGAAGGGGGTGGGAGAGGAAGAAGCAAGGTCCCCACAGAGCAGGGAGCCTGATGAGGAGCCTGATCCCAGGACCCCAGGACCATGACCTGAGCCAAAGACAGAGGCTTAACCCACTGAGCCATCCAGAGGCTCCTGGCATTTTTTTGAGCCTCTCCTCCATCCTTGCTATTTAAAACTGACGGGGCTTCTGTAGGTTAGTCCATCCAAACACCTTTGGTGGAAGAACTTAGCAGATGAGCCGTTATTCATGTGTCAATGAACACAGGGGCAGCACAGTCTGATGGGGTTTATTGATTATTCTCTGCAAAGCCTTTTCTGGAAGAGCCCTACTTAAGTGCGTGGGATATCCCTGGGGTGGTCTCCAATTCTAGACCTAATTTATCCAGTCACTGCTCCAATATGACCTTCAGGTGAGGGTAGCTGAGTCCAGAGGGATTTCTTACCTCAACCACATGCTAAACAAGAATTAATCTTCCCTTTCTATACCCTCAGGAACTTTAAATTTAAAAAACCCTTTATTTTTAAAATATTGCATAAAATTTACATAACAGAATTTATGATTTAACTATTTTTAAGTATACTGTTCAGGGACATTATAGGCTTAGGTTCTTACACTGAGTAGGAAATGTGTTTTTTAATGCCACAAGTTTATATTAGTATTGGCATTTCCAATTCAAATGTAATATTTAGTGGTTTTCTTATATGCTTTACTTTGCAACATACATGAAACATTTGAAAATTGCAATTCTTTTTTTTTTTTTTTTAAAGATTGTATTTATTTATTTGTTAGAGGGAAGAGAACATGCAGGGGGTAGTGGCAGGCAGAGCAGGCAGAGGGGGAAGGAGGCTCCCTGCTGAGCAAGGATCCCTGATGTGGACTGGATCCCAGGACCCTGAGATCATGACTTGAGCCAAAGGCAGATGCTCAACCAGCTGAGCCACCTAGGCATCCCCAAAATTGCAATTCTAATTTTACTTTTAAATGATATTTTACTACTGAGTGAAGTTTAGAATTTCTTTAAAGTTCATTTGTTTTTAGAATCTCATTAGATATATGATCAGAGCATAGGGTTTGAAAGTCACCTATAATAATCTGTTATGCTTTTTGTTTTAGTCTGTTTAGAGTTTTAGGATTTGCTTTTGAAAAACCTTTGGACTGATAATTTAAATATATAAAACATTTATCTGGTTCATAGTAAAAATGTTTTTTAAAAGGTGTATTCAGAGAGGTTTCATTTCTGTTCCTATTCTTCCCATCCTGTCCCCCTTCACCCAAGGCCCCTAAAAATAATTTTTGTTCATCCTTTCAGTGTTTATCTTTGGAAAGAAATACATATGTATTCTTACTATTTCTTCTTTTTTACCCAAAGAAGTGTACTATATATGTTATTCTGCATCTTTTTTTTTCTTTTTTTAATTAATGATCTACCTTGGAGATCAGTTCAGCTGGTACAAAGAAATATATTTTTTATGGCTGCATAATACTTCATTGGGTGGCTGCCCCATAGATTATCCAATCAGTTCCCTACTGATGGAAATTTGGGTGTTTCTAACACTTGCTATTATAACTAATGACTCAATGAATAAGTTTGTACAAATGTTTCATCTTTGTGGAGGTGTCTCTTCAGAGAAAGTGCCCCAAAGTGTAATCATTCAAAGGGCAAATACATGTTATTACGCTATGTATTACCAATCCCCCTTTACTGAGGTCAAAACATTTTGAATTCCTACCAACAACATATAAAAGTCTTGTTTATGCATAGCATAACCTAAGGGCATATTGTCAAGCCTTTGAACTTGTGTCAAACACATTCAGATTTTTTTTCTTTTTTACTTCCACTATCTTTGCCCAGAGCCAGCAGGAGAAACAAGACATCTGAGCTTGAAGGAGCTCAGACTAGCTCACCAAGATTTAACATAAAAATGTCAGAAACTTTGTGCTGCTTGTTAAACACAGCCATCATTAAAATTAAACTATATAAACATAATTAAATATTAAAAACAAGGACAATAAATTCTCAAAAACTTATGACTTCTTAATTATTTTAGCACATTTATTATTATCTATGATAATTTACTCCTATAGTTCATAAAGTGGAAATTCAAAGAGAGAATATGTATCTCTGTATCAATGACCTCATTTTGGTAGTTTGAAATGTGGTAGCAGTATTTAAATCAAAGAAATCACTAAATGCTAGAAACTGGAGCCTCTTTTCCTGGGAGAATAGGTGTTAAATGTTTACCAGCACACAACTGAACCACTCCTAACAAAATTCCCAAGGAGAAAAACCTGTTTCTGGCATTTTTATATACAGTTCAAACCAAAATATCTCATCCTCTTGTGTGCTTTTTCTTTATCCTGCCTGGTGCCTCTCTTGGAGTTAATTTTCAATAACCTCTACCTGTTGACATTAGGTTCATAATGCATTTATTTTTTATCATTATACCATTAAATATGGGGTTTGGTTTGGTGTCTCAGTTGACTTTGCTGCCTTGGCAGGCTTTTCTTGGTGATAACCGTAATGGTAGCTAATTGTTCCTGAGTTTATGCATGCCATATTATGCTGATGTGTTTAAAACCATCTAAGAATGAGATAATTATATTGCATTGATATCAGTTAGTGTAAACTGAGCAGTCTGTTTTTTACTTTTTGTGTATTGCCCCCCCCCGCCCCCCGGCAGCCACTTGCTTATCTTTATGTTTACATGTTTCTAGAGCACAGAGACCAATTTTATATCTTAATTTCATCTCCACCCATTTTCATTTCTTCTTTTGGTTCCACAATATTTAATAAATGTTGAACAAACATTTCCTGAGGGATTTAATCATAAACAACTTTATTTTTGGCTCCCACTATCCCTTGTTTCTCTTTTGCTCAGGATTCAATGTAAGTCATGTTTGCTAGGTATTCTGATTTCTCCTAGCAAATATAAATGGCTTCATTCCAATGACTAAAATGCCCAGTCCCACATAGTACACACAACTTTACCCATCACTGAAAGGTAAATCTTCTTCCTGGCCCTGTTGTGTGTGCAAGGTCTCTGTTTGGTTAGGGTCTCTGTTGCTCAGTTTCCTGCCGTTTTCCTCATGTTTGTTCCTTCACCAGGGTTTCACGCAAGGAGAAAGTTAAAGAAAATGCATCAAAAAGTTCTCATTTAAAAAAAAAAAAAAAAAAAGTTCTCACTTGACGACTAGCCCATGACCTGACATCAGCACTCTACATGCTTGGCAAGTGTTTAAAGCCAAGTCAGCCAGCCCTTTTGGATAAGACCAAAGTTGGGGAACAAATTCTCCCATGAGTGTCCCACATCTGATCAACCCCAAATACTCACTTTTTTTTTCTCTGAAAACTCCTTTAATTCAGGGCATCCATGATCCACTAATTTTTCTTTGACTGTACCATCAAAGGTAATCTCTTGTACCTTAGGTCTTTTAGGCAGGAAAAAGGTACCAGTTGACCATGTCCTCTGAGTTAGGGGACATATGAAGGCTCTTTCCCATGACTGGAGGTGAAGAGGAAGTACATCCATTCTCTTCACTCTTAGAAGAAAACCTGTTTTTAAAGATTCTCCCCAATCCATCTTACTTCATTATCCTAATTTTATTAGATTATTTGGATAATCCAATTGGGTAATTTTTAAAATATACTTAATGAGAGTGGAAATGAGGCTTACAAACTGTTTCCAGACATCTACTTTATGAATTCTGCGTATGATCTAGCACTTCCTTTGGAAGGAAGTATGTGTTGTCCCTTAGGTCTTTGGGTGAAATTTGTATTTAACATTCTGTTACATTAAGAGGATGACAGCTGTTATTATGTTCATGTTGCATATTATGAATGATTTTAATTTGCATGTTTAATTCGACAGAAAAGTTGGCATAATCTGAGAATCAGTGAATATTAGGACTATGCCAACTGTTCATTTTTTTTTTAAAGATTTTATTTATTTATTTGACAGACAGAGATCACAAGTAGGCAGAAAGGCAGGCCGAGAGAGAGGAGGAAGCAGGCTCCCTGCTGAGCAGAGAGCCTGATGCGGGGCTCAATCCCAGGACCCTGGGACCATGACCTGAGCCGAAGGCAGAGGCTTTAACTCACTGAGCCACCCAGGCACCCCCCAACTGTTCATTATTAATCAAGCTTATATGTTAATTTAACCTAACATACTCAGGCAAATCTAGGCATCTGGATAGTACTGACCAAACCTAAATGCCCCAAATTTATTAAACCTATCAACTTCTAAATTTGGGTCCATGTGTGTATGAATTAAAGGTATCGTTCCAACTTTGAAAATTCTGTTAAACCGTGTCAAAACCTAGTTTCAGAAATCTGTAGAGGTAACATTTTTATACATATTGTAATAGCTGTGTCATGCTCTTTTGGAGGGGTTATTGGTTGTTTCTACAAATAAATACCAGTTAGAACTAAGAGCATGGACCTGGGAAACATACCTTTTAATAATTTAAAACTTAAGAGTAAATGACCAAAAATCAGGGGACATAAAGGAAGAGCGAGATTTATGGAATGGAAGGTAAAATTAGAGTTCAAGGGAGAGTATAAGTATAAATTTAAAAAGGAATAAGCAAAAAACTTAAAAAATATCTTTTAAAAAGGAATAAGCAGAATAAAAGTTCATTTGAAGTCTTTAGTGTGGGCTCCATAGAAGCGCATATCTCTGTAATGGGAGTCTGTAAATCTCCTGAAATTGTTGCACATGTTATTGTTATAATGTGCATTTTTCAGAAGAGAAGATTCTTCACTTTCACTAGATTCTCAAAGGGACCCACATAGAAAGGACCCAGGGTTTATTATCAATTGCATTACATTTGGACTTCTGACATCTAGACTTCATAAATCATTATTTTACTAGCCAGCATATAATTGAGGAATTTCTTCTATATCATGCATAGGGATGGGGCTCAGGGAGAGAACTAAGTAGCATTATTCTTCCTCTCAAGAATTTGGAGTCACATGAAAGTAAAATATGTGAGTAAAACAGATGGAGACCGAATTTCAATTTTGAAAAAAACTGGATTAGAGAATATGGTTTATATCTTCAGCCACATGTATTTCCTCTCATTTCATTATACTGCTTCTCTGCATGGTGCATTGATACGTTCGCTGGAACTGAAAATTTATGCCTCTGTAAGGTTACTTCCTAGAGAAGTAAAAAAAAAAAAAAAGTATGCATTCTGAGGGCACACTTCCAGAAAGAGTATTCAGAAGGTGCTAGATCAAGTGTTTTTGGTTAAGTGCACCAAAAAAGATAAATGAGATAGTTCATGAAGACTTATGTCTTTCAGGGGCATAAACTGACAGTTTCTTGCTTTATGAGACAGGGCAACGATGCTGAAAGGAGTAGAAAAGCACTACCTTATAGCTTATACAACTTGCTTATACAAAGCAAAAAAAAAAAAAAAAAAAAAAGTCTAATAAAATAGCTTTGAAAAGTCATTTGAGGGTCAAAGGATATGGAATATTTTATGTAAATCTAAAACATTTAATTTGAGCAAACAAACACTGTTACCTGCTTTTTGAAACAAATGTGATGTAGTCAAAGTATTTAGGTAATTCATGACCATTACAATACGATATAATAGAATAGTAAAAATGGAAAGCTAGAAACATGAACTAGAATGCAATTATAAAAATCATGGTGTTAGGTGCTAATTTCCTCAGTAATTTTTCTGTAAAAAATTAAGATAAATGATTAGAGTGGTGACTCATTGAATGCTGGCAGCAGAAGGGCTACCAAATGAAAAGAATCTTGTGTAACTCTAAACTTTAGGTCTTTGGCGGATGAGGTTTGAAGAAATGAGGAAGAAAGCTGTTGGGGTTGTGACCAATAATGAGTTTTAATTTTGTCATTTTAATTTGCTAAATTCAACTGCTGAATTGGGATGAGCAACGCATATTTTGTAATTAAGAGAGAGGCTAATGACAAACAAGCCAAGAATACACAATGGAGAAAGGACAGTCTTTAGCGTAAGTGGTGTTGAGGAAACTGGAAAACCACATGTGAAAGAATGAGATGGAGCAAGTATCTTACACCACACACAAAAATTAGTTCAAAGTGAGTGTAAACCTGAGTACGAGATCAAAAACCATAACACGTATGGAGAAAATACAGAAGGCAAGCTCCTTGACATCATTCTTGGTGGTGATTTTTTTCGATTTGACACCAAAAGTGAAGGCAACAATAGCAAAAATAAGTGGACTACGTCAAACTAAAAATCTTCTGCACAGCGAAGGAAATCATCAACAAGATATAAAAACAACCTACCAGTGGAAGAAAATATTTGCAAACCAAGGGGCAAATATCCAAAATATATAAAGAACTCATGCAAGCCAAACAGCAAAACCCCAAAGGTAATATGATTAAAAATGGGCAGAGGAACTAAATAGACATTTTTCCAAAGAAGACATTTAGAAGGCTAACAGATAAAGGTCTTTGACATTGCCAATAAACAGGAGAATGCACTTCTGAACAATGAGATATTACCTCATAACTGTTAGAATGGCTATTATAAAAAAGACAAGCAATCATAAGTGTTGGTGAGAATATAGAGAAAAGGGAACCCTTGTGCTCTGTTGGTGGGAATGTAATTTGGTGTAACCACTGTGGAAAACAGTAGGGAGGTTCCTCAAAAAATTAAAACAGGACTCTTTTTTGATCTAGCAATTCCCTTCTGGGCATTTATCTGAAGAAAATGAAAACATTCAAAAAGATATATGAACCCCTATGTTCATGGCAACATTAATTACAATAGCCATGATTTGGAGACAACCTAGGTGTCCATCAATGGATAAATGACTAAAGAAAATCTTATATGGAATATTATTCAGCCATACAAAAAAGAATGAAATCTTGCCATTTGTGACAACACAATTGGACGGTCGAGGCATTATGTTAGGTGGAATAAGTAAGAGAAAGACAAATTCTGCATGATTTACTTTACATGTGGAATCTCTAAATAAAAACAGATTGGTGGTTGCCAGAGTTGGAGCATGGGTGGTGGACTAATGGGGAATGGGGATCAAGGGGACTTATTAAAATAAGTAAGCCCTGGGGATATAATGTACAGCATTGTGACTATAGTTAATAATATTGTAGTGCACATTCAAAATTTGCTGAAAGAAGGGCACGTGGATGGTTTTGTCAGTTGAGAGCCAGACTCTTAATTGTGGCTTAGGTTGTGATCTTGGGGCTGTGAGACTGAGCCTTATATCTGGCTCTGTGCTCAGTGTGGAGTCTGCTGGAAATTCTCTTTCCTTCTCCCTCTGTCCCTCCCCTTGTTCTCTAAATAAGTAAATAGATAGATAGATAACATCTTAAAAAATTGAATTTGCTGGGGTGCCTGGGTGGCTCAGTCGGTTAAAGCCTCTGCCTTCAGCTCAGGTCATGATCCCAAGGTCCTGGGATCGAACCCCACATTGGGCTCTCTGCTCAGCAGGGAGCATGCCTCCCCTCCTCTCTCTCTGCCTGCCTCTCTACCTACTTGTGATCTCTGTCTGTCAAATAAATAAATAAAATCTTAAAAAAAAGGAATTTGCTAATAGTACATCTTGAAAGTTCTCATTACACAAAAAAATATGTACAGTGATGAACATTAACTAGACCTACTGTAGTGATTGTTTCTCAATGTATACAAATGTTGAATCATGTTATACATGTAAAACTAGCATAATATATATTAATTATACCTCAACAAAAAAGATAAAACGAAGGCTACTATTAGTTTTTACCTATCCAAGATTATACTTTAAGTGGGGCTTTCCAAGTTATTTCAAGACTACATAACTGGTATTTGTATTATTATTTATAAGTACATCTAATTAAGTTCTGTGATCTTTCCTAGACATTATGCCAATTATCAATATATCCACACATTCAACCTTCATTACCTTCTCTGCCACACTAGAGTATTTTTCCTTTGTCACACTTACATCAAGCTTTGCCTGTAGAGGGAGATAGTGGGATATTGTAGGAGGATGGGGCTTCCTAGTTCTGCTGCAGCTGCTGGCTAGTTCCTTTTTCATGGATTTATCAGTACTATATGTGTGTGTCTGTGAGGGTTGGGGGCACAGGTGGTGGGGAGCTAGCTCTGTGCCCATGGTACATAGTCCTTTTGAAAGGTCTCAGCCCTAATTCTGGCCTTCTGATCACCTTATGTGGACATCACGCACCCAAGATCTTCTCAAGCCCTGCTGGAGAGGGGGCCTCTTGCTGCAACCTCCTTAGTATATTTATCTCCCAGTCTTGGACAGGGTTCCCAGTGTGCACTTTCTCCAGTGCTGGACTCTGGCAGAGTGTACTTTCTTCAGCACTCATCTTCTGCAGCAGCCTGGTTTTTCTAACCTGGGCTCCTTCACGAAGCACTTTCTTCAGTACTCAACTCTTCCTATGGCAATCTCCAGGTCTGAGATTCTGTGGAGTCATGGTTTTTCCTGCACTGAACTCCTAGGGACAATTCCTCCAGCTCCCAATCTCAGCCCTTCTCAGAGGCCAACAGTTCTCCCTTGGTGCCTGCTCGAAAGGGCAGATTGTCAACAAATCCCCCAGAGGAGGCACCTCAGTCATTTTTGCACCAGTCAGAGCCATGACTTTGCCCTTTCCCATGAGGACTGCATTTTAGCCCTGCAGAGGAGGGCCCTTCTGTGGGCGTCCTATAGCTGCTTTAGGGATACTGCTTGCTCCATATATCTGCTACTCCTGTGTGACTAAGAATTCTCTTTAACTCTCATTAGCCAATCCTCCATTATTCTAATTCCATGCTAATAGTTCTTTATTTTAAACTTTTTTCATTTACATCACTGTGTGGTTTCTGTCTCCTGTCTAGACCCTAACTATTCAGATGGTGACCTTTGCAAACCATTTATTTTGTTTTATCCTTTATCAGTGGCCATTTGGTTTTTCTATAGAAGATGAAGCCTACTTTATAATGTTTCCTTCATGAGTCTAAATACCCCTAAAAACTTGAAAAAGACCCAGGGTAAAGCAGCTTTATTCTAAATCATATGATTCTTAGAGATATAACTCATGTATGGGGAATAATTTCTGTTGCTCACTTATGTAGAAGAGGTCCTAATGGGATAAAATGAGTAAGAGTAGGGATCCTGAAAGCAGGAATGCCCTCCCTTTTCCTGTGTCCCCAAGCAACTGGCAGATAGATTTTTGCATTCTCTTCTCCATTTTCTTCTATTTCAGTTTTATCCCTGACAAAGCAGGAGCTGGATACCTTAGATGTGGAATTAGACTAGGTGGGATTGGGGTGTCTGGATTGAATTACGCAAGTGGAAGATTGTAGTTTTCAAAGCAAGTCCAAATGGCTCCAATCAAGACATTAGTAAGAAAACCTCCAGTAAGATTTCCCAGAAATGAATGTTGAGGCATTTACCTGGCAAACTAGGGCCATGTACCTCCTTTTCTGTCTCCATTTCCAGAGCCCACTCCATCCTCTGGGCACACAGTATTCACACAGTGCCAACATGCTCCCAAATTCTCACCCAAAGGTGGTTTGCTTTACTCTTCACTCTCTAAGTAGTTGATTTTCCATGATTGCTTTTCCTCCTCTGTTCAAACTAAAAAAATCCCAAATATTGAGCTTGAATTAATTTATTGATTTTTCAACATGGAGTAAATGACTGCTATATTTAATACTCATTTGTAGTCCCAAAAAAGAGGTGTTTTTTTTTTTTTAAACCAAGTTAACCTCAATTCATGGAATTTGGTAAGGGAAATAATAGGTAGAGTATTGAGAAGGAGACCTAATAAAATTTTCTGTTCAAACTAAACGTCCCCTTCTCCATTACATCCAAGCTGGGCTTGTAGAGAAAACATTCCAGGAAAAGTGTTGGTAATTAACTTGGAGCTGCATGCCACTAAGCCTTAATGTGTGCCACTTAGTTGCATGCCGCTCAAACCTTTACAAATGATATTAAGTTCCTGTGGGGAAACCATGGGACCAAGAAAATACTCTTGGATTGACAAAGCAAACTTTAGAAATTATGGATTTCTAGGTCATCTTTTGAGGTGTGCATTTACTTCTGACAAACATTGCTTCTGACAATATCATTTCTTTTGCAAAGTTGGCATCCAAATATTTGCTTTTCTTCACTTTATATAATAAAGTCATCAAAGGGTTAACTAAATTGCTCAATGTCATGGTTCATCGAGGCATCAGAAATGATTAGAATCTCAAGTCTTTCTACTTAATCACACTGCTTCCTATCAGGGGATTTTACTTTCAAATCCCTGACCCATTTTAAACTTGCAGGTTTTAATTGCTGGATTGTAGGGTAATTCTATTTTTAACTTTTTGAGGAATCTCCACACTATTTTTCAGAGTGGCTGCACCACTTTGCACTCCTACCAACACTGCAAGCAGGTTCCCCTTTCTCCACATGGTTGCCAACACCTATTGTTTCATGTGTTGTTGATTTTAGCCATTCTGATAGGTTTGAAGTGATAACTTGTAGATTTGATTTGCATTTCCCTGATCATGACTGATGTTGAGTGCCTTTCCATGTGTCTGTTGGCCATTTGGATGTCTTCTTTGGAAAACTGTCTGTTTGTTTCTCCTGTACATATTTTAATTGGAGGATTTGTTTTTTGGGTCTTGAGCTTTATAAAAAGTTCTTTACATATTTTGGACACTAATCCTTTAATAATGTAGGTTGTCTTTTAATTTTGTTCTTTGTTTCCTTTCCTGTGAAGAAACTTTTTATTTTGATGCAGTCCCAATAGTTTATTTTTGCTTTTGTTTTCCTTGTCTTAAGAGTCATATCTAGAAAAAAGTTGGTATGGTCTATGTCAAAGAAGTTACTGCCTGTATTCTCTAGGATTTTGATGGTTTCAGGTCTCACATTGAGGTCTTTAATCCATTCTGAATTTGTTTTTGTGAATAGTATAAAAAAAGAGTCCAGTTTCTTTCTTTTCATGTTGCTGTCCAGGTTTCCCAACATCATTTTTGAGAGATATTCTTTCACCCATTGCATATTCTTTCCTGCTTTGTTGAAAATTAATTGACTGCATAATTATTTTATGCAGTTTATTTCTGGGTTTATTTCTGAGTTTCTATTTGGTTCTATTGATCTATGCTTCTACTTTTGAGCCAGTGCCATATTGTTTTGATTATTACAGCTTTGTAATATAACTTGAAGTCTGGATTTGCAATTCCTATGGTTTTGCTCTACTTTTTTCAAATTTTGGGGATGCCTGGGTGGCTTACTCAGTTAAGTGCCTGCCTTCAGCTCAAACCATGATCCCAGGATCCTGGGATTGAGTCCCACATTGGGCTCAGCAGGGAGCCGCCTTTTCCCTCTGCCTTCCACTCCCCCAGTTTGTGCTCTCTCTCTGACAAATAAATAAATAAAATCTTTAAAAAATTTCTTTGACTATTTGGGGTCTTTTGTGGTTCCATACACACTTCAGAATTTTTCGTTCTGGCTCTGTAAAAATTGCTGTTATCATATTGTTAGGGATTGCAATAAATGTGTAGATTGCTTTGGATAGTATAAACATTTTAACAATATTTTTTCTTCCCATCCATGGACATGGAATGTCTTTCCATTTCTTTGTGTCATCTTCAGTTTCTTCAGTGTTTTATGGTTTTCAGAGTACAGGTCTTCCATATTTTTGGTTAAGTTTATTCCTAAGTGTCTTATTGCTTTTGGTGCAATTGAAAATGGGATGGATTCTTTCATTTCTCTTACTGCTGCTTCATTATTGGTGTATAGAAATGCAAGAGGTTTCTGTACATTGATTTTGTGTCCTGTGAGTTTATTTAATTTGTATATCCATTCTAGCAATTTCTTGGTGGAAGTTTCCTGTTTTCTGTATAAAATATGCCATCTGCAAATACTTAAAGTTTTACTTTTTTCTTGGGATTCCCTTCATTTCTTTTTGTTTTCTGATTGCTGTGGCTAGAGCATTCAGTACTATGTTAAATAAGAGTAGTGAGAGTGGACATCCCTGTCTTTTTCCTGACCATAGAGGAAAAGCTTTGTTTTTCCCCACGGAATATGAGGTCCACTGGGGGTTTTCATATATGGCCTTTATTATGTTGAGGTATGTTCCCTCTAATCCTACTTTGTTGAGGTATTTTATCATGAATGGATGTTGTACTTTCTCAAACACTTTTTATGCATCTATTGAAAGGATCATATAGGTCTTATCCTTCCTTTTATTAATGTGGTGTATCACATTGATTGATTCAGAATACCAAACCATCCTTGCAGCTCAGGAATAAATCTCACTTGATTGCAGTGAATAACTCCCTTAATGTACTATTGGACTTGGTTTGCTAGTATTTTATTTAGATTTTTTGCAGCTATGTTTATCCAGAAGATTGGCCTATTCTCTTTTTTAGTGTTGTCTTTATTTGGTTTTAGTATCAAGGTAATGCTGGCCTCATAGAATGAATTTGGAAGTCTTTCTTTTTCTACTTTTTAAAATAATTTGGGAAGAAAGGGTATTAACTCTTCTTTAAATATTTGATAGAACTCACCAGTGAAGCCATCTTGTCCTGGGATTTTGATTATTGGGAGTTTTTAAATCACCGATTTAATTTCTTTGCTTGTTATCAGTCTATTCAAGTTTTTTCTTTCCTCCTGTTTCAGTAATTTGTTTCTGGGAATTTATCCATTTCTTCCAGGTTACCCAATTTGTTGACATATAGTTTTCATAATATTCTCTTAAAATTATTTGTATTTCTGTAGTGTTGGCTATTATTTCTCCTCTCTCATTTATGATTTTATGTTGTCCTCTTTTTTTTGATAAGTATGGTTAAAAGTTTATTAATTTTATTTTTTTCAAAGAAACAACTTCTGGTTTCATTGATCCGTTCTATTATTTTTTAGTTTCTATATCATTTATTTCTGCTCTAATCTTTATTAATTTCTTTCCTTCTGCTGGATGTAGGCTTCATTTAATGTTCTTTTTCTAGCTCTTTAGGTGTAAGGTTTGGTTGCTTATTTGAGATTTTTCTTGCTTCTTGATGCAGGCCTGTATTGCTGTATGCTTCCTGCTTAGGACCAATTTTGCTGCCTCCCAAAGGTTTTGGACAATTGTGTTTTCATTTATTACCTTGTATTTTTTTTTTTTAATTTCTTATTTGGTTTCCTATTTGACCCATTCATTGTTTAATAGCATGTTGTTTAACTTCCATGTATTTGTGGTTTTTCCAGATTTTTTCTTGTGTTCGATTTCCAGTTTCATAGTGTTGTCAGAAAAGATGCATTTGTATGAATTCAACTTTTTGTATATGTTGAAGCCCGTTTTGTGATCTAATGTGTGGTCTCATCTGGAGAATTTCCTGTGTGCACTTGAAAACATGTGCATTCTGCTTTAGGATGGAATGTTCTGAGTATATCTGTTAACCCATCTGGTCCAGTGTGTCATTCAAAGCCATTGTTTCCTTGTTGACTTTCTGTTTAAATGATCTGTCTATTGATGTAGGTGGGGTGTTAAATACCCCTACTCTTAATATATTATTATCAGTTAGTTCCTTTATGTTTGTTATTAACTGCTTTATGTATTTGAGTGCTCCCATGTTGGGTGCATAATTATTTACATCTGTTAAATCTCCTTGTTGGATTGTCCCCTTTTTGATTATATAGTACCCTTCTTTGTCTCTTGTTAATTTATTTTTAAAGTCTTGTTTGTCCAATTTAAGTGTTGCTACTTTTTCTTTCTTTTGAAATGTTTGCATAAGCATTTCTCCATCCCCGCACTTTCAACCTGCAGGTGTCTTTAGGTATAAAATCAATCTCTTGTAGGCAGCATATAGATGAGTCTTTTGTTTTTTTTTTTTTAATCCATTCTGACATCCTGTGTCTTTTGATTGGAGCATTTAGTCCATTTACATTCAAAGTAATTATTTTTTAAGTAGGTTCCACACCTAATATGGTGCTTGAACTCATGACCTTGAGAATCACATGCTACAGATGCCCCCAAGGTAATTATTGCTAGATGTGTGTTTATTGGCATTTTAATACATGTTTTGTCATTGTTTCTGGAAATTTCCTCTGATCCTTTCTTGGATTTGTCACTTTTGGCTTCTCCTTTGTATTTAAAAGAGTGCTCTTTAAAATTGCTTACAAGTCTTGATTAGCGGTCACAAATTCTTTCAGTTTTTGTTTGTTCAGGAAATTCTTTATCTCTCCTTCTATTCTGAATTTTAGCCTTGCCAGATAGAATTTTCTTGGGTGCATATTTTTTCCATTCAGTGCTCTGACTATATTATACCATTGTTTTCTGGCTAGCCAAGTTTCTGTTGAGAAATCTCCAGCTAAGCTTATGGAGTTTCCCTTATAAGTCAAAGAACGTTTTTTTTTTTTTTTTGGTCTTGCTGCTTTAAAAAATTTTTTTTATCACTGTGTTTTGCAATTTTAATTACAATATGTCAAAAGCATATGTACAAAAGCAAAAAGGCTTTTGTTGATTTTGATGGGAGTTTTCTTTACCTCCTAATATGGATGTCTGTTTCTTTCATCTGAGGAGGGAAAATTTCAGCTATTATTTCTTCAAATAAGTATTTGGTGTCCTTTTCTCTCTCTCCTCTGGGGCTCCTATAATATGAATGATATTACATTTGATGGAGCCCCTTAGTTTCCTAAGTCTATTTTCATGTTCCATAATTATTTTTTCTCTCTTTTGTTCAGTTTCATTATTTTCCATTATTTTGTCTTCTATATCATTAATTTGTTCCTCTGTTTTTTTCCAGCATGCTGTTCATTGCATTAAGGGTGTTTCTAATCTCTTTTATTGCACACTTCATCTCTAACTGATTGTTTTTAACTCTTTTATCTCTGTTGTAAGGCTCTTACTGGTGTCTTCTATTCTTTTCTCAATCCCAGTGAGTATTCTTATGATTGCTGTTTTAAATTTTCTGTCAGGCATGTTATTATATCTATTTCATTTAGATGTCTGACTGTGGCCTTATCTTGTTCTGGCATTTGGATAAATTCCTTCATCTTCATATTTTGTCTAAGTCTTTGCCTTCCTCTCTGTGTTAGAAAAGACTGTTATGTTTCCTGCTCCAGAATGTAATGGCGTTATGAAAAAGAGGTCATGTAGTGCCCAGGGCCTGGCACTTCAGGGAGAGTCTCTGATGTATGCTGCGTGCACTCTGCTGTTGTGTTTGGCTGCTTTGGCCCTCAGGCTGGTGGTCTAAAAAAACTTTCCTTGTCTGCTGTGAGCAGGGTTTGAATATGGGAAGTGTTAATTAGGCATGCTCTGGTCTGCTTGTGAAATGAGATATGTCACTACTCTACTGGAACTGAGGCCCTGCAGAACTCTCTGGTTAGGAGACATGTTTAGGCAGGGGTTTGTGCTGGTCTTCTCGAGAAGGGGCCCACTGTGCTGGGATTGAGGCAACCTTGGCTGTAAAGAGCAGTCCCACCAGAGTACAGGGATTGGGGCTTGGCATATGCAAGATAGGCAGCTGGTGTTGGAACTCTGTTGCTTCCCTCACGTGCTATGTGTTTATGCTGAGGAATGGGGGGAGGGAAATAGTGCCTGTGAGCTCCTTTGTTCCTGGAGAGGTGATTCTGTGAATGCTGCCTCTCAGGGAGGTGCTCTGAGAAACAAATAATCTCCGCATTGTGTGCCCCAGACACTCTTCAAATCACTGTTGCTATTCTGTCTGCCCCCAGGTTGTTTGTCTTCCTTATCTTCAGGAGCATAAGCTCTGCTTATTGTAAGAACTCACAGTGTTCAGCCCCTCTTGTTTTCTAAGCCAATGGCTTTGGGGAAATATTCTCCGTATTCATTCCCCCGTGTGCGTCTCTTTCACATCCTTCTTCAAGACCACAGTTCCTTCTCTTCCACAGAACCTGTGATCCATTTCTCCCCTGAACCACATCTCTATATTTCCTATCTTCTTCAATGTGGCCTCCTCTCTTCCTGTAGTTGTGGAGTTTGCTCTTTCAGTCTTCTGGTCAATTTCTGAGGTATTTAGAATGATTTGATAATTATCTAGTTGTGTTCATGGAATGAGGTGAGCCTAGTGTCCTCCTACTCCACTGCCATCTTCCTCTGCCTCAGTCCTGCTAGTTTTTAAAAATTTATTTTGTTGAGGAAGTTTAGGACAGATGATCAACTAAGTTTTCTTCAGGTACAGTAAATGAGAAAAAATAATTTACTCATTTATTCATGTACTCATTTTGGAAATAACTTGTGCACATAGAAGAAATTATATAATTCATTCCATCAGCTTTATTTTATTTTTAGATTTATTTCCTAATTATATCTTTATTATATATTTTAATTATATATGATTATATGTATGTGTAAATACGTGTGTGTGTGTATGCTTTAATTATGAGAGTTGTAGAGTTCCAGAAAATTTTGAATTTTTAATCTCAACAAGTCTGTTATGCCAAGATAAGCATTCTGATTTGGGAGGAATAGAATATTAACACTTGGGATCTAGACATTTGAGTTGATGCCCTCAAATGTCTTGAATTTCCTGGACTCTCTAAGCCTGCAGAGGTAAGAGTTATCACTTTTTCCATTTGAAGGCTAGGTCTCCCACCTTCCTTGGAGACAACATAGAGACTTCTGCCTGCAAGATTACTCAGGTCCCTTCAGAATCTACTCACATTTTCTCTCCCAGGTACCTGTGATAAGAAGCATTCAAAAACATTGAATCCCCGAGGTTCTGGGAAATTTTCCTAGTCATAGGTTAGTGTTCTCACCTTGTTTAAAGACGGTTTTAGTTCTGAGTCATCCAGAGGTTCCTAGGTTCTTGGGTGGCTCAGTTCATTGAGTGCCTGGCTCTTGGTTTTGACTTAGGTCATGATCTCAGAGTTGTGAGACTGAGCCCTACATCTGGCTCCATACTCAGTGTGAAGAGTCTGCTTGGAATTCTCTCTCTGCCCCTCCCCCCAGTTGCATGGATGTGTGTGTGCTTTCTCTCAAATAAATAAAAATCATTTTAAAAAAAGAAAATTTTAATTCTATATCTCTTCTGTATCACTTGTGTCTTATTTCTAATAATATTTATTTGCTCTGTGATTCTATTTTTCCTTGATCTGACTTGCTGATATTTGGTCTATTTTGTGTCTGACTCTTCTGCTCTCCACCCCATACATCTACTCAAGTGATTTTGCCCTTGATTTATTAATTACTGCTTTCATTAATATTTCTGCTTCCTACTTTATTAGAATTTTTTTCTTTATTTAGCTGGTGAGTGAAATTACCTATTCTGCCAGTCATTGTGCTAAGGAGGTTAGATTTAGCACATTAATTCATTTCTATCTATTGATTTCATTAAGTATGCTCTGCTCTTCTATTTTTAGATTTTTAGAGTTAAGTTCTAAATTTGTTTAAAATGATCTTTTCCATAAAATATGATGCTTTAGTAAATTACATTATAGAAGCACTGAATTATTGATAAAATACAATTGTGTATACTTTAAATGGAAAATACTGTTTAGAGCAATATTTAAAACATATCTGGATCTGGGAGCACTTCAGAGATAACAGAGAATAGACTTGTTAATTTAATACTGAAACACATTTTTTAAACCAAAGAATTCTTTTTAAAAAGTTCCAAATTAATGTTATCTCAGTCAATAAAAGTTATGAATATGTCCCTCATTGGAGTTGGCGTGAAGGACTCAGAGCTCTGATAACCTAGTTCACTGGTTTTTACTTAACCATTTTAATGTCAAGGGCAACTCCATAGGACCTTAATACTTCTTCAGTCATAATGTGACTTCTTTCCCCCTTTTATTTTAGAGATGTGGAAACTGGGAAACAAAGTTTTCTTTTTTTAAAATGTTAATTGTCATATACAAATAATCTGATTTTGGCTTTCCCTATTCTCTACTTCCTAGTGCATTTTCTTTTATGTCAAAATATTTTAGTAGTTTCTGGCTAGTTTTGTTGTCTGTTTTGGGGACTTTAGAGAAGTTTTTTTTAAAGATTTTATATATTTGTTTGACATAGAGAGAGACAGAGAGAGAGGGAACACAAGCAGGGGGAGTGAGAGAGGGAGAAGCAGGCTTCCCATTGAGCAGGGAGCCTGATGTGGGGCTCCATCCCAGGACCCCAGGATCATGACCCAAGCCAAAGGCAGATGCCTAAGGACTGAGCCACCCAGATGTCCCTAGAGAATTTATTGCAGTAATTATTTCTTAACATTCTTTTAAATTTTGCTTATAAGTCCTCAAAAAGATGGCACCAATTTCCCATTTAGAATTCAAAATATTCTTTTCATACTATCTTCTTTGAGTATGCTTTGACCTCAGAACAGTATCCTGTTCCCATGGAAAATTAGTGATTGTATCTTGGCACACACTTTCATTTAGGAAAAGGGCCACACAACTGTCATCATCATTGTCATTGTCACCACTACAGTAGTAATTTATATGTGAGCTAGAGTTCCATGTGGTCCAGTCTCTGTATCAAGTCACTTTCAAAGAAACATTAAATAACAACACAAAGTAACTGAAAGGAAATTCAATGTCTTTAAAGGTATTCGATCCATAACCCACAGCAACACAAATCTCAATACATCTCAAAAGCCCCTTTCTTCTCCTAACATATCCAATGTTCCTCCTGCTCTGATGTCTCTTACACAACTGCTTCTTACTCTCCCTGAAGTCTGTGCAAGGTTTGTCTATTTCTCCTACTTTTCTCTACCTCTGTTACTCCCCAGCCTCCTACACACACCTTTATTCTGAACCAATATCTGAAAAGCTTGGGAATGTAGTCAGTAAAGACAGAATTCTTTCAACGGTAACTGGGGGAAGAAAAGAAAAAAAAAAGGAAAGAGAAAGACAAGTTCAATTTCTTTTGAAGGATTGGGTGGGAGGAAACATGACAGAACTCATACAAGGATATATTTTTGTTCTTGTCACTTAAACAAGTTACGTAGGCATTAACGCATTCAATTCTTACAGTAAGTGTATGAGGTAAATAATGTTATTACAATTCTTATTTTGTTGTCAGGGTAACTAGGACTTAGAGAGATGAAGTAATGTCCTCAGGTCACCTAGCTAGTGAGTGATGGAATGGACCCCTGCTTTTATGCAACTCACTATGCATAAAAGCAAGTTGTATGAAGTTTCCAGAATTCCATAAAACTCAGTAAAGGCTATTTTCCAATTAGAATATATTTTTTTCTCTGTCACCCATTTTTCCTCTCCAAATGCAAGCCCTTAGAAATGAATCTTTGCTTAAAATGAATCTTTATTCATGTTACTTATAGTTATACATTACCAATCTGCTGGCTTCTCCTTAGTTTTGGAAACTGGACTCTCTAAAAAATTTGCTTTAGTTATTCTAAAATTGAAAACACATTTTTTATAGAATGGTAGAATTCTTATAATATACTCTACCAGGTATTTTTTATTCTGGTAAATTAGATAGAATAGGTCATTTTTAGCAAATTAGATTAGTAAGGAAAGATCCTGGACACATATTCACCAACATGATAGTGTGTGCACACAATTCTGTTAATAGTTATATTGATATTGAAGTCTTAAGAGCTAAAGGCAAGGCTTGAAGAGGAAGCAACAAAAATGCTATCATGCTATGGTTAAGAGATAAAACAAGTTACAATTTTCTAAAGGAAGAAACTATAACCATAGTCTCTGATGTGAAGGAGGAAGAAACATAATTGTTGGGGATATTTCAGCAACATCAAAGGGTACTTTGGGGTAAGCAACACAGCATTGATTGTGTAATACACATTATACATATTTCTGATTCAACAGTGAACTCTTCTTCGGCTTATGATTAAGGGAAACCTGCACAGTGATTCAAGAGAGTTCAGAGCATAGGAAAATAGAGAAACTAGCTTCCATCTGAGTCTCTCAGGCCCCAGATACTCATAATGAAACTGCTTTGGGGAATGGGCACAACAGTAAAAACTCAGCCAATTTATTCAACTTAATAAAAAAAATGAAACTCAACATTTCTCGAATGAAGATAGGCAAATTGGAAAACAATTTTGAAAACATAAGTTCAAGAATATCTTTATACCTAGGAAAGCAGAGGGCTTTTTTTAGTTATTATTTCTACAAGCCAGTAGTCTCTGTTCCGAGTATGATGAGAATGCTCTATGCTCTGTACACAGTTATTTTGATCAGTCAGTACATTTCTCCTTCTGTAACCCAGAAGGATAAAGACCATGTGTACTTTGGGTTTTAGTAGTGTCTGAAACTGAATGCATCGTGTTCTTGTTCATCTACTAGGTCTTTATAGCTGACCTTGTAAGCTGTGAAAATAATGAGAATTGGAACTAATGTCTGGATGTCTGCTGTGTTCATGGACAGTGCAGGTGTTTTATATATATTTCCTTCATGGGGACACTTGAAGAGGTAATACTGGTCCTATTCCTCAAATTAAAAAACAAAAGAGTTGATATACCTCATCCAGGCTCAACCAAATATTTAAGCGACAGAGTAGGAATTTGAATTCAGATTGGTCTGATTCCTCACCCTATGCTACCCTCAACTGTGAGATTCCAAAAATCAATTCTATATATACATCCCACAATACTTTTCATATGTTACATGTCAAATACTTGTCAAATAAGTATGGCATATATCTACAGAAAATGATTTACCTTGTCAAATGTTTGTTCTCATAATTAAACTTTGTTTCTATTTATATGATGTTTAATTTTAAAGACCAAAATCTGATTGTTTTCTTCTTTTCACTCCTCACAAAATAACACAAAGTAAATAAACAATGAAAAGTAATGTGGAGGGAATTTAGAGAAATAACTAACCTAGCAGGTTTTGTGAGGGTTTCAGAATTTTTTTTTTTTTTTTAAATCACAGATAGAGTCAACAAAACTGATGATTAAGATTTCGAAGGAAGCATTTGTGCTTCCTCAAATCCCCAACATGCTACAACAGTCCTGGCCATGTCCACCCTCACCAACCCAGGGGCTTCCTGCTCTCTTCCAGCCAGTGTTACTAAAAATAGTTCTGTGGCAAGAGGGGAGAATGTGCCTATAAGTGAGAGAGTGCTTCTCTCTGTGGGCAAAGCTAATCTAAAGTCCATAGTACTTATTCTAAACAACCAACATGTAAATAACTGATTTGTGTTGAAATAAAGAGTTGTGAAAAACTTCTCATATCGGTCATTTCTTTCCTGTGTGTGTGTGTGTGTATCATTTTTAGATCTTTAGTAATGTGTCTGTAAAAGTCTTTGTCCATTTTATTAAACGGTTGTTTATCTTTATTGATTTATAGACATTCCTTGTATATATTCTAAAGTAGCATGTTAACAAAATTAACATTCTAGATCAGAGTTTGACAAGTTTTAGTCTATAGGTCATAGATAGCCTACCACCTCTTTTTGTAAATATAGTTTTACAGAATCATAGCCAAGCTTATCTGTTTATGCATTATGTATAACTGAATGGCCCTAAAACAACAGTGTTGAGTAGATGAAACAGAGACTTTATGTCCCACAAAAACTAAAATAGTCATTATTTGGCTCTTTAAAGAAATAGTTTTCTGCCCCTTGTTCTAAACATCTTAACAAAATCATATCTTATAATTTATAAACATGGTACATGTCTTCACTTAGTAAATTTTTCTTTTAGGAATTTTTGTTAGTTTTCAGTGTAGAGATCTTGTACACTTTTTATTAAATTTAATACTGAGTTTCCTTTCTAATGTTGTTATAAACAGCATTGTCTTACATTAAAATTTTTTTTTCAAAGGTTTCATTTATTTACTTGACAGAAAGAGGGAGAGAGATCATAAGTAGGCAGAGAGGCAGGCAGAGAGAGGGGGGAAGAAGGTTCCCTGCCGAGCAGAGAGCCCAATTCGGGGCTTGATCCAAGAACCATGACCATGACCTGACCTGAAGGCAGAGGCTCAACCCATTGAGCCACCCAGGCACTCCGGCATTGTCTTACATTTTATTTTCAATTTTTTGTTGTTAATATATATAGAATTACAATTGCTATTTGTATAAGGACCTTGTATCCCTAAACCTTGCAAAATTTACTTATTAGTTCTAGTAGTTGTTTGTAGATTCCTTAGGATTTTCTACATTAAAAAATGATGTTTGTGAATAAAAAAAATTTACTTTTTCCTTTTCCATCATTATGCTTCCATGTTTTGAGCCTTTCTTCATTGCACTGACAAGGACCTCTGATACAATTGTTTAGAAGTTATAAGTGAACATTCTTGTTTTATTCCTGATTTTCAGGTGAAAAAAATATTCATATTATCCTATTAAGTACAATATTAGTGTAGGTGTTTCTTTGATCAATATTCATTCTTTTAATGTAGTGAATATATGATTTTTTTAATGTACCAAATTGTATTGAATCATTTTCAAACCAAACTTGCATTCTTAGATAAGTACCACTTATTCATGTTGTAATGCAATATGCTGAATTTGATAGGTTAATTTGCCTACATTCATTAGGGCTATTGGTCCATAATTTTTTTTCTTTATAATATCATGTCAGATTTTACTGGATTTTATTCTGGCCTCCTAAGAGTTGTGTAGTGTTTCCTTTCTGTTATTCTAAAGGATTTGTATAAAAGAAAGATTTTGTGTGTTCTAAGAGATAGTATAAATTTGGGTCATACTTTTCCCATAAACATTTGGTGGAATTCACCAGTCAAGCCATCTGGGGATGGAGTTTTCTTTTAAGGACAGTTTCAATTATTTACCACATACAAGATTAGTCATATTTTCTATTTCTTCTCATGCCAATTTTTTATTGTAATTGGCAAGGAGTTTGCCTATTTAATCAAAGTTGTTGAATTTATTGGCATGATATTGTTTAAAATATTCCTTTATTATCATTTTTGTTTGTATTATCTGTGGCAGTAGTCCCTCTTTCATTCTTGATACTAGTAATCTGTGATTTTCCCCTTTTTTCTTGGCTAGTCTTAATAGGATTTTATTTTTATTAATTTTTTCAAAGAACCCAACTTATGATGATAATTTTCTCCATTTTCTGGTCCATTTTTCATTCCATTTATTTCTGCTCTAATCTTAATGACCTCGTCATTTCTGCTTGCTTTGGGTTTAATTTCTTTTCCTAATTTCTGAAGGTAGAAAGTTAGGTCATTTGATTTTAAAACTTTCTTCTTCTCTGAGCATGAAAGTAATAACTCATGATAACATAGAGTTTCAAAGTTTATATGGAGTTAATATAATCATAATCTTGAGGTAAAGAAAATAATTTTGTGAAATTTGAATAATCAAGAATGGCATGGAGGATTCAAGGACCACATGCTCTCTCGGGAAGAAGCCAAGTCTCCAAAAGTCTCAAGTTGTCTTTTAGCTTCTCTATCCTTGAAATAAATGAAGAAGGTCACAGCATTATTAATCATTTCATTTAAAAAATAGAGTAATAATTTATCAAGGACTATCCTTATCAGAGCTAGAACTAGACAAAATTTACACTTATGTTTGTTGAACAGCTTTTAGAGTATCGTATTGGGACTCTAGTTTATTTTTTTTATTTTTATTTTTTTTAATTTTTTATTTATTTTTTATTTTTTATTTTTTATAAACATATATTTTTATCCCCAGGGGTACAGGTCTGTGAATCACCAGGTTTACACACTTCACAGCACTCACCAAAGCACATACCCTCCCCAATGTCCATAATCCCACCCCCTTCTCCCAAACCCCCTCCCCCCAGCAACCCTCAGTTTGTTTTGTGAGATTAAGAGTCACTTATGGTTTGTCTCCCTCCCAATCCCATCTTGTTTCATTTATTCTTCTACCCACTTAAGCCCCCATGTTGCATCACCACTTCCTCATATCAGGGAGATCATATGATAGTTGTCTTTCTCTGCTTGACTTATTTCACTAAGCATGATACGCTCTAGTTTATTTTTACTCAAGCCTTAAAAGGACATAGTGAGAACACCTGGCACCCAGATCTTGGTTTCTAGTAATATTCCCAACAAAGGGAAGCAGGGATCCTTGGGGATCAATGACTAATTGGACTGGAGCAGACACATCTTATGGCACCAGAAAGTAAGGAAGTGATGAAAAAAAGATCCACTCTAATGAGGGTTTATCAAAGGACACAAGAACTAACTGAAAGAGTTCCTAATGACCAAATTAGAAGAACAGAGGCAACAAAATGAATACAGTAGAATTGGATTCTAACTCTGTTGACATACAATGTCAATATAAATTAATTAATACATTAATAAATGGGAGAAGAGACAAATACTTCAGGCAAAATTTTCAAAAAATTTGTGTATATATTCCTCTCTCAAGGAGGTAGAACATAATTCTCCACTCTTTAAGTGTGAGCTATACATATTGACTTTCTTCCAAATAACAATTTGAAAAAAAGAAAAATTAATTTTGTAGTGTTAATTTTATAGTGTGAAAAACAATGCTTCAGCTAGATGATCATGTTCAACAACAATGAAAAAAATCACATTGGTGGTATCTCCCCTTGGTTTGATGGATTGAAAATACTTTCCTGTGTGATCTTCCTCTGCAAAACTCATAACTTCAGTCTAACCATGGGGAAAATATTGAAGACTGAGGTACATTCTATAAAATTCTTTTTTTTTTTTAAGATTTTATTTATTTGACAGAGATCACAAGTAGGCAGAGAGGCAGGCAGAGAGAGAGGGGGAAGCAGCCTCCCTGCTGAGCAGAGAACCCAGTGCAGGGCTCCATCCTAGGACCCTGAGATCATGACCTGAGGCAAATGTAGAGGCTTTAACCCACTGAGCCACTCAGGTACCCCATTTTCTATAAAATTCTTGGTCAGTACTCCTCAAAACACTCAGTGTCATTAACATTAACATTAAAACATTCAGACATTAACAATGTCTGATAAACTACCATAGTTAAGAGGAGCTAAGGAGACTTGACAAATAAATATGATATAATACCCTAGACAGTATCCTGAAACAGAAAAAAGGACAGTAGGTAAAAACTAAGGAAATCTGAATAAAGTATGGGCTTCAGTTAATATTCCTCAATAGTGGCATATGAATTGTAAGAAATGTAGCATACTACTATAACACATAAATAATAGAGGAAACTGGGTAAGGAGCTTATAGAAACTGAACTATCTTCACAATTTTTCTGTGAATATAAAACTATTAAAGTTAAAAAATATGGAGGTGATTTTCCCCCTATTTCAGATAGTAAAAAGAGCTTCATTGGTGTCAGGCAGCAGCTGAGAAAGGTATGGATGGCAAGGAAGCAAAGCTGGGATGTTCCAGATCAAGTGCCTCCTGCCAAAGCTAGAACCTGAGGAGATGAAACGGAATATATGCAAGGCTGTGATCCCCTCCATACGAAACTTCCTCATTTGTGTGGTCCTGCTGTGAGTCACACTTTTTATCTTGAAGAAATTGGACAACAGGAGTGCCTGGGTGGCTCAGTCAGTTGAGTGGCTGCCTTGGGCTCAGGTGGTCCTGGGATCAAGTCCCGCATCGGGCTGCCTGCTCGGCAGGGAGCCTGCTTCTCCCTCTCCCTCAGCCTTCCGCTCTGCCTATTTGTACTCTCTATCTCTATGTCAAATAAATAAATAAAATCTAAAAAAAAAAGAAATTGGACAACATATGAAGATGGCATTACATGTGAATGCATGATATGAAGTACCCAGTTACAGTTTCCATTCCTATCTGCAAATGAATAGGCCTAGAAAGATGTAAGAGAATCTGTGATTGAATGGACATAAAAAGTCTACTTGTTAAGAACAAAGTTGGCTCTGGTAACTGATCCTTCATATTTAAAATTAAAAACTAGTTGGGAAGTAAAGACATTTTGTGGTGACAGTACCCTCATACGCTTATGATAGTCAGCCTCTGTGAATGTTGATACAATTGTAAGTATTGTCAAACTCCATTTTCTAAAAAATATTAATTATGAAGAAATTATGTATGTAATTATGTCTTGTTAGTCATTTATGTTTTTTTTTAAGATTTTATTTATTTATTTGACAGATAGAGATCACAAGTAGGCAGAGAGGCAGGCAGAGAGAGAGAGGAGGAAGTAGGCTCCCTGCCGAGCCGAGAGCCCGATGTGGGGCTTGATCCCAGGACCCTGGGATCATGACCCAAGCCGAAGGCAGAGGCTTTAACCCACTGAGCCACACAGGTGCCCAGTCATTTCTGTTTTTACCTTTTTACTTCTGTCTGGAGTATATATGTTGAAGAGTTCCTTATGATTAGTTATATTTTACAGGGTCAGCACACAGCCACCATAACATTTAAGCATAGGACCATTAGTCTAAATTACTAATTAAAGTACCAACTAAAAAAAAATTGGGGTCGTATTTCTCTTAACCTACTTTTTGCTGAAGACCAACAACCACTGGTAAGACCTCTTTAATATCATAATTATTACAAACTACATTAAATTGAGTTCCTTTTGTTGTGGACTGGAGAATTTGCTAATCATAATAAAATGACGTTATTTTATTAAACAACAACAACAACAACAATAGCAAACCCCAGTGCTTTAGAGTTTAAGTAACCTGTCCAAGGCCAGGCAATCAAAAAATAAATGGTAAATTGGGGATCTAGAACTACATCTTTAAACTAAATGGCTTATTTTATCATTTGCCCACAATCTATTTCAGCATAATTTATCCCATTGTCAAAATTTCTCTTCATATTTACTCTCAGGGCCTCCATTGTTTTCATGTACTCCAGTCTCTTCTGCTATGGAGAAACAACAGAAAACACATCACTCCATTTGTATTAGTTTGGGTTGTCTTCAAAGTGATCTTTAAGGCAAGAATGTTAAACTCACAAAGTTATTTGGGAAGTGATTCTGGGGATCTCATGGAAGGAAGTGATAGAGACAGAAAAACGAAAATAAATTGTCTGTAATAAACAAATTATTCTTTAGGCAATCGTAATTCAATTCTACACGGAAGTTTTCTGACAGACCATGAGACATATATCTCAGAATTATCTCTGGAAACAGGAGAGCAGGCTGACATTTATTTACATGACTCTCATCTTCCCATGGCTGAAGATTTTTCTGGAGGGATTAATACCCACACACCTGGATTTCAGTGTTACAGAGAAAACCCTTATTCAGAGAAGAAGGGAGATGCTCGTTCTTGAAGTAGAATGTTAGCCTACTAGCACCTGAAGTAGATATGGGATGGGGTCTGTTATACACACTAAGGAATTTTTGATGTGTGACTCCTTACAGACATAGTTGCATTATAATGAGAAGGACAATTTTTTGTTATTTATTTATTTATTTATTTATTTATTGAGAAGGACAATTTTTTGAAAAAGATTTTGAGAGAGAGAGAGGATGAGCACAAAGGGAGAGGGAGAAGCAGACTCCCTACTGTGCAGAGAGCCCAATATATAGCTTGATCCCAGAACCCTAAAATCATGACCTGAGCTGAAGGCAGTCACTCAACTGACTGAGCCATCCAGGTGCCTTGAGAAGGACAATTTTTTAATGTTAAGATGTATAATGAGTCAGGTCATACCCACCATCTGTTTTTGTGAATAAAGTTTTATTGTAACATAGCTATGCCCAGTTGTTTCCATATTGTCTCTGTTTTTGCATTAGTTAAGTTAAGGAGTTGTGGCAGAAACTACATGGCCCATGAAGACTAAAATACTTGCTATCTGGCCCTGAATTGATCAACTTTGCTGAACTTAAATGAGAAGAATTTTAGACAGAGAAGCCCTCCCTCTGCTGTCTCCCTCAAACTGTCTGCTGTCAGTGATGAAGATTTGCCCTTTTGTCAAGATATTGGCTGATCTATGGAATCATTTGGACTCTTAAGATTTGATGCTCTCTCTTAGATAGTTGATGGAAAGGCTCCTACTGCCAGTTTGGGCTGTTTCTTCTGCAATGATACTAGAGATCTCTTAAGGTCCTTCCCAGTTTAAACTCTGGTTTTAGGAAAATAAACTGTGCTGGCAATGCAAAAATGACAGCACAGTTTGGGGAGATTAGTTACCAACATTTATGTACTTCTTAATGTTAAGCAGATGCTGCACCCTATGGGGGGTAATATCACTCTTTTTCCAGTTTGAAGTGTCATTTGAGAGTTGAGCAATCTGTTTTGCTCATAAGGAGAATTCAAAAGAACTTGTTAAAGATAATAGATCACAATTTATGGGCAATTCCTCCAGGTATTACCACAAAGAGACAATTTCTAACACTATCAGTTTTCATTATCTTCAATTTACTGGAAAGGCCAAAAGTACTGTGCAAATGTGTGAGAACATCATTTGGCAGGATGATACATTTATAGAAATGCTGAATTATTAAGGAACTCCCACAATATCAGCTAAATTCAGCCCAGTCCCATTGATGCATAGCAGGTATATTAAACCCACATTTCCCAAATTAGGAACCATTTTGCCTCCTAAATTGTCAAATCAAAAACAGAAAGTTCAAACATCAGCGACATTATGGCAAGTAGAACTAATGAAGGCTCTTCTGTGAAAAAATTCTCATTCTTTAGAAGGATGGTACAGGAATACAATCAGAATCAGGAAGATTAAGTAGAAAAAAAGTAACCAAGGTTTCACATTCATGTAATGGGATTTGAATTAGAAATTTTGGCTGAGCCATCAAAATATGTAAAAATAAAATTTCAAATGAAGGATTAGACCAAAATGCAAATTCTCAGAAATATTTAGGAATGTGTTCAATGATTCTTTGGCATTGCACTTATAGAAAGTTTATAAAAAGATAGGCTAGTTTAATATAGACCGAAGAGTTAGCGAGGAAGATTTAAAAGGAAGGTGATCTAATGTGTCATTCAAAGACACTGTTTCCCCTTTTTCTGTCCAGATGATCAATCCACTGATGTAAGTGGAATGTTAAAGTCCCCTACTGTTATTGTATTACTGTTATGTCTATTAATATTTGCTTTTTAGATGCTTCTATGTTGGATACATAGGTATTTGTAATTGTTATTTCATCTTGTTGGATTATTATGTTACACCCTACTATGTCTCTAGTTATAGTCTTTGCTTTAAAGACTATTTTTTCTGATAAAGTATTGCTACCCTGACTTGTTTTGCTTTGTTTCACTTCTATTTGCCTGGAGTATCTTTTTCCATCCATTCACTTTCAGTCTTTATATGTCTTTAGTCTGAGATAAATCTCTTGTAGGCAGCATATAGATGGGTCTTGCTTTTTTATCTATTCATTCACCTTTTGTCTTTTGATTGAGCATTTAGACCATTTACTTTTAAAGTAATTATAGATAGGTATGTATTTATTGTTACTTTGTTAATTGTTTTATGGTTATTTTTGTAGTTCTCTGCAACTTTCTTTTTCTTTTGCTCTCTTCCCTTTTGATTGATGATTTTCCTTAGTGTTCTTATGTTTGGATTCCTTTATTATTTTTTTTCTTTTGGTGTATCTATTGCATATTTTTGGTTTGTGGTTATCATGAGGTTCATATATAACATTCTAAGTATATGGTACTCCATTAGGTTGATGGCCACTTAATTTTAAACACATTCTTTTATTCCCTTACCACACATTTTATGTATGATATCATATTTTCATATTTTTATTTTGTGAATCCTTTAGTTTTTAAGGTAAAATTGGTTTTACTGCTTTTATACTTTAACTTTCACACTACCATTGTTGGTGATCTTTATTATATATTTGCTTTAACAGTGAAACTTTTTCCTTTCTATTTTCTTCTAGTTCTGACCTGTTCTTTTCCACTTAAGGAAGTTCCTTTAACATTTTTTGTAAGGTTGGTTTATTGGTGAAGAGCCCTTTAACTTTTTGTTTGCCTGGGAAACTTTTGATCTCTTCTTCAATTCTGAATGATAACCTTGCTGGGTAGAGTGTTTTGGTTGTAGGTTTTTATTTTTTAGCCCTTTGACTATGTTATTGATACTCTCTTTTGGCCTGCAAAGTTTCTGCTGAAAAATCAGCTGATAGCCTTATGCCATTTCCTTTGTGTGTAACTAGTTGTTTTTCTCTTGCTGCTTTTAATATTCTCTCCTTATCTTTTAACTTTTGCCATTTTAATTATTAAGTGTCTTGGTGTGGACCTCTTTGGGTTCATCTTGTTTGGGGTTCTCTGTCATTCTTGGGCCTGGATGTCTGTTTCCCTGCTCAGGTAGGAAGTTTTCAGCTATTATTTCTTTCAAATTAATTTCTGCCACTTTCTCTCTCTCTTATCCTTCTAGGATCCCTATAATGTAAATGTTAGTATACTTGATGTTGTCTCAGAGATCTCAAAACCTACCCCCATTACATTTTTTTTTTTTTACTTTACTATTCAGCTTGAGTCCTTTCTACCACCCTGTCTTCGACATTGCTATTCTTCTGCATCCTCTAATTTGCTGTTGCTTTCTTCCAGTGTATTTTTCATTTCAGTTATTGTATTCTTCAACTCTGATTGGTTCTTTTTATAAATTTTTTGTCTCTTGGTTGAAGTTCTCATTGAGTTTATACAACTCTTTCTAGTCTGGTGAACATCTTTACCATTAATAAATTAGTAATGACCATTATTCAAACTCTTTATTACGTGGATTGCTAATCTGTTTTATTGAGTTCTTTTTCTAAAGTTTTGTCCTTTTGTTTGTTTGTCTCCTCATTTTGTTTGATTTTCTGTTTGTTTTTATGAATTAGGTAAAAGAACTATCTCTCCCAATCTTGAAGGAGTGGTCTTGTATAGGAATGTTCCCTGCATAGACTTGTGTATCTTAGGTTGACTGGCTAGAGTTCTAGTGGGCATGGGCTGGAGGTCCCACGGTAGTCAGCATCAAGGCTGTTCTGGTGAAATGACTGGAGATGAAGTAATTGCAGACCAGGAGCTCCCAGGTTGCTCCATGCTGGACTGGCCTTGGTGGGACAGCTGGAGCTAAAATGGGCACAGGTGGAAATAGCAGTCTTGTGGGGACAGCTGGAGCTCAGGTGTGCTGGGGTCCAGGACTCCCCAAGCCAGCAAGCCAGGTGGAGTGCTCAGATCCTACTTCCATTTGTGCTATTAGGTGGAGGGGAAACATAAATAATGGCACTCATCAGCAGTTCCAATCCTGGAAAGAATTCCAGCAGATTCCCCATTACTTGGTGAATGCTCTAGGGCTAACTAATGGGTTTCCTTCACTTATAGTCTAGTTGTCTCTAAACTGCTACTTTTGGGGGGGGGGGAGAGCAAAACAAATCATAAGAAACCTAGAGACAGAAAACAAACTGGGGTGATGAAGAGGGGGTGGATGGGTTGGGCTAGATGGGTGATAGGTATTAAGGAAAGCACTTGATTTGAGGAGGAAAGGGTGTTGTATATAAGTGATGAATCACTGAATTCTATTTCTGAAACCAATTTTGCAGTGTTTTGCTAACTAAATGGAATTTAAGTAAAAATTAGAGGGAAAAAATCTGCTTTCCTTTTTCTGTGCCCCAAGTTGGGTGAATCTGCACATGGTCCTCTCAGTGATATCCCTCCCTATTGCAGTCTGTAGTATAGGGATTTGGTTCTTGTTATTGGACTGTCTCCATCTCTCATGTTGTTTTCTTTGTGGTCCTTTTATCTTTTGTTGTGCAGAAGTTATTCAGTCAGCCCTCAGTTCTTCTTCAGGAGGATCTACTCTGTATGTAGGTGTAGATTCGTGGGAGAAGATGAGCTTAGCGTCTTCCTACACTATCATTTTGGACCCTCCTCTCAAAATCTTTATTTAAGAAGTTTACATAATTGATTAAAGGATTTTTTTCTTTTTCAAAAAAGATTTGGTTTAAAGAGCATGCGCACATGAGTTGGGGGAGGAGCAGAGGGAGAGGGAGAAAATCTCAAGCGACTCCCCGATGAGTGAGCAGCCCATGTGGGATTTGATTGCACAACCTGAGATCATGACCTGAGCTGAAATCAAGAGTACAACCAATGAGCCACCCAGGTGCCCCAAGACTTTTTTTTTTTTTTAATATAAACACTATAAATTTCCCTTTAAGCTTGCTTTTGTTACATTTCACAAGTTTTGTTATGGTGTGTTTTCTTTTTCATTCAATTCAAAATATTTTCTAATTTCCATTTTGACTTCTGTTGCTTTGACACAGTTATTTAAAACTATGTTGCTTAATTTCCAAATATTAGGGAAACTTTCAGATATCTTTCTTTCTTTTTTTAAAATTTCTTTTCAGCATAACAGAATTCATTGTTTTTTGCATGACACCCATTGCTCCATGCAATGTGTGCCCTCCATAATACCCACCACCTGGCTCCCCCAACCTCTCACCCCCCGCCCCTTCAAAACCCTCAGGTTGTTTTTCAGAGTCCATAGTCTCTCATGATTCACCTCCCCTTCCAATTTCCCTTAACTCCCTTCTCCTCTCCATCTCCCCATGTCCTCTGTGTTATTTGTTATGCTCCGCAAATAAGTGAAACCATATGATAATTGACTCTCTCTGCTTGACTTATTTCACTCAGCATAATCTCTTCCAGTCCTGTCCATGTTGCTACAAAAGTTGGGTATTCATCCTTTCGGATGGAGGCATAATACTCCATAGTGTATATGGACCACATCTTCCTTACCGATTCGTCTGTTGAAGGGCATCTTGATTCTTTCCACAGTTTGGCAACCGTGGCCATTGCTGCTATAAACATGGGGTACAGATGTCCCTTCTTTTCACTACATCTGTATCTTTGAGGTATATACCTAGTAGTGCAATTGCAGGGTCATAGGGAAGTTCTATTTTTAATTTCTTGAGGAATCTCCACACTGTTCTCCAAAGTGGCTGCACCAACTTGCATTTCCACCAACATTGTAAGAGGGTTCCCCTTTCTCCACATCCTCTCCAACACACGTTGTTTTCTGTCTTGTTAATTTTGGCCATTCTAACTGGTGTAAGGTGGTATCTCAATGTAGTTTTAATTTGAATCTCCCTGATGGCTAGTGATGATGAAAATTTTTTTATGTGTCTGATAGTCATTTGTATGTTTTCATTGGAGAAGTGTCTGTTCATATCTTCTGCCCATTTTTTGATATGATTATCTGTTTTTCCAGTGATTTCTAGGTTGATACCACATAATCTAAAGAACACACTCTGATTTTGATTATTTTAAACTTCTTTGTTTTTCAATTATTTTAAATTTCTTGATGCTTGGTTTATAGACCTGGCTATAGTCTATATTTACAAACGCTTTTGTGCACCTGAAAATAATTTGCATTCTGTCATTTTTGGGTGGAGCATTCTAAAAGTATCAGGTTAAGTTGGTTAATAGTGTTGTTCACATCTTCCGTATCCTTACCTGTGTGTGTCTATGTGTTCTATTGTTTACCTGAGGGATTGTTGAATCATCAATTGTAATTGTGGATTTGTCTATTTTCTAGATCTTCCAAATTATTTTTCATGTATTGTTATACTCTGTTGTTAGGTGCCTACAGATTATTAGAATGGTTATTTCTTCTTGATGAATTGACTTCTTATCATTATGTAATGTTTTCTTTTCTTTGTAATGTCCTTTTTATCCCTTGGAGTATTTCTTCTTCTGAAGTCTACTTTTTCTCATATTAATATACTCACTCCTGCTTTATTTTATTTAGTGTTTACATGATGTATATTTTTTCTGTTTACTTTTAACCCATGTTTATATACTTACAAATGGATTTATTGTAGATAGCATGTAATTGGGTCTTAAGTCTTTATTCAGTATGATCATTTCTTTTTTTTTATTGGTATGTTTCTACCATTTACAATTAATGATATGGATGGATTTAATCTATCATCTTGCTAGTTGCTTTTGATTGAGTGCTGGCCAATGTGTATAATGTAATAGATACTGAGGGTATTTATGTCTAATATTGGGTCTGCTTTTTCTGCTGGCTCTTTGTGTCAGGAATTTTGCTGGCCTTGGATTTTGTTGTGCTGTGATTACTTTCAGTGTACCATCAGCTTCAAATTCCTTTTGTGTCACTTTGTACTTAGGTGGGGACTGTGATGCTTGATTTTTCCCCCCTTATTTCTATCCCATTCTCAGTTCTCTGTGTACCTGCACTGTGAAGAGGGTTTTGTTCTTCACCCTCAAAAGTCACACTCATTATTTCTGCAATATCCCATGGTTACACAGATGACCTTTATTCAGTGTGTCACGGAATTCATAGGAACAGGCATGCCAGGTGGCAAGAATAATTGGGAATCATTTTGGAGGCTGCCTACCATAAGGAAGATTTTAAAATTTAAGAGAAGGGAAATTTTGGGGACAAGGGGGATTTTTGACCATTTATGTTTCCATTTTAACACCAGTTAATACTTCATTATTTTCTAAAATGAAAACTTGAACCAATATATAAGAATATCTTTTGAATTGCAAGTCTTGAAAATCACCAGAACAACTTCATACTTCCAACTTACTGTATTATTGCTTTAATTCCTCCTTGTTTGCTAAGCTTTTAAGAAGATGAATGGAAAAGGGTGTGAAAGTATTAGTACTTTCTTTTCCTTTTTGTTTATATGCTGATGGCTTTTTTCACAGTTATTCCCACAGCACATCTTTGGTTGCTTCAAGCATTTGTACTTCTTAATAGAGAGTATTACTCTCTACTTAATAGAGAGTATTACTCTTACAGTTATTGAGCTCTTTTCTGTATTTCAGCATGGTGCTAGAGGAGCCAAGTGGATTTACTGCCAATTAAACTCTAGGGCTCCTTCTCAGTCCCAGACTATCCTTTACACACCATCTTTTATTTATTTATTTATTTTTTTATTTTTTTCCTGGAACAATATTGGGCTCCGTCTTCTCCCTGTGTTAAATATGTCATTTCCCATATTATTTACTGAAGTTCTTCTTCTCCCAGGGTTTGTTTTCTTAATATAAGAAATTTGTGTCTACTTGGGTTTTTTTTCAAAATCTAATTATTAAAGAAAAATACATTGCTGTCATCAACAATTAAAGGTAAGTCAGGAAGGTTCTAGTAATTTTAGAAAGTCATGAAACCATAATCCCCTACTTTTTAAAAATAAGTGTTAGAGGTGACTGTCACTTGTCATTAAAGGTCAATCAAATATAATTTTGCCTTTCATAGTGAGATGCTGCAGGTGGATTCCAAGGTCTGGGTACTCTCTGCTGAGAGTTAATCTTGGGGGGCAGGTTGGCATGCCTGCTCTACCTCTTTTAGATCAGTCCTTGTAGTATATCTGGATAAAGATGGCACTTCAATTTTCCCTGGCTTCTATGGCTGTGCAATTATTCATTCCTTTTACACTTAGTGCCTTTTTTTTTTTGGCCTACATATCTAGGCTGTCTAAGAGAAAGCCAAAAGCCAAGACATACACAAATTCATACTGTTTCCATGCAATTCTGCAAAGGCATTTTGGTAATAGTTTTCAAAAACTCTAACCATATATTTACTTATTCATTCTTTATTCACACATTTATTCCTCAAACATTTAATAAGCATGTATTATGTGTAAAGAACCATCCCATATGCAAGAAGACCTGGATAATCAATCAGTGGTTCAAAAGGGAAAAAAAGACATGGCACTGCTTGAGAAATGATTACACTGTTTTTTTAGAGACTCCTCCCTCTGTCCCTCCCTCCCTCCCTCCCTCCCTCCCTTCCTTCCTTCCTTCTTTCTCCTCTCTCATTCTCTCTTCCTGTCTGCCCTACCCTCTGTTTTTATTTCTTTTACATGTGCCTAGACCCTGTTTTTATTTCTTTTACATGTGCCTAAACTATCATACAGAGGAGCTTAACCTGGAGTATTTTTTTTTTTTTTAAGATTTATTTATTTATTTATTTGACACAGAGAGATTACAAGTAGGCAGAGAGGCAGGCAGAGAGAGAGAGGAGGAAGCAGGCTCCCTGCCGAGCAGAGAGCCCGATGCGGGACTCGATCCCAGGACCCTGAGACCATGACCTGAGCCGAAGGCAGCGGCTTAACCCACTGAGCCACCCAGGCGCCCTTTTAATAAAAATAAAAGTCAGTCTATGATTTACAAGACGAGATCTCAAACTGAGTGGGTAGAATTTGATGTAGACTTCCTGGAAGTGGTTACAAATCTGGTCTGGGCTTTCCAGGAAATAATGAAAACATGGAAAGCAACATTTTAGATCCTTATTAGAAAAATCCGCTCTATCTTAGATAACAAAATGGAAACATTTTCAGACCTTTTAAAACAAAGGTGAGCAGAACCACAAAGGGTTGGAAGGGAAACGAACCTTGGAAATAGGCTAGTTTAGTCCTCTTGCTTTATAGAGGATGCTGCTGAAACCAGGAGAGACTAAAAATCTCTGGTTATAGTGGAGTTCAGATTATAAGTCAACTCTGTCAGTTGTTCCAGTCCAATGTACTTCTGCTCAGGCATCTTTGTGGCTGCTCTTTGGAACAGTTGAGAGATTAAATCCAATATTATAAAAAACCTATTGTCCATGTATGACAGGAATTAGGGAAGCTACAGAGGAATGAAGGTGTATTCCTTGTCATCACAGAGTTTATAGTCTGATTGGTAAGACAGACATATTTGCCCAATTATGTGATACACAGAAAGAGGTAAATGTCATTAGTGAGGGTGTGAAGGAAGTGAGAAATGAATTCTTTCCATGTGGGTTCCAGAAACAACTTTTCAGATTAGATTACATTTGAGTTGGGAACTAAACAATCTCCAAAATGTACTTGCATTGTGCTTAGTTTCTTCCAGAAAAAATGACGTGGTAAGGACTTTGCCGTTCTCTGCAATTTGGCTAGCTCAGCTGAGAATGCTCTCAAATGGTCCTCAGGGGCACGTGGCCAGTAATGAGCTTAGAGACCTGAGCCAAGTTGTTACAACAGTTGCTTCACCCTGTCATCCACAAAATAATTAGAAACTCTTCTTTGCTCTTTCTGGCATGGCCAGGTCTTATTAATCAAAGTATGTTGATTCTCTCTAAGGGCTATGAAATGGGCTGGGAGGAAACTATCATAGGCAATAATACTTGTCGTACATTTAGAACTAAAGCTAGCTTCCTTCCTTTCTTCCTTTCCAAAATGTGAAATATTTCATAGCAAGGCACATCAGAAGTAATGTCTAATTCTCCCTTTAATAGACCTTGAAGTGATACATATGCTTTGTCTATATGTTTTTTGTGTGTGTGACAGTTTGTTTGGTTAATAACTATGAGGTAAAATCATTGTGATTTGTCACTATAGTCAACCTTATTGAACTCGGTTGTTGTTTAACTATTATAGTACAGAAGTTGGGGGTCTGATTGTTGGGGGCATTGATCTTGAGGGGTCAATGGACTTGACTCCCCTGCCTTGAATTAGTTTATATTTAACCTAATTAGTGCTTTCCATCTATAATGAACTAATACTACTTGTCTGGGTTTTGGTAGACCCACAAGGCACTTATTTTCTTCTTCACTGTTAGTAAATATAAACAACATCATATTTAGGTAACATGTTAAATATTTTGACTGTTTTTTATACTTGTATTCAAACACAGCTTCTGTTCCAGATTTTGCCTACTGCTCCCATGTGTTGGCAGTTGTGTGAAGCATATGGGATAAAAATAATGGTAATAAATAGTAAATGAGCATGTGGTTCTCACTATCCAAGTGACCCAAATGACATGATGAAATGTGTGGGAACATCTGCTGACCCTCCTCACCAAACACCCACACTGTTTTCTCCTGCTGCTTCCAGCAACCTGAACAGCCATTCTGGGTAGCACTTGGCCAAGGCCCCAAGCTTCTGCAGATTTCTTTTGTGCAGGGGAAGGATACTCAATTATAGGAAAACCATCCATCTCATCTTGGTTCAACGTGATGTGAGCTACATATGTATTACTTAACATTTTTAAAAAGACTCCTTAGAAACATAATAAGAAATAGGTGAAATTAATTTCAGTAATGTATTTTACCCAGTATATCCAAAAATGTGATCATGAGAACATATAAAATTGTTATATGATTTTAATTATTAGTGAGATAGTTTACATTATTCTTTCCTAAGCCTTTGAAATTGATGTATAACAAATTTCAGTTCAGACTAGCCACTTTTCAAGTGCTGTTGCTCAGAGTATGAGAAGTGTGGGAACTTCCTAGGGCTTGAGTGAGGGTCCTAATGTTAAGATGAAGGACCAGGGGAAATGGCGGGAGATGGTAGTCAGTGTCTTGTTTGTTGTCTGATTTCACCTTTACACAGTTAACTTAGCCAAACTGACCATGGCTATGTCTAGTTACTTACCTACTTCTTTGCCTTTCCAGTTTTGAATTCTGTCCATCTGTCTTTGGGAAAGTCATTAGCACTGGAATTTGATTGATTTGAGTCAAAGTACTTACAAATGGTGTGATCTCAGTCAAGCTACTTAATCTTTGCTCTGCATCAGTTTTTTTGCCTGTAAAACAATGCTGACGATAAATACTACTTCTTCTGAGAGTTGAGGGCTAGATGTAATACATGAAAGGTATATAGCATGCCTGGTACATAATAGGTGCTCAGTTAATAAGAGTTGTTATTATATTTGGAATAAGAAAGTTATGTTATAAGTAACTTTTTGTACTGGTAGCATTTGGTAGGGGGCAGACTGGGCTTTGAGTGTGGTATCCTCAGGCAGGTTATTATAAATAAAGCCTATCTGAAGAAAGCCTTGCACTTAGGAAGAGGTTATTGATTTTATCAGAAAAAATTTCCTTTTCATAGTGTTTTATGGCACTATTGTTGACTCCTCCTGAAATAAAATCCATAGATGATATAGCTTACACACATATGAAATATTTTTAAAAATTAATATATTTTAATGCAGTGTAAAGGGAAAATCCAAGGAAAGATATTAATAATGAAATGTATATTTTAATATGCAATGCAAAGGCATGCCACTCCAAAAAGCATGGTAAAGTAGCCACATGATATTCCCCACACATAGAATCATTATGAATGGTACAACTCCAAGGTGAGATTGATAGAGTTGATTGAAATACCAGAAGTGAAACAGTTAATAGGGACATGATTTTATGAAATAATGAATACCTCTCAGCAGAGTTTCCAATAAAACAAGGTTAACATTTTTCCTTATTCTACTTTGCAGTTGTATCCCTGCATAATTCAGTTTATATTGAAATTGTGCAAAAAATCCTCAGAAAGTTACAGAGATTTTTCACTTGTAATAATTGTTCTGAAGGATGTTCAAAAGTAGTGCAGGACATGAAACAATTTTTCATTGTGCTAGAGAATTCTTAATACTGTAGATCATGAAGAATTCTTACTGCTCCCCCCTATCTTCCCACTAAGTGCCACTGCATCCTCTGACCTTTGCAATAATCTAAAGCACTCCTACACATTTCCAAAATGTCCACTCTTGGACATTTTGAGGTGATACAAGCTCCCCTGAAAACTGCTGCTGTTTAAGGAGAAAGTTTTACTACCTCCTATTTTCAGAAAGGTGATACAAGGTGATACAAGCCCCCCTGAAAACTGCTGCTGTTTAAGGAGGAAGTTTTACTACCTCCTATTTTCAGAAAGGTCTCCACGGTCTTGGGACATGCCTGAGGAAAGCAGCACTTACTCATGCTCTGTTTTTAAACTAACGTACAATATATTATTTGTTTCAGGGGTACAGGTCTGTGATTCATCAGTCTTACATAATTCACAGTACTCACCATAGCACATACCTTCCTCAGTGTCCATCAGCCAGCCACCCCATCCATTCCCCACACCTCCCCTCCAGCAACCCTCAGTTTGTTTTCCGAGATTAAAAGTCTCTTATAGTTTGTCCTCCTCTCTGGTTTTCTCCCATTTCATTTTTTCCTCTCTTCCCCCATGAACCTCTGCCTTTTTTTTTCTCAAACTCCACATATCAGCAAGATCATATGATGATTATCATGCTTTAGAACTGTACCAGGCTCTGTGGGCATCCAACTGGTTGCACTAAACTGAACAACAACCCCTTTTCTTGGATATACTGAGAGAGATGAAGTGTTTCTACTCAGGTCAAGCCTCAGTATTATTTCAAGGAGAGTCAAAGTCCCTGATCTGAGGTGTCCAGATAAATTAAAATCTCCCTTTAGGCTCAGACAGACTTTCAACTCCAGCATGAAAGGTGGTGGACATCAACAATGGAGAGGCTGTCACAGGTGCTAGACTGATTTAGAGAAGCACCATTGTTCGTGGAGTAGATCTACCCACTGGAACAGCATCTATTAAACTTTGTCAATATGAAAAACTGGAAAAACTCTGTTGCAAAAGCAGCATAAAATCAGTTCTGGAATTTCAACTAGAGAACTATGCCTAGGCTGGTGGATTAGAATAAAGGGATATTAAAAAAAAAAAAAAAGAATAAAGGGATATAAAGAGGGACACGTGCAGTCAGGTGGTTCTTTCCTTTGTTACATCTAAAAATAACATTGCCTGAAGCTCCTGGGGTTCTGATGAAGGTCACTTCTCAGGCTCAGAGAAAACAGCCAATTTAGAAGTTATCTATTTGAGTTATAATCTCTGACATAATCCTTTCAGTTTACTCGGAAGTCTGGTCCACTAAGGAGGGTGAATATAGGTTAGGTTGAGGCAAGTTCACAGTGACACTGCTGAGTTTTTCAGAAGAGGAAGGAGTGTTAAATGCAATTGGCCTGTGATCAGTTACATTAGGCAAATCCCATTGCTATGCTTCAGAATTAATTACAGGAGCAGAAAAGTTATTAGCTGCTATAGTAACCAAGAGAGACCATGGTTAGAATGAACATGCTAAAGGATTGTATAAAGGAAGATCAAAGAATATCCATCAGAAATGCAATAGCACTGAGATTGAACATTAGGTTTAGAGGTCAATAGAAACCTGAATTGTCTGGTACTTTTTTTCCATACAGATTGTGTGTGCTAGATTGCAAACACATTGACTAGCCTTAAGAGAGACTGTGGGCTATAAGAGAGATTGGCAGGTCAGTAAACAGAAGGAATATCAAAGGGGATATTTAGGTAACTGTGTTCTCGTTTGTTAAAAAAAAAATGCTGATTCCCTTCAGTATGGTGAGAGATAATTATGGGAAAAATTATTTTTAAATGCCTGGTCATCACAGTTTTCTTATATTGAAATTTTATTTCCTACTTAAGATCATTTTCTCAATTTTATTTTCAAATCTGTATGGTTTATTTAGGCCAGGGGTTTTTAAGCAGGGTTGTACATGAGACAAATTTGGGAAGATTTTTAAAATATAGATTCCTGGTATCAAGCCTAGACCCCTGAATCCGAAAATTTAAGAAGAGAGGCCTGGAAGTCTGTATTTTAAGTGGTATAATGTGGCATTGGCTTTGGAAAACATGATCTTAGATGATGGTCCTTCTAGACGCTACCACATTTTTTTTTCCCCACATGGAAGGCTGTTGTTAAACTCTTGCCCTCTTGGGTACATTTTCAAATGAGGGAAATTTTAAAGGCCAGGGTAATTTCTTTGGGGGAAAACAAAAAAAGAAGGTATGACATTCCCCTGCCTAGAATTTTCTAGTGACTTATCTTAGCACGTAGAATAAAATCCAAGTCCTAAATATTCTGAGGCCTGGGGTTCTTTCTCCAGTGTCTTATCAGTCTTGCTTTTCACTGACTGATTTTTTTTCCTATTCCTTGGCCATGCCAATTTTGTTTGTCCTGCTTGTTTCTTTCTATGTAGACCACCGTTCCCTGAGATCCTTGCATGGCTGAACCTTATTTGGATCTCAGTTCAAATGTCAGTTTCTCAGAAAGACCTTCCCTAACCAGTTTCTACTCTTCACTCACTAATATATCACTTAATTTTATTTTCTTCATAGCCCTTATTGCCTGAAATTATTTATTTGAAAATTGTATAGCTCTTTAAGTTAGAATGTTAAATATTACATTGCTTCTGAGCCTAGAGCTCTTTAATAACAGTGTGAACATGTTGAGTGTGTATTTAAAGATTAGATAAAAGAAAACAGCTCATAAAATGTTACACAAACAAGAAGAGCAAGGTTTAACCTTGAAAGGAAAGCTGCTTAACAGTCTTGACATCCAACAGTCTACTGTCCAAAGGTCCACTTTGGAAAAATCCAACCTGTACTTTGTGATAGAGGCACTAATGTTTTAGTGGGTTAGAGAAGGCGTAATTAAATAAATTGACTCTGATAGTGTCTTGCCTCTTTAAGGAATAACAGCAAAGTTAAGATTTGGAGGTTAGTTTCTTCTTAATAATTCTCATGCTAAATAAAGAGTGATCACTTGAATAGAGTTGGAATTCCATTATGAACAGAGTAGAGCAAGAAGAGCTGGATAATAGGGAGAAATGGTGTGTGTGTGTGTGTGTGTGTGTGTGTGTGTGTGTGTGTGACAGAAAACAATGAAACAAAGAAAAACAAGAGATTTTCAGACTTCTGTAATTCTTTGGCCACAGATTCTGAGTTAGAAGAATAATGTGACAGGTAAATTAAACCTTTGGCCAATCTCATTAACGAGTGCTATAAGTGCCGAGAAACAACTTAGAGAATTTTATCACCTAGAAACTACAATGTTGTTAGTAATGATAATAAATGGATGTCACTTTTCAAATTTCAAGGGCCTAAAAAATTCTCCAGACTGATAGCTCTTTAAGCCACACAGAAATAAGATATTAGTACTTTTCTTCAAGAAAAAATTAGTACATTAGGGACACCTGGGTGGCTCAGTTGGTTAAGCAGCTGCCTTCGGCTTAGGTCATGATCCCAGCGTCCTGGGATCGAGTCCCACATTGGGCTCCTTGCCCCGCAGGGAGCCTGCCTCTCCCTCTGACTCTGCCTGCCACTCTGCCTGTGCTCTCTCTCTCTCTCTGACAAATAAATAAATAAAATCTTTAAAAAAAAATTAGTACATTAACCCCAATTATGTATACCAAATATCTTAAAGGTTTCCAAACAAATGCGGGTGAAGTTAAAATCAAATCTTTAAGTTTTTTTTTAATTAATTAATTTTTTTCAGCATAACAGTATTCATTGTTTTTGCACCACACCCAGTGCTTCATGCAATCCGTGCCCTCTCTAATACCCACCACCTGGTTCCCCCAACCTCCCACACCCCACCCCTTCAAACCCCTCAGATTGTTTTTCAGAGTCCATAGTCTCTCATGGTTCACCTCCCCTTCCAATTTCTGTCAACTCCCTTCTCAAGTTTTTATACCAGTTAGCACCAACCAACAGTATGTAAAATATGAACAAATTTTAAGTCTCTCTTATCAATTAAATTGAGTTTAAAAATTTGAAACTGTGGAAGTATTAATTAGCTGTACTGTCACTCTAAGGTCGTGACTGTTTTCTCACTAACCATCTAATGTCTTGATTTTTAAGGCCAATATTTGACATGAGGCTAAACAGATCATATAGCAGAACTATTTTAGTGTGGATAATTATTATATTATTCATCATCTAGTTAGAAAACTTCAGAGAAAATTTTAATTTCAATTTTTTTAGTTTCACGTTTTTATTCTGCAGTAGTGAAGTATGTGTGCATGCGTGTGTGTGTGTATGTGTGTGTGTGTGTGGAGATGGTTAGGGTTAAAGTACATAAATTAAAATAGAGTTTGCATTCCTGACTCCTTTACCTTACAAGACCTGCAGTTCACCACTGTCTTGAAATTAACATCCAAAATGTCTGAATCAGCTCTTGTTTTCTACTCTCAAGGTTACCTCCTCTACTCCAAGTACATCATCATTTTGAATTAAAAACTTTGTGTCTTCTGGGTATTTACTTTAACCATCGAAATGCTCTTTTATATTTAACGTACTGTGGTATATACAAGAGAGCCACAGAATTATTATATTGATTTAAAGAAAGATTTCAATGGCAAACCTCCTAACATTTCATAAACCAAAGTATTATTATCTGTTTTGTAGATGATACCTTTAGTTTTCACTAAGCTGCCATTAGTAGTATTGTAATAGATAAATTAGTAGCTTGGACATCACTGGGGGCTTTGTAGAAGAGGCCTGAACCAAGAGGCAAATTTCTCTGAAATTTTGTATTTCTTCATGAAAATTAATGTGACTTTTAAATAATAGTCCATAATAATTTTGTTTTAAGAAAGAAAATTATATTTTAATTGGCCATCAAATAAATTGATACTCTAAAATAGGTACCATATTTACTCTGTATTCTTAAACTACCTTGAAAGATAGGAATTAAAAACATACATAGTTGTGTAATTGCAAGAACATTGGCTTACATACATACATTACATACATTAGTGGGCTAAGGGCTGGTACAAGACACATTTTGATCAGCAATGAGCCACAAAGAAAGCCATTCATGTTGCATGCTCTTGTTACTTTCCCAGACTACCCATACTACCTATCTATTGGAGAGTCTGGGCAGCAACAACTGTTAATGCACCTTGGAAGTAAAGTAGAGCATTAAATTTGTTTGTCCTGTGGATTTCCTCAGCTTTTATCCATGTGAATTCATCATATTTGCCATTACTGAACTCTAATAGGATCCTGGGTTTCACCCTAAATCTTGCCTACTAGGTAGAACTGGACGGGAAAGAATATGTTTCAAAAAAAGGTTCTAGATTTCCTATAATGTCATGGACTGCTTGAGTAGCTAGTCTTTTGAGAAGAGTCTGACCATAGAGGAACTGTCATGAGAATACCACCCAACACATTGAAATTCTTGAAATAGTATTCAAATTTTCCACCAGAAAAATCAGGAAAACTTGCTTTTCCATCTCTGGGGAGTCTGGGAAAGATGTTTTTCCATCTAAGCCTGTTTGATATTTGGGTTTTAATGTGTATTTTTTGCTTTAAATATTGGAGAGATTATAAATAGTGTCTCACATGTGAATTATACAGCTTATAGTTACAATGTGGAAGAAATAGAAGATTTTTTTCTCAGATATTGACAGATATTTCCAGAAACTTAAAAAATACTATTGTTTAAAATTTATTGAGCCAAGTATTTTACATTCGTTTTCTTATTTGATTTGATCAGTTACAACAACTCCATGAGTTGACACTTTTATTATCTGTGTTTTACATATGTGAAAATGGTGTCTGAAAAGGACATACAATGAGTCATTTAATCTTCATTAAGGGTACAATTAGTCTTTATCAAGACTAATCTTACTGTATATTGGCTTACAAATAGTACTCATTGGTCTATACTTCCATTTAATTACTTGAGAGTTTGGAGTTAATAACATAAACTCTGGAGCCTCCAGACCACTTATTTGAATCCCAGCTATAGTACTTAATAACCCTGTGAACTTGGGTAATGTACTTAACTGAATTTCTGTTTCCTTATCTGAAAATGAGGAGTACTTGCCTCAATAATTTGTTGTTATTAATAAGGGATATAGTGCTTCACTAATTCATCCTGTGATACTGTTTTATAAATCATACCAGCTAGGAGACTGCAAATTGATTCACAAAATAGTACACAAGGCTCTTTGCATGTATGACCAATATATTCATAGTTTAGCCTGTTGTGAGCAACTCTGAAGATCTGTAATAATGTATAATATTCCTGAGATAGAAGTCTTAGGTATAAAAAGGCTAGTGTGTGGGAGTGTTAAAGTACTCACCTTTCAACTCAGCTTTATTGTTCCTTCTTATCACTATGTTGGCAACAGCTCATGCAAAGTGATAAAACAGTAATGACAAAATTTTCTGGACTGTATGTTTGTGTGTGAAAATGGCTCTAAAATATGGATGATTGCAGTGAAGAGAACATACCTAAGTCTAAAAACTAAATGGATTTTAGCTAGAAAATAGGAGCATCAATTAAATTAAGTCATGGCACATCAGAGTGAGTGCCAATCAATTTCTTTTTTTAATGAATCTACCAACTGTCTTTAGAGAATGAAGACCAGATAACTCATGAAATTGTTTCAGTAGATGCTCAAATCACATTTATTGTAATCTCTTCATGAATTTAGTCTTTGTAAGAGGTAGTAGAGTCTGAGCAGGAAGAAGATTGTACATTTGAATAATTGAAGGGCGAGAAAGAAAAATAAATATTTGCAAAGGTGAAGACAAATTTACAAGAAACAAGCAAGCAATGGTTTGGGACCTCAGGGCAAGAAAAAGTGGGGACTATTACCACTCATAGGTCCAAATGCGAAGGTATGGGAGTGGGTACTTGAACCTGAAGATGGTGGTGGCTAACTTATAGGGCAGCAGCCTTCAGAGAAGAGGTGTGGCCAACCCATGGCAACT